>NC_133436.1:7176552-7482386 GCF_011762505.2 Arvicanthis niloticus | reverse complement strand
AATGTAAAAATCTAATCACCTGCAAAGATGTTTCACTTTCCTTGCTGGCAGGGATGCTGGCTAATCAGATGCAAACATGTTATAACATTTCCATCATGGTGTTATCAAAAAGAAGACCAACCTTGTGAATGCGCTCCAGCGAGAGCTGTCTGAGGGAGGGGGAACCACTTCCATCTCTCAGAAAAGTAATCTAACAGTATAGGTAACACGTGAGATGCCCGTGCTGTTTTAGCATTACTCATATTAACTGTGCCAGCAGTTAATAAGTTATACACAGAGCTTCAGCAAAATTCGCAGGGATAAAAAGACAGCAGCAGGAGAGGATTTGCTAGCGGGTGTGTTATGGATGGTTGTGTATCTGTTACAGTGAGCAGGAGTGCTTCCTGCACGCATTGATCTGGAAAGATTCACAGGGCTTGATACTCCAAGGCAGAGTGTTATGGTGAAAGAAGAAACATTATTTAAAAAAAATTAAAACATCCTTACAGGTATAGATTTTTTCTAATGTGTATAGAACATTTTCTGGAGCAATTCACAGGGAAAAAAATCAGATTCATGAGTTTATGAGAATAAAACTGGAAGAAAAAGACTGTCGATCTATTTTCCTAATGTGTTTCTTTTATTTGCATTTTTTAAAAAAGTAATTCACCTCTTTCTGGAATTCAAAGGAAGGGCAGCTGACACTAATGCCAACAGCAGAACCAAAGCCACAGTGAGACCTGGGGTCAGGACTGAGCCAGGTGACCTCAGCCCCACCTGAGCACGACCTTCATTGAGGTCAAGGGGAAGCCCTGCTTCAAAGCTTTAAGTGTGCTCTAGGTAAAAACGAGGGGGAAGACAGATAAAAGGGCACCGCGGCCTCAGAGAGTCCGCATACCCTACACTCAACAGCTGACAAAAAAGAATACCTCACCAAAGGAATGCTGGGAGAGTGAGCCCAGAGACCAGACGCCGGATCAGGAAGTGCCTGTCTTCTGGGGCAGGTGACCTTCATGCTGGAGCACCCTGGGGCTGGTTACCCTGGATTATGTTTTCCTCCTCTGCGGGTTGAATGTCGGACCCCACACAGGCTTGGAAGCTCTTTAGGATCGAGCTGCATACCCCTGTGCATCCCTAGCTGGGAGTGTCCTTTTCAAAGGGTGGCTGATGCAACCAAAGCCCAGATGCTTCCACAGAGAGAAACATAACATCAAGGGCCCAGTAAACATCCCTTGGGAAGCAGAGGTCTGCACTGTGTTAAGTGTGCACATCACCTGCCTGGCTTGCTGGCTTGCTACTACCTAAGTCTGTTACTACACTTAGTATACTTACTATGTCATACTCAATGAAAGGTCCCCATGTGCCTCCTCGAGCCAACAGTGTATGTGTACTTTATGTGTCACTCACTCACTCACTCACTCACTCAATCATTCACTCATTCATTCATTCATTCATTCAGGCAGTCAGGCAGTCACTTTTGGCTGAGTTTATACTATGTCATACTCAATGAAAGGTCCCTATGTGCCTCCTCGAGCCAACAGTGTATGTGCACTTTATGTGTCATTCACTCACTCACTCACTCACTCACTCACTCAATCATTCACTCATTCATTCATTCATTCATTCAGGCAGTCAGGCAGTCAGGCATTCAGGCAGTCACTTTTGGCTGAGTTGTGAAAGTATGACTGATGGATTGAAAATAATAACTTTTATTCATTCCTTAAACTTAGTAACTTTCCTGTATGTTAGGGTTTGTATATGAAAAGTTCCTGGAAGGCTCATGTTAGTTAAAAGTTTGGGTATTGTATGAACTCTCAGAGTGATGGCACTTTGGGAAGCATTGGAAAGTAGAGGATGCAGGTCACTGTGGCAAAGCTATCACCGTCCCATCATTCTCTCTGAGTCCTAGCAGCTTTGCTAAGCCCAGATCACCAGCATCATATTCTACCTTGTCTAATACCAAGTGTTCTTGGACCTACATCTCGGAAACCAGGAGCCAAAATAGCTTTTTTTTCTTAAGCTGCTTTTTCTCAAGTCTCTGGTCACAGTAATGAATGCTGACTGACGCAGGATATTTCTTGTGTTTGATTTATAGCTCCTCATAACGATGGCGTTTACGTGTACCCTGTGTAAGTAATGCTCAGGCAATCACGTGAAGTTCTGTGCCTACTCAGAGAGCAAATCTTCCAGATTGCTTAAGACCCAAGGCAGGTGTTCAACACAACCACTACTCTAACACGTGCGTTTCCCTAGTTTGGTTCAACATTAGGTATTATGTTGGAAGGGACAATTAGAAGTTTGAAAAGCAACTTCCCTGCAAGATGTGCTTTGCTCTGGATCTCACGGCAAACGTTAGACTGGATTAGACTTGTAGAATTTGCTGGGGGGTGGGAAGAGTTGTAAAAACATTGAAATCATCAAGGTTCAAAAGGAAGGCCGAAAACAACCCAACCACCGAATGTACCCTGCCCACACTAGACTCCCATCAGTTGTAGCTTGCAACTACCATAAGTCCTTAGACTCGGTTTAGTTCCTTCAACAATCGTGAGGGCACATAACGAGATACATAGTAAGCTGAGGTTCAGGCAACCTGCCCATTCGAGTTCCCAGATATGCCTCGTTCTGTCTGTTGGTGTCAGTTTCATCACAGATGCAGACCTGCGTACTCGCTAAATATAATAATGGCTTCGGAAAACTTTATAAAATTGTCTACACCGCAGTAGAAGCCTAGGGAACAGCTTATGTCACTTAGAGTATATAGCATGACCTTCTACTTAGAACAGGAAGCCGGGAGCCTGGGTTCTGTCATGGCATCCTGGCCTGTACTGCCGGGCTTTATCTGATATGCAACAGCCTGGCTGGACATAGTTGAGCATTGGCAGATTTGAAGAGGTGTCTCTGTGACTCTCCGAGTTGGGGTTTAATAACGTGAGCAAGAAGGTTCCTTCCTGTAATTACTTAACTCATTCCTGGCCATATAAGTGAGGGATGAAAGATGTTCTTTCAAAATCATTCCCAGTTGGGTGGCTCTCTCAGTCACTCAGAAGATGCTGCATTGGATTGAGCTCCTGCTCAGCTGTCTCTTCCAAAGCATCCACTTCCTTGCCCTATTTACTCAAATCTACTCCCCCCACCCCAAGAACAGCATTTATTTAGGCTGCTATTACCAACCTAAATTGCATCCCTACACCAAAATTTATGTATATAAAATGACTTTGGCCAGTGTTGTCAATATTTTTGGGTTGCAAACATTTACTTTTCATTACCAGCACCTGGCATTCAAAGATTATATCATGACTTGGCTGGTTATAATAAGTCCATCTGTGCAAAGATGGCCAAATGCCTGTTCATAGTTGGCCAGGCTCATGTCCTAAAACATACAGGTGCCAGGCAATGATGAGTTTGATGACCTCCATAGCCCTTTGAAAGTAACAGAGCTGATAAAAATTATATATAGCAATTAAGGTGGATTCCAGAAACACATATATTATATTAAAATAACATGGAAATGGACATTTATGTGATGATTCTAAAGCCCTTTAAATGTATAATTTTGTCTTGTTTAATCTTTATGAGAATTTTGGGAAAGCATGGGTTTCACTGGCTTAGACTGGATGAGGAAGCTGTTCTTATAACATCATTGTAACCCATAAGAAAAACTGTGGTTTGCTCTTTTCAGCCTTGACTTCTTGTGCACACTGTGTCACAAGTCTATATTTTCTGCATGAGGGCTGGTTTGAAATCCTTTTTCTTAGTATTATATAAACTTCTTCTGTAAGACAAGAGCCAGTATGTTAGCTGCGCGTGCAAAAATCTCCATATATTTGCACATAAAGATATATTTATGTGTTTGGTTAAATGGCTGCATTTGTCTGGTGGCTGAAGACAGCTTATGCTGCCAGTGTCACAGAGCAGTGTGTGAGGCAGCTGTCCATCCTGGGTATACCTTTCTGCCCAGGCTGTGCTTCGTTAGCTGGAATTGCCCTTTGCTGCTGAGATGTGGGCACTTAACAGCCAACATTTACGCACACTTTCAATGAGAGGATGTTCAAATGAGTGTGTTGGGCTCCAGTAAGGTCCCCAAATAAAAGACAGTGCAAGACAAATCCAATCACTTTATAAATAAATGTAGTGCAAATTTATCAAAGGGCCAATTTCCAGCGTATTTCATCCCCCTCAAAATGCGTAAGTAGAAACGGGATCTCCTGGGAAATCACACTATAGAGGTGAGTGATTGATGGTGCCAGCCGATGCGTCCAGAGAAGAGCAGTATAAATTAGAAGCCATGTTTAGGCAATTTTTCTCTCAGTACCAAAATCATTCTTTTTGCCTCTGAGAATAAAAACCATCTTTAGTTTATTTTGAGCTCTTAACACAAATGTGTGGGGAGGAAGATATGCAGATTCTTAGTGGATTTAAGAGAAGGTGAAGAGGGTTTCCCAACATACAAACTGTGTGTGTGTGTGTGTGTGTGTGTGTGTGTGTGCACGCACGCTGCGCTCCAGTAAGGTCCCCAAATAAAAGACAGTGCAAGACAAAGCCAATCATTTTGTCTATATATACTGCCCACACCTCAAATGGTTATTCTATTAATTCCTTCATCATCTTTGCTGCAGTGAGCTATCATATCCCACAAGTAATAATAAAAGAGAAGGGACAGGACAGCATGAATGAAAAGAACCACAAGGAATCTGGGGGGAAGGGCATCTTTGTAGCTCATATCAGGAAGTTAACACAGTGCATGCTCCTGTTTCCATTGAACTTCATTATCTATCGTGCCCGTAGAACCAGGACATACACATGCATCCACCACCCACATCTAGGCATTGAGCCCTTGGTCTTTTACCACTGATTTACTTGACTTCTTCTGGAATTCTGCCTCCTCCACAGCTATTCCATCTCATCCTCCAGGAACCACGTCTCTGCCTCCAGCGGCCGTAAGTTGAATTCTTTTAGAATTTCACATACAAATGACATACTATGTACTATTTTGTCTCCTTTTTCCACCCATTTTGAATTTGTCTCTAATAAGCAGAATAGTTTCAGACCCATGACTTAACTTTGTAAATGACTTTTATTGTTAGAGTAGTTGTAGACCCCCAGGAAAATTGAGGGGCAAGTAGAGAGAGTTCTGTTGTGTACCCTGCCTCCATACTCATGGGCATGGCCTCCTTCACTGCTAACATTAGCCACTGAAACATTATACCTTTGTGACAGGCCACAAATCTACATTGACATGTTATCTTCCAAGCTCCAGAGTTTACACTGCAGTTCATGCCCAGTGTTCTAAGAGTTTTGTCAAATACATAATGACACTTACCCACCATTAAAAAATACCTTACAGAATAGCTTCTCTGCTGTGAATATCTGCCAGGCTCTTTCCCTTTTTGTTCCTGGCAACCAATGAACATTTTAGTTTCTTTATTATTTTGTCTTTCCTAGAAAGCTATAGAGTATGTAGTCTTTTCAGATTGGCTTGCTTTTTCCCCAGTAATGCACTTTTAAGATCCCCTGACATCTGCTGACGGCTGTCTTACTATTAGCAAAGAGTCATAGTGTCCGCTGTTCCAATGTTCTCCATTCATTCGTCCATTAGCCTACCAAAAGACATCCTTATTGTCTTCCAAATCGTGGAAATGATGAAAAGGCCCCTTTATCCATCCACACACAGGCTGACATATAGCAAGGAGTTCACTTGTTACATCACATGGGGGAGGATTCCAAATTGTCCTACCAGGATGGCTGGACCACTTGGTGTTGATCAAATACAGCAGTGAATGAGAGTTGTTTCTGCTGCACATCCTCCTGGCACTTGGCAGTGGTCATGTTTCTACTATTGGCCATTCTAGTGGGTGTGTAGGGGCTTTGTAGTTTAGTGTATAATCATCCCCCCTTACCCCTAGGGAAGATGTTTAGTTTCTGTTCATGTCTGTATTTGCACAGTGTGGCTTCTTTGTGAAAAGTCTGTTCGGGTCTTTTTTTTTTTTCTTTTTAATATCAATTTGTTTTTTTTTTTTTCACTATTGATTTTTCTAAATGGTTTACATTTAAAAATTTTTGGGTAACCATCATTTATCACATATATACTTTGCAAATGTTCTTCATAGTGTCTGACTTCTTGTCTCATCTGCTTCTTGGTGTTTTTAACAGAGAAGACATTTTTCCTTTATGTATTTATTTTTTAAAAAAGCTTTATGAAAGTCTAGTTTATCAATTTTTGTCTTTTATAGATCATACCTCTGATGTATTTAAAATGTCACTGCCATGCCCATGGTCTCTGAGATTTTCCCTAATGTTCATTTTTTAGAGTTCTCCATGACATTTTGCATTCTTCTTAGGATGATAATTACTTTGACTTAACTTCTAAATAAATGTTTTTAAATGTGTGTCTAGGGTGTGTGTGTGTTTGTGTGTGTGTGTGTGGTGACTACTTATTCTACAACTATTTACTAAAAAGCTAACATTTTTCACAATGCTGTCTTTGCCCATCTGTCAAAGATCCTTTTACTATTTACAGATTTGTTATAGGACCACTGCTCTATTTTATTGAACTATTCCTTTTGGTAATGTGTAAAAGTAACTTTTGTTTGCTTCAAGTAATTGTCATCTTGGAGGCTTACTGCTTCTGTCTGCTAATCTCGGCCCAGTCCTGGAAGCTTCTAGCCACCTTACAATCTTATTTGGGCCTAGAATATTTTCAGCCTCTGAGACTGACTGCTGAATAAGCTCACCCTTTCTAGTTCTTTCTGAGCTCTGCCTGGCTGATTGACTCAGCTATTCTGGCTCAAGTTCTTCTCTAAACTGACTGACTGAATCCGGCTTCTTTCTCAGCCTCTGACTGAATTGCTCTGCCTGCCCTCAAACTAACTCTAGCAATCTGTTCTAATCTCTCCTTCTCTGGCTTGTTCTGTCTTCACCCGTGTTTAGCTTATTCACTCTTCAACCTGTCTCTGAACAACAGTCTAGATGACGCTGCCTCCTTCCCTTTTATCTCTCTGTACCCTCTCCATCTCTTAAATATCTTCCTTTCCCTCTTTCTTCTCATGAGAGTTGGGTATAACTTATTCTGTCAAATCTTTCTCTGTTTTGTCATTTTGCCTACCACTCAATCAGACATCACTTTCAAACATGGGTGCCTCCCTTCGTTGTTTGAGATTAAAGATATGTACTAAGGGTGTGTCTGTATTCCAGCAAGAGAGATTAAAGGTGTGTGGAAAGGGCTGAGGCATACCACAACTAGAAACAGGTTTTTCAGTAAGTAACCCAATTTTGGAGTTCACAGTGTGATCAAGTCTCCTGCAACCATAATAAAATAATATGAAATATCACTTACATTCTAAAAAATTGGAACTTTTGCTGGACCTCACAGCCAAAGTTAAAAATTCACCTTGGGGTCACTTAAGACTTAATACAGTAATCCTACTATGTCCTTAGCTGTTTGTTTAACTTACCTTTAAAAGAACAATGTTGCCATCAGCCTTAGTTGCTTTGGGTTTTTCATGTAAAACTTTTAAAACCTAAGCTAATACATAGCTGTAATCTTAAACTACATGCTCTTCCATGTCCTTGAAGTGAACATGTGTATTTGCATGTGTGTTATAATAATTATTTTCTGGAAACAGCAAACAGGCTAAAACCAGTCTTAGAAAAATAAATATCCATCATAAATACTGAATGCAAAGATTGCTTGATAAACACTGATGTTTGTAATCCTGTTTGCTATCTGGGTCAGCTGGGGCCAGTTGGAGGCTGTGATTTAATCCCGTGTAGAATTCTGTTAACGATTTCTGTAAATTATTCCTCATTCCTTCCCCATTTGATACTTTCTGTGCTGCTCAATAAAAGACGGAGCAAAACCCTTTGTTAGGGACACACACACACACACACACACACACACACACACACACACACACACAGACTCAGAAAGATACACAGTGCAGAAACACAGGGAAAGACACAGGATCAGGGATAGTGACAGATTCACAAGACAGCCTTCAGGGAGCCACAAATTCCGACTCGGAGAACAGACAGACAGTATGGATGGAAGACACAGAGAGAGAGAGAGAAGTAGAAAATTCAAATCTGGACTCGTTCTTGGTTACAGGACACTAACGGGAACTACTTTGACTTCTTTCCTTAATGTGACATTGACATATTATTGGTGACTAGGAGTTTATTATTAATATGTTTAAATCTCTCACAATTCCTCTGTTCATTTTGCTCTTCTCACACTTTCCGTTATTGCAGCTTTATAGCAAGTCTTAAAATTGTGTGGCTTCCGTCGTTGACTTGGTTCTTTTTCAGTAGTTTGAGTTATTTTCTTCTTTATATAAACTCCAGAGTAAGTTTGCTGATATTTACAGGGTAACTCGCTGGGAATTCAACCATGGTTGCTTTGTAATCTGTAGATTAAGTTGGGAGTAACAGTCATTTTTGGCAGTATTGAGTTTTCTTACCCATAGCCATGGGGTTTATCCAGTTTTATTTCTTTCATCAGTTTTCTCACACTGATTTTTTTTTGTAGGTATTTTTTGACTTGGACTTAAATCTTTCATTTAGGGCTTGCTAACTGAATATTACTCATTGAATTCAAGTTTCACTCATTGGTTGGTCCATGGAGGAAAGTGATTGACTTTATCATAGTCACCTGGTATTATGAAGCCTAGCTAGCTACCATTGCTTACCAGTTCTGATTTTTCAATCTTACACATTTTTATGTACACAGCCATGACATCTATGAATGGCAGTTTTACTTCCTTCTTCCAAATTTTATGCCTTCTCTCTTATTGTCTTCTCACATGTACTGTACTATGACTTACAGTGGAACATTAAAAGCAAGTAGTCATGGTTTGTTCCTGACAAGGTTGCAATTTTTCTAGCTTTTCTCCATTAATTACAATGTCAATGCTATGGCTCCTTAGGTATCTTCGTACAATTAAGTAAGTTTCCTTTCTTGGTTTGCTGAGTACTGTGTGTGTGTGTGTGTTTGTGTATATGTATTAAATATCATGAATCATATTTTTGTCAGATCTTTTACCATACATACTGACATCAGATGTGTTTTTCATTAATTTGTTTATTGATGGATTATGTTAGCTATTTTGAGATATGTTCATGAGATAAGGTCCAGGTAGTTGTGCCTTATTACTTTAACATGTTGTGTTTCATCTGACAATATATTGTGCTGAGGGTTTTCATCAGTATCCAAGGGAAATTATGGTCTATAGGTGTTTTCCCATTTACACTCTTTTTGTAAAGACTCTGTGTAGTTTTTGTGTGGGGAGCTGACAGAAGGCGGCTATCATCCTTGTGGCAATCTTGAGCCATATAACCGGATAAGAGACTTGATTACAATAGCCTACAACAGCTGAGCACACTCTGATAACATCTTGTTTTAGATACCCAGGATTTTCCCTTGGGTGTGTGAGACTTAAAGCTGTGATTTAGAGCCAAGACTTAAGGGCGTGGCTTAGAGATCAGATTTAGAGATAAGACCTAAGGGTGTGACTTAAGGGCGTGATTTAAGGGCATGGCTTAGAACTGAGACATATAAAAGGCAGAGAGGCAGACAGAAGAGTTCAGTATAACTTGGAGTAGGAATTAGGCATTGAGGTAGAAGACACTTGGACTAGAGAACTCAGAAAAAGAATTATTATTAGGTATTAGGCACTTAGTTCTTGGGAGAAGTAACTTGGAACTTGGAGGCACTAGGGACTAGGAACTAGGGACTAGGAACTCAAGACTTGGGACTTGGAGAAAAGAATAGAGACTGAAGAATAAACGGGATTGAATCACACACTGTCTGGTCTCCATTCTTCGAGTCCGTCCTCACTTTCTCTCTTGCTGAACCCCAACCTGTGGACCAGAGCAGCTTGGGGCAGTGCAGGCTCTAACAACTTAGCCCCTGAGGCTTTTGGCAGTGCTGGTTCCAACACTGACAGAGCGGTCTGCGACATTTTAGCCCCCAAGAGTGGGGCAGCTCGGGCCGCAACATTTTTGTAGTTAGGAGATGCTGATTCTGTATTCATCTGGTAGCCTTCTTTTTGATCATCTCTGAAAGAGGCTATGATTGGTAGCACAATGTCTTTAAATGGTTGGCAGAACTTACCAGGAATATATTCTCTTTGAAAACTTATTATACATTTACTCCAAATCTTCAATAAATATAGGTACATGCATAGGATCTCTTTTTCTTTTGTGAATTTTAGCAGCTTATTTCAAATTCATATCAAGTAACTATTATTTTTCATCTAGGTTATCAACGTAGTAGACAATGAGCTGTTCACAACATTCCAGTTATCATTGTGACGTCCCTGGGGCCTGCACATATAGCCTCCTTTTATTCTGATCTTACTAAGTTATATCTTCTTTAACTCCCATCCATTATTTGGATTAGGTACTAACCGACTTGATTGTCATTTCAAATTCTCAGATTGTAGTTTCATTTATTTTTATCTAGTGACTCTTAAGTTTTGATGATTTCTGTTCTAAAGTTTCTCTTCTGATTTTGAGTTTAATTTTTTTTTCTCCTTTTCTGGTTTCTTGAGGAGAAATATGGCCTAGTGTGTTCAAGTCTTTGTTTTATTCTGACATATATTCAGTACTATGCATTTCGCTCTGGGGACTGCTTTGGTTATATCCACAAACAATGAAAAATTATGTTCTCACTTTCATTCTGTTCAAAGTTGCTCTTGAGATCTTTCCAGTCCCATACCTTATTTAGAACTTTCTTATTTAATTTCCAAACATGTTAGAGTTTTTCCATTTGTCTTTCTGTTATTTATTTTTAATTCATTTTCACTAAGATCTGAGGGATTACATGGTTTCTATTCTCTATTTTATAGGATAGAATGAATGCTCTCATCTTACCTTGAAGAGATCCTATAATCTGTTGTGAGCTGTAGTGGTCTAAAGATGTCCATTACATCCAGCTGATTGATAATTGTTTTGAATTCAAGCATATCCTAATTGAGTTCCTACATGATGAATCTACTCATTTTCTGGTAAGGAATATTTATACATTTTCCTTGCAGATCACTGTTTCATTATATGAACATTCTATATAATGATACCTACTGTATTTTG
This sequence comes from Arvicanthis niloticus, assembly GCF_011762505.2. Lineage (NCBI taxonomy): Eukaryota > Metazoa > Chordata > Mammalia > Rodentia > Muridae > Arvicanthis > Arvicanthis niloticus. The sequence continues at coordinate 7,471,322 of NC_133436.1, read as the reverse complement.
GATAATTGGGCTGTTTAACAATATGTCGGGGACCACTCTGCCAAATGTTGGAACCCGCACTGCCAAAAGCTTGGGGGCCAAAATTGTTAGAGCCTGCACTGCCCCAAGCTTTGGGGGCTAAATTGTCCCAGCTCATACTGCTGCTCTGGTCTGTGGGTCAGGGTTCAGCAAGAGAGAGAGAGTGAGGGCGGACTCGAAGAATGGAGATCAGACAGAGTGTGATTCAGTCCCGTTTATTCTCAAGTCTCTCTCTTCTCTCTTTTTAAGTCCGTTGTTCCTAGTCCAAGTCCCAAGTCTCGAGTTCCTCGTCCCTAGTTTCTAGTCCCTAGTGCCTCTAAGCTCCAAGTTTCAAGTCCCCTTTTCTGTCTGCTTCTCACCTTTTATAAGTCTCACTTCTTAAGTTATGCCTTTAAGTCACACACATCCAAAAGAAAATCCTGGGTATATAAAAAATAGATGTTATCAGAGTGTGCTCAGCTGTTGTAGGCTGTTGAAAACAAGTCTCTTGTCAGGGTATATGGCTCAAGATGGCTTCAAAGATGATAGCCGCCTTCTGTTGGCTCCCCACAATAATATAGCCTATCACGGTAAATATTATATGTTTACTTCAAAGAATGAGTAGCCAACTATTGCTGGTAGAATGTTTATTAAAATGCCAGTTAGTTGAAGCTGATAAGATAGTGTTGCTCAAATTTCTGTTTGTGTGTTCTATTACAAAAGAAAAGGCGTTGAAACCCTACACTTTCTAGGTTTAGCCCTTTAATTTATGAACAAAGTCCCCGCTAGCATGCATGTAAACATTTACAATGTTGTTAATATTTCAACAGATAATTTATTCTGATGTTATTAGTTTTCTCACAATATTATTTACTTTGAAATCTAGTTTCTTGCTATTAACTTCTCCAGTCTATATTGTTACAAAGAGCACATTTAGCAGACTATATACCTTTAGATCCTTTTCACATTTAGTTTATCTGTGTCTTTATCATCAGAGTAGGTTGTGTTCCAAAATAAAGTTGAGTCTTGCCTTTCAATTTTAGCATCTAAAATCTTTGCTTTCCTTTGAGGTATCTAGATCATTTTTATTTTCTGTAATCATTTATATGTTTTGGGTTAGATCTATATTTTATTACTTGCTTTCCATTTTTCCAATATATCATTTAAAAATCATTTTTATGTGTGACTGCATCTATGTAATGTTAAAGAATGCCTTTCCTTCTTCCCCCACCTCAACCTTACGTTGTCACTGTTGTCATGGCATTTCTGTCATGGTAGAAATAGCATTGAATCCACTGAGCTGTTTGAACCAGCAACGCCTGAAAGCTACATGGGAAGCCATTCAGTATCTAGCAGGTTTTCTGGTCAGAGTCATCCAGTGAGTCAATTGTCAGACTTTTGAAAGATTATGACTGGCAATTGTGCAAATGTTCCTGGTGTTGGGATCAGTGAGATAGATCAAATGTTCGTCAATGTTGAAGATGATGTTCTGCTTAGACTTGTTTTGCTTTGCACACAACTAAACATATTTATTTTCTTTTCAGTAGGAACACATCATTTGTTCCAGGCAGAGCAATTAAACAAACCTGAAGTCAAGCTCAGGGAGATAGCTTTCAAAATTATAGGATAAATTCTGCACACACAAAATAAAATGAGAATACAGACTTTCATGCTAAAAATTATCTACAGTAAAATCATAAAGCAGTGGGGTATGGTGGTGCATGCCTTCTATCCTAGTGACTCAGGAAGACAAAGCAGGAGGCATGTGAAGTGGAAGCCAGCCTGGGTAACAAAGCAAGAGCCTCATCACATAAAGGATGCATGGATGGAAAATGTAGAAGGTCACAAAATTAATGAGGAGGATTATATGAAGTAAAAAGCAAGGAATGTCAAATGTTTTGGGTCCATGCTTCCTTTAGGAGAGGGTATGTAAGGAGGAGTCTGGGCTTGGGTCTGCATTTGATCTATGATTGAGGACAAATGGAAAGAGTCTAGGGGCAATATGTATTATCAGGAAAGTTGTCCAAACTGGGAATTTTGAAAGCACTCTTTAGAAAATGAGGATAATGACCTGCTGCTCTGTAAGGCTCGATATATGCTGAGATGACAGTGTATCACAGGCATCAAGCTGACCCATTGTCACTTTCTTTAAGCAAAATAAGAACTTGAGTTGAACAGTTGAAGAAAATTCTCACATAATCCCCGTGTCTGCATCATTCCCTTCACTATTGTTGGGGGTTGGGGGAGGGAGAATCAGACATGAGACCATTGCTTCCTTGCTTGTAAATGGACAGCCCACCTACCTGCCCTGCCCAGCTTTCCCTTGCTAAGAGAAGAGAACTCCATTAGGATCAAAGTCCCCTAGCTTTATTTTACTTTCCTCCTCAGCCTTAGAGCAGTTGAGGTAGAGAACTGCAGGGACTTTGCCAGTATATCAAAACTGGTCTTCTTGGAAGGAAAAGAAGAACTCCAAACCCTAGAGCTAGACGTGGATGAGAAGATGAGAGAGAGAAAAAATGTATTATTTCTGTTTGCTAAGTCAGTTGAATCCTATATGCTTGGCCATAACTGAAGCACTCAAACGCTCTATAAGAAGCTAAATCAATGTTGAGGAACAATGGATATTTATTCACATTTTATATCATGACATTGACACTACTAAATTAAACATAGGAAGTTATAGCAAAGCAAAACTATTTGGAGCTTTTTGTTCGTTTGTCTTTGTTGTTTAATTTTTTGTTTTAAGACAGAATCTCATGTAGCCCAGGCAGGTTTGAACTTGATACATCACCAACGGTTACCTTGAACTACCAATCTTTCTGTCTTTCTCTCTCTGTCACAAGTGTTGAGATTACCAGCATGAACCACCATGTCTAGGCAGAGCTGTCCCACTGGGACACATTGTGGCAAGTGCATTATTGGTAGGATCATTACTATCTGCGACATTCCTTTCAAAACGTTAAAGTGAGTTGTGTGTATTTGCTTGCATGGTCTCATTCCATCTAATGCCTGTACTTCCTGCTTTCCTCACCAACACCTGGCATTGTTTCCAGACAGCCAGTAGTTACACAAGAAATGTAAGGCCTAAGCTGAATGTATCATTTTTGATCACTGGGATGTGACAAACAACTGAACAGAAAACATTCTGCAGGTTGATGCTTCTGATGACTTGGCAAGATGGGTTTTTCAACAACATAAACCTAATTCAATACTTAACACTTAGATAAAGCTAAATTCCACCCCTGCTCTACCAGTTTTCTACCCTCTGACTTTCCATTGTGTCAGAAGCCATCTAGGAAAGGATATGACAAGCAAGTCAGTTTTCTGGAGTTGGCCTGCCATTTTGCATGGCTTCAACGGATGAGGCAAATTCCCCAGAGACTTCATCCCAGGATTGCTTCTCGAGGCTGATATGCCTTTCCTGCCACTATAACATAGACTAATTCCTGGACACCAGCCCACCCTATTGGGCAGATCTGCAGAATCAATATGTAGATGTGCTTTCATATAGGTATGCTGTTTAGATGAATTGGTGATTTCATAATTTCTGATAATGATTTTATAGAATTCCTAAATTGATACAAGTAATTTCAAGCCACATGTAGAATAAAAGCTGCAAATAGAGCTCTGTATACCTTCATGTGTCATGAGCTAATTGTACTAGGAAAAGAAAACAGGCAGGGAACAAATTTACAATCTAGGAAAAAATTTCTTCTAAGTTAGAAATGAGGCCACTATCTGGCAACTAAAGGTCATAAACAGAAAATGGGCAATTTATTGTAGGTACAAGAACAGAAATGAAATGGAGTAATCTATCTATACAAGACTTTAAAATAATAAGACACAAGGAAGATGAGTTGTTTCTTGACAAAACCCTGTTAACTTATGACATAAAAATAATTGCTTTAGCCCTTCCGCCTCTTGCCTGGGCCTGGTGCCTGGAGCAGACACCCTGCTGGTCTGCTCCCATGTGGACACCATATCCTGAGACATCCTAGAGGGGCCACTGAACTCAGAGCGACAGACACCATACCCCGAGATATCCTAGAGGAGCAACTGAACCCAGAGCAGCAGGCACCCATATTCTGAGACATCCTAGAGGAGCCACTGCACTCAGAGCAGGGGACAACTTATCCTGAGACATCCTAGAGGAAACACTGCACCCAGAGCAGGGGACACCTATTTGTCTGCTACTGTAGAGACACCATATGCTGAGACATCCTAGAGGAGCCACTGAACTCAAAGCAGCTGGAGCTCAGGATTACAGGATCACAGAGACATCTGGACCCTGAGAAGTTTAGACACAAGCAAGATAACTGGAAAGGAAGGCTCCAGTCAGAGACAGTGAGTTCAGGTAGCACTGTAGTTAACCAGATGGCAAAAGGCATGTGCAAGAATGTAAGCAAGAGAAACCAAAGTTACTTGACATCATTAGAACCCAGCTCTCCCATCATAGCAAGCCCTGAAGAACCCATCACACCCGAAAAGCAGGATTCAGAATTAAAGTCACTTCTCATGACGATGATAGAGGACTTTAAGAAGGACATAAATAATACTCCTAAGAATTCAAGGAGAACACAGGTAGACAGGTAGAAGCCCTTAAAGAAGAAACACAAAAATCCCTTAAAGAATTGCAAGAAAACACAACCAAACAGGTTAAAGAATTAAACAAAACCATCCAAGATCTAAAAATGGAGGTAAAACAATAAAGAAATCACAAAGGGAGACTACCCTGGAGGTAAAAAACCTAGGAAAAAGATCAGGAGTCATAGACACAAGTATCACTAACAGAATACAAGAGATAGAAGAATCTCATGTGCAGAAGATACAATGGAAAACATTGACACAACTGACAAAGAAAATGCAAAATACAAAAAGCTACTAACCCAAAACATCCAGGAAATCTAGGACACAATGAGAAGGCCAAACCCAAGGATAGATAATAGGTATAAATGAGGGTGAAGACTCCCAGCTTAAAGGGCCAGTAAATATATTCAACAAAATTATAGAGGAAAACTTTCCTAACCTAGAGAAAGAGATGTCCATAAATATACTAGAAGCCTACAGAACTCCAAATAGTCTAGACCAGAAAAAAAAATACCTCCCATCACATAATAATCAAAACATCAAATGTACAAAACAAAGAAAAATACTAAAAGCAGTAAGGGAAAAGGGTAAAGTAACATATAAAGGCAGATCTATAAGAATTACACCAGACTTCTCACCAGAGATTATAAAAGCCAGAAGATCCTGGACTGATATCATACAGACCCTAAGAGAACACAAATGCCAGCCCAGACTACTATACCCAGCAAAACTGTCAATCACTATTGATGGAGAAATCAAGACATTCCATGATAAACCAAATTTACACAATATCTTCCCACAAATCCAGCACTTCAAAGAATAATGGATGGAAAACTCCAACACAAGGAGGGAAACTACAACCTAGAAAAAGCAAGAAAGTAATCTTCCAACAACCCCAAAAGAAGATAGCTACACAAACATAATTCCACCTCTAATAACAAAAATAACAGGAAGCAACATTCATTTTTCCTTAACATCTCTTAATATCAATGGACTCAATTCTCCAATAAAAAGACATAGACTATCAGACTGGATACATAAACATGACCCAGCATTTTGCTGCATACAGGAAACGCAACTCTGTGAAAAAAACAGACAGTACCTCAGAGTAAAAGGTTGGAAAACAATCTTCCAAGCAAATGGTCCCAAGAAACAACCTGGAGTAGCGATTCCAATATAAAATAAAATAGATTTTCAACCAAAAGTAATTAAAAAAGACAAGGAAGGACACTTCATATTCATCAAAGAAAAAATGTACCAGGATGAACTCTCAATTCTGAACATCTATGCCCCAAATGCAAGGGCACCCATATACATAAAAGAAACTTTACTAAAGCTCAAAGCACACATTGCACCTCACATAATAATAGTGGGAGATTTCAACACCCAACTCTCAGCAATGGACAGATCATGGAAACAAAAACTAAACCGAGACACAATGAAACTAACAGAAGTATGAACCAATTTGATTTAACTGATATCTATAAAACATTTCATCCTAAAACAAAAGAATATACCTTTTTCTTAGCACCTCATGGTACCTTCTCCAAAATAGACCATATGATTGGTCACAAAACAGGCCTCAACAGATACAAAAAGATTGAAATAATTCCTTGTACCCTATCAGACCACCATGGACTAAGGCTGGTCTTTAATAATGACAAAAACAAGGAAAGCCCACATACACTCGGAAACTGAACAATGCTCTACTCAATGATGACTTGGTCAAGGAAGAAATAAAGAAAGAAATTAAAGACTTTTTTAGAATTTAACGAAAATGAGGAAACATCATACCAAAACTTTGTGGGACTCCATGAAAGCAGTACTAAGAGGAAAACTCATAGCTCTAAGTGCCCACAAAAAGAAACTGGAAAGAGCATACACTAACATCTTGACAGCACACCTGAAAGTGTTAGAACAAAAAGATGCAAATATAACCAAGAGGAGTAGATGGCAGGAAGTAATCAAACTCAGGGCTGAAATCAACCAAGTAGAAACAGAAAGAACTATACAAAATACCAACAAAACCAGGAGCTGGTTCTTTGAGAAAATCAACAAGATAAACAAACCCTTAGCCAGACTAACCAAAGGGCACAGAGACAGTATTCAAATTAATAAAATCAGAACTGAAAAGGAAGACATAACAACAGAAACTGAGGAAATTTTAAAAAGTCATCAGATCCTACTACAAAGGCCTATACTCAACAAAATTGGAAAATCTGGATGAAATGTACAATTTTCTAGACAGATACCAGGTACCAAAATTAAATCAGGAGCAGATAAACCATCTAAACAGTCCCATAACCCCTAAAGAAATAGAAGTACTCATTGAAAGTCTCCCCACCAAAAAAAGTCCAGGACCAGATGGTTTTAATGCAGAATTCTATCAGACCTTCTAGGAAGACCTAATATCCATTCTCTTCAAACTATTCCACAGAATAGAAACAGAAGGAACAATACCCAATTTGTTCTATGAAGCTACAATTATGCTCATACCTAAGCCTCACAAAGACCCAACAAAGAAAGAGAACTACAGCCCAATCTCTCTTATGAATATTGACGCAAAAATACTCAATAAAATTCCCGAAAACTGAATCCAAGAACACATCAAAGCAATCATCCATCATGATCAAGTAGGCTTTATCCCAGGTATGCAGGGATGGTTCAATATTAGGAAATCCATCAATGTAATCCACTACATAAATAAACTCAAAGAAAAAAAAAACACTCAGAGTCTTGTGGTCTTTATTTTCTGTTTATGACTATGAAGTTTCCTTTGGGGTACAAGCCCAAGATTGTGAGCAATAGCCCTCAAGTAGAAGGTGTGGAAGACCCTCAAATACCTAGGCATAGGGGAAAACTTTCTGAACAGAACACAGATCTTAGGCTTACGCTCTAAGATCAAGAATTGACAAATAGGACCTCATAAAATTGCAAAGCTTCTGTACGGCAAAGGACATTGTCAGTAAGACAAAATGGCAACCAACAGATTGGGAAAAGATCATTACTAATCCTACATCTGATAGAGGGTTAATATCCAATATATATATTAAAAAAAAACTTAAGAAATTATACTCCAGACAACCAAATAACCCTATTAAAAATGGGGTACAGAGCTAAACAAAGAATTCTCAACTGAGGAAACTCGAATGGCCAAGAAGCACCTTAAGAAATGCTCAACATCCTTAGTCATCAGGGAAATGCAAATCAAACCAACCCTCAGATACCACATCACACCAGTCAGAATAGCTAAGATCAAAAACTCAGGTGATAGCAGATGCTGGCGAGGATGTGGCAAAAGTGGAACACTCCTCCATTTTTGGTGGGATTGCAAGCTGGTACAACCACTCTGGAAATCAGTCTGGTGGTTCCTCAGAAAATTGGACATACCACTCCTGGGCATATACCCAGAAGATGCTCCAACATATAACAAGGACATATGCTCCAGTATGTTCACAGCAGCCTTATTTATAATAGCCAGAAGCTGGAAAGAACCCAGAGTTCCTTCCACAGAGGAATGGATACAAAAAATGTGGTACATTTACACAATGGAGTAATACTCAGCTATTAAAAATAATGAATTTGAGAAATTTCTTAGGTAAATACATGGAACTAGAAAATATCATCCTGAGTGAGTTAACCCAATCACAAAAGAACACACATGGTATTTACTCATTGATGAGCAGGTATTAGCCCCAAAACTTGGAATAGCCAAGATTCAACTCACAGACCACATGAAGCTCATGAAGAAGGAAGACCAAGTGTGGATGCCTCGGTCCTACTGAGAAGGAGTAACAAAAATACTCAAGGGAGCAAATATGGAGACAAAGTATGGGACAGAAACCAAAGGAGGGGCTGTCTGGAGGCCATTCTACCTGGGTATCCATTCCATGTACAGTTACCAAAGGTAGACACTGATGTGGATGGTAGGAAGTACATGCTGACAAGAGCCTGATATAGCTGTCTCCTTAGAGGTCTGCCAGAGTCTGACACATTCAGAGGCGGATGTTCACAGCTAACCACTGATCTGACCAAGGGTTTCCCAAAGGAGAAGTTAGAGACAAGACTGAAGGAGCAGAAAGGGTTGTGGCCCCATGAGGAGAGCAACAATACCAACCAACCAGAGCTCCCCAGGATCTAAACCGCCAGCCTAGGAGCACATAGGGAGGGATCCATGACTTCGTCTGTACATGTAGGGGAGGATGGCCTTTTGGGGCATAGGTTGGAGAGGAGATCCTCTGTTCTATGAAGGCTGAACACCAAATGTGGGGGAATTCGAGGGTGGGGAGGTGGGAGTGGGAGGGGGTAGGTGGGGGGCACATCCTCATAGAAGCATGAAGAGGGGGAATGGGATAGGAGGTTCCTGGGTCATGGGGGGAATGTGGGTAAGGGAATAAAATCTGAAATGTAAATATAATATCCAATAAAAATAAATTTAAAAAAAGAAAAAAAACATTGCTTTAAACTTATAATGAACCTATAGAGGTAGAATATGGATAATGAATGTTTAGTCAGGTACTAGTCTTAATAGAAAGACATGTAAACAATTCTGTTGTAACTACTTAAGCCTTGTGGACATATGACATGGACTATTGCCTTAAACTTACTATGAACTTATGGAATATAGAAATGCTTAAAAACTATGTGATGAATTATTCTGAGAAGGATAAAAACTAAGAACAACAATCAAGTGGTGGTGTAGTCCTTTTCTGCTTCATCTAGTGTGTATGTGTCTCTGTGCGTGTCTGATTTTCTTTTTTCTTTATTTTTCTTCAAATTCCTTTTTCTTTCCCCCCTGGGTCATGCAGAATTAATGAGCTCTGAGCCTCTCAGCTGGCCAGTGAGAGGCTCCTGAGTCAAAGAGAAAAGTGCCCAAGTAACTTAAAAGTTTCTTGTCTTACTCCCGTGTTGCTGTCAGCAGGAGTTAATTGCTTTTGGTCCCAGAACAGTAAAAAGAGAGAGTTAAATCGCTGGAAGCCATCAACTTTTGGCCTCAGGACAATAAGAAAGAGTTAAAGGACAAGGGTCATCAGCCTTTGACCTTCATCCGGAGGCTGTGTCCCACCTCAGTACCTGATCCTGTCAGAACAGGACCCTGGCACCATTGTGCAGTGTGGGAACTCCTAAGTCATGTGGGCTAGCTTGATTGGTAGTTGATTGATAGTATATCCCACTCCAGGCCAGCCTTCCTTCTGCATCACTGGGAAGGCTTCCCTCTGCCTCTGTGGATGCTCATACTATTGTGCTCTGCTCTAGCTGTTCCATTGTGGGGCTACTTCTTGCTGGGTCCACACATGGGGGTCAGTTCAGCCTCTTGAGCCTCAGTCTTAAGTGGCCTCCCAGCAGACAGGTTATGTAGGAGGAGCTAAGGTGGGAGGAGTATAGAGAGGAAGAGGAGGAGGAAGGAGAGGAAGAGAAGGATAAGGAAGAGGGGGAGCTAAGAGAGAGACAGAGAACGAGAGAGGGGAGATGGAGGCTGATATTTGCTTGTCTGTAGCCGTCAAAGGTAGTTGGTATATCTAGGTTGGGTATTGGGTTACACCTCTGATTATAAGGGTATCTTATTATTGATCATTACTAAATATATAAGCCTTTGGATAATCTAAGGATTAGAGTCTCATCTGTACCGAGCCCCGTGTGGTTGGCGGGATGGTCCGGGCACTGCCTAGCCTTGCAGAGACAGCATGGAAGATTGGTGGAGCCATCTCCCACGCTGGCGTCTTGTGGGTGGCAAGGCTGGTGTCTCTGGCTGGCCGTTTCTAGCTGCAAAGAGCATGTGGCCTCTGACCACACAACATGGCAGCTGAGCTCAGCAGAGCTACTGCAGCTTAGACAGTCGGATTAACTGGCGGCAGCTTTTTTAAAATAATTACTACAACAGGTTACAGTCTTGCAAGGCCATCCCAGGTTAAATTCTGCTGCGGCTACCTGGTTGTCTGATATAAAAAGCAATTATTGAATGGTCCTTCTCACTGCTTCCCCTACAAACATGACAAGACCTGTAAAGGGTTATGGCCCCCTTTGCCCAGCACACACTTCTCGGACATATATATAGCTTATAAATAGGAAGCATACTTCTCAGAAACCATCTAAACTCTGTACATATTTAGGGACATAGTGGAATACAGACATTTAAAGAGAATCGTCTTTGTCTGAGAAGTCACTCTGCTATTACTCATTTCTTTGTGTGTGGCAAAGAATTTATTAAATTTCAGATGACATGGGTAGAATGCAGCTTAGCAAGTGGCCATGTTGAAACATCGAGAAGGAAGAGCTCACCCCAATACAATAGGCTCCACACCATGTATTCCTTCTTCCCCAGAGCTTAATGACAGCAACAGTAACAATGATGTCCACAGGCGTGCTAACATGTGGATGTCAGACAAGAAATTAAAGTGATTGCAAGAATCTCACTATCCCTGCGAGTGACTTTATAGTAAGACACAATGTCTATAGGGAAAATGCGCCACTACATTCCAAGAAATGAAATATACTTTCCAAATGTAGCTGAAATGAAAAGGAAGAGATAATGAAAATGAAATCAGAGTAGAAATCACTAATGAAAAACCAGGCTTAATGGGTAAGACTTCTGCTGGCTTTCTGAGCCGACACTAATAGGTGCCACTTAAACTGTGGATGGCAGAGTCATCAATTAAGTTTTATAGCAGAGCTGAGTGAGGAATCAATCAGCAAAATATTAGTGATCCATCTGCTCATCACAACAAATTCTGGCAGACAACATTATTACCTTAATGATATGATACTGGAAGGGTGGGGGGTGGGAAGAGAACGGAATGGTTTAGCATCACCCAGAGGCATGCAAGATGGTCCAAATCAATTTGGATTTACAGCTATCTAGAGTTCTCTATAATAACCTCATTCCACAAACACTAAATTTTGAATACCTTAAAAAAAAAAAAAACAGGCCCAATATCTATCCCGAAGTACCAGGTGCTCTGTTTATGTGTTGCTCTGACATAGCTGAGTGAAAGGCGTTTTCACACACAGCCCAAGTGCAAAAATTGGAGCTGTGGGTGCCTTTTCAGATCTCACTGGGGAGTATTTATAAGATGCCACACACCTCAGCAAGATGCTAAAATGAAAAATGAAGTTCAACTGAAAAAAATTACAAAGGGAAATGAGGCATAACTGGATTGTCTAAGACCAAAAATTTGAGTTTGTTTTGCAGGGAGGTAGGAAGCTAGAACAGTAAAGTTTTACTTTGAAAATTCCAGTAAATTCTTGAGAGTTGCACAAGTTCATAAATAAGAGAAAAATACATATGGCGCCATATAGTCACATATGAGAAAACACACTTGACAGTTCCGTGTCCAGGATAGCTCCGTTTCATTCATCCACCACAGCCTGTATCCTTTTCTGTCTGCTTCTGCCCCAGGAGACAAGCCTATAAGAAGTACTCCAGCCCTGGTTGGCTTAAGCTGTTGGGGGTACATGTCAGAGAATCAGGTAACTTTACACACCGATTTTCTAGCCTTACCTGAGAAATGGATGCTGAAGCCAAGGGCATACTAGTCAATACTGATAAGGAAAAAAAAAACCTAAAATCTTTCAGCAAATAGAAGTTTTAACAGGAATCTGAACAAAGCCAGGATTAATGAATAGTGAAAAGTATCAAACTCGCTTACTTTCCTCTATCTCCCTGGATTTCAAAGAACATTTTGCACGAGATATCCTACAGTTTAAAATGGAAGGAAACACCCAATGGGAAATCAAGCAGGGAAAGAAAAATAAATTCTAAGTGCACATGAGAAAAAGACACTAATGGACATCATCCCTTGGAAACAAGACAGTTGGCATTGCACCAGCGTTGCACCAGCAATTGTAAGGAGACCGCCCTCTATCCTCGCATCTGGATGTGGTAGTAGCAAGGCTCAGGAAGGCTCACCAAGAGGTCAGAAGCTCTCTGCCCCACCTCTTCCCCCCAGCCCCCTTGCTCACACTGCAACCTGGAAAAGGCTCAGGGATTTGGAAACCAACATGAGAGAGGACAGAAATCAGAGCCACTCACCAGGGAACACTATCCAGAGAGGTCACACTCCAGAGGAAATGATCCTCCTTCTAGAAATTTCAGCCGCATGCAATCTTTGCTGCTACCTGCAACACTATTCCTAAATGATTTAAGGCAGCGGAGGAGTGGAGACAGCTTCCACAGAGAAGAGCTGCTGTAGCAGGGTTCAAGTATGGGCACAGGCTGAAGCCAGGAGCTGAAGTGCTTCTTACACGTGCTGGAGCTGGAAGTCGGTGTGTGCAAGCATTCAGGTGTGTGCAGAGAGAATTCTAGAGTGTAACAAGGTGGACCCATGGAATGATGCTCATAAATACAGTGGCTGCACTAATGACAATCCTCTTACGGTACTGCTATTGAAGACAAGGAGCTTTGACGAAATTCCGTTATCAGCTTCATCACATTAGATTTTTATCTGTGAATTGTACCAGTCCGGAGTGTGCAGCCTCTTGACACTGGGGTGTAATGCTGTCATCTGAAAGTCTGTTGGGCTGCATTTGCACCTACCCACAGATGCATGTGTCTGCATACACAGGCTGAACTTTACTGAGTGACATAATTTACATCAACAATTCCCACACGAGCCCAAAGCCCCACCTACAATGACATCTGGTGTGTGTCCTTTCAGAGTCTTGTGGTCTTTATTTTCTGTTTATGACTATGAAGTTTCCTTTGGGGTACAAGCCCAAGATTGTGAGCCATAGCCCTCAAGTGGGGGTTTACTATTTCCCCAGGAAATGCATAACACAGTATGCAACATTACAGCTGTGGCCATTTAGCTGAGGCAGTCTCTGTCTGCTTTCTCTCTCTACTCCCTCATTCCTCTTTCCTTCCTTCACTTTTTATTCCCTACCTCATCATACACCCCAGCCAGAGTTTCACTATATAGCCCAGGCTAGTCTTAAGCATGTGGTGAGCATCCTATCTCAGCTTCCTGCATTTAACCATTTTATACAGTTAATAGATCATATTGGTGTGGATGCACAGATTCTTATTTTCATCAGGGTAATTATAATTATATATCATCATATTTTTGTACAATATGTATTTTGGTGCTAGGTACAGAATCTTGGGGGTGCATCTGCTTTCCCTGCCCTTATCGCACAATCTATCATTCCTCTGAGAAGCGCTGGTGTTTTCAGTGGTGAGATTCTCAGAAAACCAAGACAAAGCCAAGCTCTGCCCAGATGAGTGCTCTCGGGCTACACACCCTGCAGGGATGCCATTGATGCCAGGTCGTCCTGGATGTCAGAACCAGGAAACACATTACTCAGGAAAATGTCTATCTCTATGGCAACCTAAGTTCATGGGAGAATTAGGATTCAATAAACCACCGAAGCTGGTTTTTAGACATCTGCCCTTAAATCTCTGGGGAGAAATCTACCTCTATTCATTCCCAGTGGTTTTTTTTTTTTTTTCGTAGAAATTTAGAATATTTAGAGTGAAAAGAGGTACAGAGTTAATAATCTGATCATGGAACCCTCTCCCCGCCCTGGCAATACTAGATAAATCCACTTTTCTATTTACTAAGATTGTATCCTAGTGGGATATCATAATGAAGTCTGTCTTTGAAATCATTTGTTCCCTCCTCACCAGGCCATGTTGTTCATCTGAAATACTATGGTTTATATGTTTATATTTATCATCTATTTTAGCTTTGTTTCTTCTCTGTCTTTCCTGTTTTTTTTTTCTTTCAAAATGGATGAAAAAAAAAAGATACATTTATAAAGGTCAAATTAATCAAATAGAGATCCCTGGAGAAGACGGTTCTCCCTAGCTAGAGGCTGACAGCACAGCCTGCTCTTGCCGTCCGTCAACTCTATCCCACCCCTTGTCAGTGTTCTTGCTTGCTTATCATTTAAATTCTCCATGTGTTTTATAAAAACCAGCAGACATATGGCGGCTGACTTGCTTTTCTCTGAGGAATGTAGCTGCTGGTTAGGAAAAGATGATTTCCTAGCCATCTCTAGAAACAGCAAAGCCCCTCCCTGCAGAAGTTTATAAAGAGACTCTGCCCAGCCAACCTGGACCAGATAATGGACATCACTAAGAGCTGCAGTGGAGAAGTGTTATGTTCCCTCATGTTTCTGTTCCTGTGTCTCGGATACCAGAGGACTTGGGCTGAGGTCTCTTTTAGGCATATTTAAACTTTGAAGTCACACTGCAAAGTGACTTAGTCTACTTTGAATCATTTGTATTGATGTTCTATCCCTCTCCACAGTGAGATAGTACTAACAAATGCATGGGGCTCCCCACCTCAGACCCCATCAAGACATTGTTACAAGCAAAGAAAAAGGAACAAAAGGGACTGAGCAGGAAGCATGTGGCTTGTAGGATACAGATGCATCGGTGGTTAAAATGTGTGCCATGTAAGCAGCAAGTGTGTGGGCCAAAGGTCAGATCTCTAGAACTGATGTAAATGGCAGATGGGTATAGTAGCCATGCTTAGAAGGCAGAGACAGGGAATCCCTGGGGGCAGGCTGAAGAGTCAAACTATATTGGTGAGCTCTGGGTTCAGTTGAAACACACTACCTCAAAGAACAGTGTAGAGAGTGCCTGAGAATGACTCAGAAGGTCAATGGTAAACACCTAAACACACATTCACACAGACACACATACACACTCAGAGACACTTAGAAGCACACACACACACACACACACACACACACACACACACACACACACACACCATGAGAAAACCAACAGGGAAGGGAATGAGCATTTTGCTTTTCAGCATTCACTAATACCTGGTCCTTCAGCTCTCCAGCTGAATTAAGCTTTTAGCAACTTCCTCTTCACTCCCATCCAAGGAGATGAAACCTGATATGGCAGTACAATTTAACAGTATGATCTGTAACTAACACATTAGTCACACAAGCTTTTCACTATCTGCACAGTGGTATACTACAGTGTCTGTCATCTGTCATATAGCCGTATAGTATAGTATAGTGTGGGGAGCCGACAGAAGGCGGCTATCATCCTTGCAGCCATCTTGAGCCATATACCCTGAAAAGAGGCTGGTTTACAATAGCCTACAAAAGCTGAGCACACTCTGATAACATCTTGCTTTAGATACCCAGGATTTTCCCTTGGGTGTGTGAGATTTAAAGGTGTGTTTCTTTGGATACTCAACAGTATAGTATAGTATAGTGTCTGTTGGATAGTTGTTATCTCTTGGGTTTCAACAGTCCCTACAGTATGGTACTTAGGTACCATACTGTTAGATGGTAACATACTCATATTATTATAGAAAACATACATTTTAAAACATAATACTTTGAGTAAACATGTAGCTGGATTTTGAGACTAGGAATTCTTACAGTCAACCCTTCCAGCAAGTGCTGCCAGCTTTTCAGATGTGTTGTTTAGTGTATCTTGCTGCAGAGTAGTTAAGATCTTGCCCACTGTGAGTTCTAATATTTTGTGGCAACAAATGACCAAATGAGGTAGTGGAGGGAAAATCCTTACACAATAGCTGGACCACCAAATTTCACTCTTTGGAGGGGGAAAGCTCTGGGGTCATAGACTACTCCTTTCTCCTATCTAACATGGTGGACTGCAGCTCATAATGAAATTGAAAGAGACACCAGTCACAGGGGTGATCACACCACACACACACACACACACACACACACACACACACACACACACACCAGCATGTCAGTCCTGGACTCCAGAAAGGAGTATATGGCCAGCCTTGGGCTGTACCCGCCTCTGCAAGGGCCAGGAAGACCACAGCATTCTTTTCACTAAGTGACATCTGAAAGCTCCATTTTTTTATCTGAAGCCTGCTTTCAATGCCTTCCTCTTCCCTTTCCCTTGTCACTTGTAACTGCTCAACAGGCTACTCTCTGAAATTGAGGTAAATTGATACACATCCTATAAGATCTGAGCTGCAATAATGGGGGAGTTATTCAGATATAAAGAATATAATGTAGAAAGGGCTTTGAGTAAGAAAATAGGGAGCAGGGAGGTTCACATGTCATGACTAGAAGCATGAATACATACATGTGACAATCAATATGGAGAGCCAAGGTCAGAAATCAAAGGTAAAGGGCACATTCATAAAAAAGCCTGTGCTTACGCTGGGGGAGATTCTAGCCTTAGAGATGGAAATCAATTTATTTTAAATTGACTGACAATCGTTTACACAAAGCAGAACCTTTGTACAATAGAGCATAAACTGACAAGATAAGCATTCATTCTGAGCTGGGGGAATGAAAAAGAACAGCTCAAAACTGCCAAGACAAAGGTCTCCATCTGGCATTTCAAATTTACTGATATTTTATGAAAGTCAGTTTTATGTTATAGGGCAATTTGCTGCCAAAGAAAATAAAAGGTGGGACTAATTCTTATATATATATAAAAAAAAACAGTGACTGTGTGCCAAAGGGGACACCATCTGCTTCTCTGTGATGTTTCTCTGCTACACCACAGGCATCACACACAGAGTTCTGACTCATGTTAACAGGCTCAGCAGAATGATAACATGGGGAAGAGGGGACATACATCATTTTTCTCCATCCCCATTTTTGCACACAAAGTGGAACTTCATTGGGGGCCCACTAGCCTATCCCACTGGAAAAAGTAGATTCTGTGACGTGAACCCCAAAATGTTCAGTGTTTATCACAAAACTGTCCTTTCCTTCTGGTCTTGGTAGGTGTCGTGTAATTCTGGTCTCTGGGTAGTACCTGGCTCTGGCCTTCTGGACTGTCAGCAACTGTGATTCTCCAAGGAGACCTATACATGACTGGGCTCATTTCCTTCATAGAATGGAGTGATCTATTCCTGATATTTAGCTCCTCCCCTAAGGATTTATGGGCATTTGATAGTTGAGTGGAAGAAGAAGAGATTTTTTCATGAGTGGTGGAGCTGTCCATAAGCTGTCCATGTTCTTTGTAGCAATTCCTTATCCATGTTCCACTAAGTAATCCAAACTTAACTCACCAATTCACCAAGATATGCTTGGCTAAATGGAGTTTGATTGTTTGTGTTGTGGGTGTCTCATCTATGGTGATTAGACATTAGTTCAAATCTTGCCACAAGAAGACCACAAAACAGTGAAAGAGAACTTTCTATGGAGCCTCTTTGACTTTTGGCCAACTTTTTTCACCCCCCATCATGAAAAATAAAGAACTCTAGTATAATGGCCAGTCTTTGGCTCACTGTTTGGGTGATGCCTATGGTTGAGGTGACAATGGGAAGGGCAGTATTAGAAATACAATTATGACATGTGGAACACTCTCCTCATGAGCGGCCCATGCCTGCAGGTCGCTGGTATGCCAGCCCTGAGATCATAGTTTATACCTGCTGGTACACAGAAGGCCTTCTTCGGCCTTGAGCCCTGAGGGGTCACATGGTCCACCTTAGCCCTTATTAAGGACTTATAGTTTGCTCTCAGGTCATGCTAACAGAACTGTGGTCCTCATTTCTTATTTAATAGGAAGGGCTTCTACTCACTGTGCTCTCCAGTACATGGAGTGATTAGAACAGCAGTTTTCAAACCAGGGGTCACTTTCACATGGGTCTTTTAAGATCATTGGAAAACAGATATTTACATTATGATTCATAACTAGCAAAATTGCATGTATGAAGTAGCAGTAAAAACAATGTTATGGGGGGGTCAGTACTACATGAAGAACTATATTAAAAGGGTCACAGCATTAGGAAGGTTGAGAACTACTGCACAGAGACATGAGACTTACAGATGTGCATCAAATAAACCAATCTTGGCCACCAGAAATCTAACACAGCCACAAATTTCTTGCAGTAAACCAAAAATTTGGGTCCTACTTATGCCTTCCTTACAGTCTGGCTCAAAAAAATCTCCATTATTAATTAACTTCTATTTTTAAACATTGAAGATCACATAATAAAGAGAATCTTCAAGGTCCTATGTGTTGGAACTTCATGGTATCATTCTGTTCATCTGCATCCTTCACCTTCAGCCTTCAAATCAAAACTAGACTCAGTTCCATGTGCATGTAATTAGAGCACTCAGGAATTAGAGGCAGGAGGCAATGGATTGAAATCAAGCTAGACTTCATAGTGAAAACCTGTTGCAAACACAAATAGAACACTAACAATAACAATGATTTAATTGTAGGTAGGAGTTTATGAAACCTTGGTGTGGAGACATAGTAAGGGTTGTCTCCACACAACAGTTGAGATGTTTTTGTGCTGTTATTATTTTGTGTTCACTACACGAGTTTGGAATTGAGCTTTAAGAACTCCTGGCTATGTAGCATTAGATCATAAACCGGGCCTCATTTCTACATCTGTAATTAAGAAAAGTGACATTTACTACATAGCAATCCTGACACATTCAGTATCTCATGCTATCAAGTGGACAAGGTGCTCTGTAATCATTGCCATGTCAAATATACTGTGTGGAAAACACCAGTTGAGACAAATGATAAAAAAAAAAAACCCAAACCTACCCTTCTGTCAACCCTGAACAATTCAACAATAAAAACTACAAGTACATACTTTAGTAATGTCAGGCTAAAGCTTACTGTGTAACAGATGATGGGGGTAACTCCTCATGCCAAGCACAGCTTTGCTCAGTAGACAACCGAGAACACTTTCTTCTGTATCTAATTAATTTGGACCATTTTCTCCACCACAATAAAAGACCTATTGAGACCATGTTCATCATTTTCTGAAGCTCTACCCATCCCAGCAAGAGCTAAGAGGCCTTTTAAGTTCTTGGTTAACCTTTTCAGTCACCAGCCTTACTTTTTCTTTCTTTTTTTTTTTTTTCACTAGACAAGTTGTATTCATCCTAAAATAATCTAATACCCAGTGTGGAGAGAAAAACCTGCAGGGTGAGGCACCGTTGTCTCACTGTGCCCTGCTGGGGGAACCGGCTGTCTATGAGACACACACAGGGCCCTGCAGGAAAGATCTGGAATAGAGCAGAAGCTCTGGTAACTTCCAGAGGGAGGAAATCAGACTTGAGGCACAGCAGCAAGTAAGGAACAGATGACAAGAACTAATGCTAGTCTTTGGGAACATGGGTAAAGGCAGACTAATTTAGCCAACCATGAGGAAAGCCATTTTCAGGACTACTTGAAGAGATTTCATTATAAAACATTAAAAGTGTTTTTTTTTTTAAATTATTTCCAGTCCTTAATGGTAAATACACATCTATAATCTTGACAGATGCATAATGAGGCCCGCTTTAATAACACAACATGAATGATTAACAATTAGTATGAAACACTAAAAGGTGTAAACTGAGCGTTTCAATGATTTATAAACTTGACCAAATTTTTGTAATTGTCCTGAATATTCCTTGTAGATTAGGAGACTTCCCCCTGAAAGATAATAATAGAAGCCCCCTACTGGGAACTAACCATTCATAAGATGGATCTGAACTAATGACAACACCATGCAGTGACTTTATCTTCAACCTTAATGCAAATATAACAAGGTTAAATGACGTGTTTGTGTCCCATGGTTAGCCTCGATGATCTATTTTCATGCCATTTCATGGTTTGGCTAGCACATCACTATACTGAAATATATACTTCTTCTTCTTCTTGTTGTTGTTCTTCTTCTTCTTCTTGTTCTTCTTGTTCTTCTTGTTCTTCTTCTTGTTGTTGTTGTTGTTGTTCTTCTTCTTCTTCTTCTTCTTCTTCTTCTTCTTCTTCTTCTTCTTCTTCTTCTTCTTCTTCTTCTTCTTCTTCTTTTTCCTCTTCCTCTTCCTCTTCCCCTTCTTCTTCTTCTTTTTGAAAAGCAGTGTGTACTTCACAAAAGTCTAAATGCTATAGTGATCAATTGTAGTTAGAGTATCCAGTAGATCATACAACTTTTAAAGATGTGCTAGCAAGATATTTTCTTTCTGTTGTTGGATCTATGGTCACAAGAGCCGAAGTTCCATTACTAAATATACTTTATAAGAAAAAAATAAACTTAGTAGAGATGAGCAAGAGATTTACCTCTTAAGTGTTATGTTTTAACCTACATCTCTTCTTTATTATTCTTCCTTCCACTGGCCCTGGATGACTGGGTCCTTAATAACAAAATAATAAGCATTTTGTTATCTGTACATCCTTAGAATCGCTAGTACTGTGTAAGACATGGGCTCAGGTGCTTAAAGGGCCCTCAGAGGGAATCTGAAGTGTTTTAGCTCTGGTATGCCTCAGTGCATCCTCAACTCTGAGAGATGGCTTGAAAGGTGCTATTCAGAATGAGCTCATCATGTGCAGGTCACTGGGATGATGGACTGAGATGACTCTCCCCAGAACATTTCGTGCTTACTGCTCTGACATGGAATTGATCTGCCGAGCAGTGAGAGGATCTGGCTGAAGGGTGTTTCTGCAGCCTCAAAGATCTGGCATGCAGATGGACACTTGGGGAGTCCCCTGTGCACACTGTGTTAACACACAGGCATCAGCAGCTTGTAATCTGTGCTTTTGCTCCTCCTAAATGATGAGACTTGGCTGAAACCAGAAAGTGGTTTTTTTCTTAGCCTCAGTCCAATACTGTAGGCCCTTGTGAGCACGTCTGTATGTGCACCAGGCCTCCAGCCAGAGGGTATGGTGGAGAGCTTTGCCCTGTAGAGGGCAATGCATTCTCCATCCATTGGGTGAAAGGTTTTGGGGGTTTTGGTCCTTCCCAGCTACTTGAAAGCATGAGGTTGCGGCCTGCTTTACACGTGATGTGAACATGGGTGAGACATCGGGTCAGCAGGGCCAGAACGGCAACTGTTAGTCACAATACGTTCATCCAGTGAACTCAGAAGGAGAAAGGAAAACATGAATAAAGTCTTCAAAAGACCCTGATCTAGTTTTCAAGATGTGAATTTTTTCTAGATGTTTCTTTATGGATAATATTTAAAAAAAAAATACGACACTCTTTGAACATTACAGAATGGTTGAAGAAGCTGGAAGGGCAGAAATTCTAAACACATTTTTTTTTCCTCTTGTTACATTACAGTCTTACATTAGTTGGTACGTGACAGATATGGAAGTAAGCAATGAAAGCTAAGGACAATTACCAAGATCTAGATTAGTTGAGGAAAACTTTTTTAAAAAAAGTGTTAAGGTTTGAATTTCTGACACAAGACTGCTTCATTTGTGGTAAACTAGGAAACTATGATTTCTTCATAGTGTGGCTTGTTGCAGGCTTCACAATATTCCCACACTTAAGGCTTGAAAATGTGCTTACAGAACAGTTTGCTTTGAGTTCTACAAAAAAATGTACACTTTCCATGTTAATTCATATGGAAAGGCAATTAGACTACCACACTAAGAACACACTGACATGACTATCAATTGGAGATCCCCAGACAAAGGCTTTAGAATAACTTGTGAAGACACGTTCCAGCACAGGTTCTACTTAGGGAAGTTGTTTTATGAGGCTAAACCCTCTCACCCCTTTCCATGTCTAGCACTGTTGGGAGCAGGGCTCCCTCTGGGACTCTCAGAACCGTGCAGACTCAGCAGTCTTAAGCTTTAGTTGACTTGGGGCTTCCATTAGCAACAGCCTAAATGCTATACCCAGTGGCCATCTTGTTATGAGTACCAACTGATCAGCTCAGTCAAGTCCTGTTGTGCCTCTGAATGCATCTCTGTGTAAGCGCCAAGACAGACGTCTCCGATTTTTGCTAAATATGTATCCAATCACATCTATTTATACACCTGTATACACATCTATTTATACACCACACACCACCTGTTGCCTGTTTATTAGTTGTGTGCTGTGTACAATTCCTGTCATTTCAACCTCATATCTGCAAAGCTGTTTTGTTTTCCTTTCCATGAAGTATGGGAGGTGAGTCTCACTAGGGTGTCAGAAGAGTCAGCTGGCTGTTTTCAGCCTCTTCTCTCTTGTCAATATTTTAACACAATGTCATCAGTGACTATTGTGGTCTTCCTGTAGCTAAGGGCTAGAGCACTTTGAAATATAAGAGCCACAGTCGGGGAGGGGAGTGTGAGGTGCTGGGCAAAACCTGAGGCTGCAAACTACTGAGGCCCTATGGGAGATGCTTACAGCTTATTGTGGTAGAGCAGAAGTGGCATTCTGGTCGGTGCAATAGATTCCCATTGGCAGACTAGTAGGTTCTCAGGCTGGATAGCAAGAAACAAGAACTCCTTCATGCTCTGAAGACCAGCTGGGTGCTGTGAGGCATCCCTTCTGACTTGTACGACCATCTGTACTGGTATGACCATTTGTACTGGTATGTCTACATGCATGGTACCACAAGAGAAACATTCTATAAAAGCAAATGCATAGTGTCTTCCAGGTCACCCAGATTATGCATTCATTACACCCGACTTGCAAACTGAGGCAGATAATGCCATGGTTCACCTGCTAGAACTCTTCAGGAAGAAACAGAATTTGGAGTCCACAATCCGGTGCTTTTCCCTCAGCTTAGTTAAAAGCCTATGATCTGCAGGCTGGGGGTGGGGCATATCTCCATGTCTTAGTATACTTCAATTGTCGACTACTTCAACTTTCCAGAAAGAAATGCATTTGTTATAAATGTTCTAAGGCCCATTTGAATTGAGATCTACACAAGTAACTTTGTTTAGAAGTCCTTTTTTCAGGACAGTGAAGCTCCATAAATAGGACATATTAGTGCATATACGGATGTCTTTTTTTTAGAATGAGTATCAAGCTATATTAAATAGTAATGGCTTAAGAAACAATTATTCCATCCTGTTTCAGGCTTTCCAACAGTGTACATTCAAAGGATTTTTGGATATCTTTATATCATAAGAAAATGACATATACTGTTGGAAACCAACTCTGCTTGAGACTGGCATTGTTATTCCTACAACAATCAACTAAGGTTCTCGTTTTCATGATCTTCAAAGTTCATGTGAACTTGCCTTAAGATTTTATTTTATTGTTTAAAAAATTAAGTGTGTGTGTGTGTGTGTGTGTGTGTGTGTATGTGTGTGTTGGCTTGTGAACCTGAGTGCAGTGCCCATGCAGGCCAGAAGAGGGCATCTGATCCCTGAAGCTGGAGTTACAGATGGTTATGAGATGCTGGATACATTCGCTGGGAACCAAACTTGGGTTCTTTAAGACCTGTAAGTGCTCTTAAGTGTAGAGCTTTGCACAACAAATGCTATCACATCACACAGGACCACACAATGTTCCATGAAACACCCGAGCTCAGATTCCAGGGTGTTCTATGTTAGGAACTAGAATATTTTGCTATACAGGCAAAATTTTCTGCTCCTATAGACAATGATGATTTTAACGCCCTTTCGCTATCTTTCCTTAGCATGTGAGAATGAAGTTAGCACATCTTTAGATTATATCACAGTAGAATGTTTGGTTTTAGAATTCGCTGCTTGAGTTGATGACTTGGATCTTGGCTTGAGTTTGGGATACATTTCCAACAAACTCTGAAGTGACCAAGATTTAATTCTGTGTACAAAAATACCTGAGAATTTCTATCTCATTAATATGTACATTTGCATTGATGGTTAATACATGCTACAATTATAGGTATACCAAGTAATTACTGTAAAATCAGTTTCTTTATGTTGTATTATCATTACATGCTTGTCTCTCACACTGGCTTCATGTCAGTATGACTGGGGTTGTATGAAAATGTCCTGGCCCGAAAGGTTATAAGTGTAAAATTTTTACTAAGGATTTTTTTTTTATCTAGATTGTACAGTGAGATGGACATGAGGGTGGGGAGTAGTGGAGGAAGATGCAGGAGGGGAAAGTATGCCCCTATGTGGTCTGGGAGTGTGCCCCCTCCAAATCACACAAGAAATGAACTCTATCCAATCCCTTTGGCCCAGACTCTGAATAGTGAAATGCTTGCAAGCATGGAATAGCTATGTCATTAAGCTTCCCAGGAGAAGTTTCAAGAATTCCACTGTGCTCTTTCAGCAGAGCCCCGTGGTATGCAATTTTGATTGTTTATTGATGTGTTTTATCTAAAGCCTGGCTCTACAGTGCGCAGTTGTTTTAACCTGATACGTAGGAGCAAGAAGTAACAATTGCTGCTTTTAAAATTGTAATCAGTTCTCTATCTCCTACAAGGTGCTTGCTTCAATTCCCCCCTTGAAACAAGCATGCCAGCGTTTTGTGCCAAGCTACCAAAATGGACATTTTAGTTAACAGCAAGTGAAAGCCAAGTGCCTGCTCTGAAACTGAGAGGTTTGAGGCCCTGCGGAGGCAGGAGCTGTGGGGTGCAGCTTTACAGATTATCTCTCTTTTGAAGCAGAAAGCTCTGGGCCCAGATGCTGTGTGCTCCTGTGGAGATATGCATGGACACTTCTGGCCATAGAAGACTTCCTTCAGGAAAGAAGGGCTTCTCCAGATGCTCTGTGGGATGCGTGAATGTGCATTACTAATGCATGGGCTGTAGGCCCTTGGGTAAGATACCAGGCAGTGAACGGAAGGAGGGAGATACCAGTTACCAAGGAGCCCAGCATCTCTGCAGCATCAGCTTGGGGCAATGCACAACTATAGGCCTGAAGCAAACATTGGGGCTTCACATGAGCAGGCACTAGCAAGGCTAGGAGGGGGTACCTCTTTTGAATGGGGGTGACAGTAATCAGTGGACAGCTCTCAGGGAGATGCTGGCTAGGAAAGAAACATAGCAGAAGCATTGTGGTGGCAAAAGAAAGATGGGTATTTGCAGGCACATGATACCAACTTTTGGAGAGTTTCCCAGAACGTTACTATGTTAGTATTTAGGATGCATTTTTAAAGGGTTGGACAGATACTTATTTGCATAAAAACATGTGCTACACATGAGTTATAAGGAATACACCACCTAACATATTTCAGTGAATTATCTGTATTTCAAGAGCCTCATGTACTTCGTGCCCGCATGCTTATTATCTCCAGTATGTTCACACTCTTATCATTAGTATGCATATCTGCTTTCATCTCTAGTAATGCTACTATTATATGTACCACATTACCATGTATGTGTATTTGAAGTGAGAAAGAATCTCAAAGACCACCTTGCCTCACAGTGTCATCTTGGCTCTTTAAGGCAAAGTGGGAAGTCAGGTTTCTGAGCTCTGCTCATCCCCATGGGCTCTTCAGTAGTTAAAAAATTTTTAATTGGGCTTTGCTTTAGAAAGCCTTTCCTGTTCAGGGCTTATCAAAAACACAGTCTGTAGCCTTTCAGGAAAATGCGTTAATTATCTACTGGGAAGTATCTTCTCCCTCCATTTAATTGTTGACCGTCGCTTTGCTCCCAACATTTTTATAGTCTTTGCTTCTTTTTGTCATGATCTAGAATGGTGTCTACACACAGCATATCTGCTGAATGTGTGGGCCAATATGGTCCATAGAAAATGGTCATTTTTTAGAATGTGACCAAGTGCTACAAGGAATGTGGGCAGTGTGACGGGTTCTAAGTAAATTGATTGACTAGAGCTTATTGGACCTAATGGCTAAAAACTGGGATAAACATAGTTTAAAGCTAAATAGTATAGCTTCTCTTGAAGTGTTATTAGAGTGTTTAATGTTGAAAACCAAATTTAGGTAATATTTGGTATGTACCAGAGATGTGCTATCAACTCTCAATCTTGTTGCTGTGAGCAAATACCTAACTAGACATAACTCGAAGGTGGAAGGGCAGAGGAGCATTTTGACGCATATTTTGATAACTGCAGGATTATACACAATGGCAGAGAAGGCATGGGGTAGTAGATACATGAGAGGCTGGTCACACTGTATCTACAGTCACACAGCAGAGAGCACGGAAGTAGGATGAGGATATGAAATCTCAAGACCATCACCCCAATGATCATCTTCTTGTGGGACACTTCACCTTCGGAAAGTCCCCAGCAGCACCGGCAGCTTGAGGCTGAGTGCTCTATGGAAGGTACTTCACACAGCATCACGTGTTCTAATGCTTTGTGTTCCTCCCTTGAAACAATGTTCCAAACAGCCCTTATCCATGCCATCATCTTCCCCCCTTGAAGTAAACACATTGAGATTGTCCTTAAGGATACACAGATAGTAGCATTTAGGGAATAGTGAAGATTTGGGTTTTATCTTTACCTGAATGATGTTTTAGACTTTTATTAGCATATTTGTAATGAACAAACCAATGTGCTTGCTTTTGAAAATCTCATACATGTGCATTCTAGTCTCTCTTCCTTTGTGAAACTTCTACATCCCCCTGTAGACAGCTTTGCAACTGGCTAGACCTTGGCTTTTGACAGCAGGGCCAAGGTAGACATGAGTATGAGGTTTCCCCTTATGGTAAGATGACTTTGAAAACTCTGAGTAAGACACCTTCTTTTCTAAGAAAATCTATCCAAAAAGTCACAGAATGATAAAAAGCACATTTATGAATTATTAATTTCCATCCATTCTGACTACATGACTTGTTCAAAGGTCTGGTTACTTAAGAGAATTACAGGATACTTCTTGGGTGATGGACAGAAGGAAGTAGTAGGCCTAGACGAATTATTAATGCTAGTCTTGCAGAACCCATTTTGTTAATATTTAATTTCCCTATGAAAGAGATAATTCAAATAAAATAACTTTAAAGACTGTTTTCACATACCCAATATAACATATTTTACTCAAATTGAACTACCCTCACATTTGTCATTGAGAGGATAGTTCTCTCAGTTTGTCCTGGAGACTATCTTGTCATTTAAGAAAATCACAGCCCAGTAAGGGACATTAAATTTAGTCAACTCAGAACACTAGCCAACATTGGAACATGGGTGCCCACTGCGTACATAATCCATTGACAAAATAATTTGGGGGGAGGGACTGAGTTTTTCCAAATACAACCAGCAACTTTAAAATGAGAGACACTTTACCCTTGTATAATTTGAGATTAAATTGAATTCTTTCTTAATTACACTTCCCTATGATGGTACACTAAACAGTAGCAAAAGTAAGTTCATCTAATTTATTCTTAAAATTTATGAGCCATTCTAGCAGAATGTGGAAAGACCAGTGTGTGTGAAGAGCAGAGGGGAATCAAGGGTGGTTTGGATAATGTACTGCAGCAGACAGACACCAATATGTCAGCAGGCATTCTGTGCTGAGCATAACCAAGACCATGTGGTCTGGAGGCAGAAGCAAGCAAGCAGAATACAATGGACTCTAGATGTAAGGGCAGAAAGTTAATATACTTTAAACATGGGATTTATTTCAAGTCTGGGAAGATATAATTTATTCCACAGACAATACAGACAAAAAAAAAAAAAAAAAAAAAAAAACAGTTGGTGAGCTTTGTGTAGAGGAAGAAATAAAATCTAATTCATACCAACCCCTTCACACTAAAATAAAATCAGTGTGGATCAAATATTTAGGTGTTTTAAAAGATTAAGCTATAAATAACCAAACAAGATTTTGGTAAAGATCTTTGGTGACCTTGAGTGAAGGACAAATCCTTGTGAGAGGAACTGGCTTAAAAGACAAAGATAACTGCTGTAATTATGTCAGGATGTAGGGCCCAGCTACTTATAAAACACCACACAAAGCCTTGTAGACTCTTATTTTCTGGTAAAAATATTTTAGTCTATATGATGCACCAAGGTTAACAATCAGAAATATTTATTTAGGTCCAAGGGTAAATACTTGCCCTGCTCATAATCCTGGTAAGGAATCTGCATTGCTAGCAGCCATGTAAAAGCACTGCAGGGGAGGCGGGAGCGGACAGGAGCTTGTGGAGCAGCCAGCTTAGAGTACACAGCACAGAGACAGAACAAGAAAGACCCTGCCTCAAAACGGATAAAAAGTGAAGATGGGCTCTCAATTGTCTTCTGACCTCTTCATGTGTAACCTGGGATGTGTGTGCTATGAACTCACATACATGCAAATCAAATCTACACAGACAGACAGACAGACAGACAGACAGACACACACACACACACACACACACACTCACACACACGAACAGGCATGCACAGAGAGTTTAAGCCAGATGTGGTGGTACATGCCTGTGATCTTAACACTTAGGAGGAAGACACAGGAGGATCAGAATTTAGGCTGGTGAGATAACTCTGTCTAGGAGCGCTTGCTGTTCTTCCAGAGGACTTGGGTTTGACTCTCAGCATCCACATGGTGGCTCACAAATATTCTTGACTTCACTCCCTCAGGCTCTGAAGTCTTCTATTGGCCTCTGCAGGTACTACATATATGTGGCATACACACACACACATGTGTGTGTATAGTTAAAACAGCCATGCACAAATGAAGTCCTTGCTCATAGAATAAGAGAAATCAACCAAACAACAACAAAAAGAAATGCTTATTTATAATATAAAATTATGTATATAATATATATGATATAGTATATTAAAATTATATATAATTTAGATTATATACATACATATATACACATATATAATTTATATAATATATAAATACACATATATACATATACATACATATATACATATAAACACACAAACACACAGACACACACATACATACATAAAAGAACCCTTAAACAATCAAGAAAGGCTCCTATGGTAACTGGAGAGGAATAGCTTAATACGAGAGTCCATGCTTCATTTTAGTAGCTGACCCAGGTAAAGAAGGATAAAAATACTTTGGAGGGCTACGACCTCAACGAAGTCATCTTAACTGGGGCAGCCTCTCCAGGGTCCCTTTGGGAGTAATGTACCTGATGCCTAAAACACACAGTGTCTGTGACAGCCATTCTACTCCAGGGTCTGTCTGAGATGGACCAGGTACGTTTACAGAAGTGGACATGGGAGATTAACGATGTACTGTTAGTGCACTATAATGCAGATCAGCCTCCGAGCTCAGCAAGTGTATATCCTTTACAGATATACAGCAGAGGCCACCACTGAAAATATATAGACCAGCAGTTTTCAACCTGTGCTCTGATCACTTTGGGGGTCGAATGACCTTTTCATAGAGGTCACCTAAGACCATGGGGGTGGAGGACAGAACAAATATTTACATTATGATTCATAACAGTAACACGAAAAATAATTTTATGGCAGGGGGTCACCAGAGTATGAAAAACTGAATTAAAGGGTTATAGGAGGGTTGAGAACCTCTGATGTAGACCTTTATATTCATATTTTGACATATGAATTGAGCAAAATCTATGAAGCAAACATGTGATATAAGAAAATGTTTAAACAACAACCCCACTTACAATGTTTCTGTACACACACACACACACACAGAGAGAGAGAGAAAGAGAGAGAGAGAAATAGCAGAAAACTATGTTAGTGTTTATAGTGATTATTGTTAGATAGTTTGATATCAGTTTTACATTCTATGTAAAAGTAAACGAACTATTTGTTTTTGAGAAACACAATGTTTTTATGATCAGAAAATGTAATATTTATTATGAAAATGAAATAATTCAATAACAATGGAGTATACTGACTCTAAATTGTACTCAGTGCGACATTTAGGAATGTGTGGTATCCTAACTAAAACACTTGAGTTCTGAACCTGGCTTTTTCCTTGGCTTTAGAATGAATGTCAGCTGAAGACCATCCACTCAAATCTTTTCTCTCAAGGTAAATAGCCAGGATTGGCTATGAGGCTATAAGTTTTCAACCCCGTCAGAAATCCAGAATGACTGAGTTAACTATAATTGTGGGAAGCACAAAGCATAGCTTCTAAAACTTAGCCAATTTATAGAGACCTCTGAACACCTGGACACTCCCTCTACTACAAAACGTTGGAGCATCTGTTCTTCCGCCTTCTGGCCCAGGATCATCTGACAGACCTTAGTGCTGCAGAATTATTAAGGGCTGATTACTCTGTCTAGGCAGATATAATCAGTCGACTATTCTGCAAGTGTGTCCTTTTCTGGACAGTAGTTTGTCTGACAGAGGTTCTGGTTAGTCAACAAAATGATGGACTGGGTATTAGAACTATCTTGTACCTCACTGATACAAATTGGCATAATTATGCTCTAATTGTATTTTGAGAGAAAAGTTTTATTTTAACAGGAAGGGTGATAGGTAGGAGGAGCTAAGGTAGGAGGAGTACTGAGAGGAAGAGAAGGAGTAAGGAGAGGAGGAGAAGAAGGAGAGGAGAAGCTAGGTGATGAGAGAGAGAAAGCAGGGAGACAGGGAGGCAGATGTTCATGTATCTCCACCAGTCAAAGATAGTTGACATATCTAGGTTGGGTAGTGGGTTACACCTCTGATTGAGCAATACCAAACTTATAAAGCCTTTGATTAACATTTAAAAAATTGTATAAGTGCAAAAAGGAAAAGGGGGCATGGGATAGGGGTTTTCTAAGGGGGTGGGGAGAATGGGGAAAGGGGATGGCATCTGAAGTGTAAATAAAATATCCAATAAAAAATGAAAAAAAAAAAAAAGGAATGTGTGGTATTGGGGCTGGAGGGAACACTTCAGAGGAGCAGGTTCTGATCCCAACACCTACATCAGGTGTTCACAATTATCTATAAATCCTTATTCTGGCCTCCATGGCTACAGCAGAAACACAGTGAGTGCACACGTGCACACACACACCACTCACACACACACACACACACACACACAACACACACACACACACACACACACACGTACGTTCTTAAAGGGGCATTGGTATCTGTTATCATTGGTTTCTGAATATCATAACAAAATTCTTAAAAGCAGGTGTCTGGCCAGCAGTACCTGAGCAATAGGCATTCCTGGGTAAGTAA
The DNA here is from genome assembly GCF_011762505.2 of Arvicanthis niloticus. Classification (NCBI taxonomy): domain Eukaryota; kingdom Metazoa; phylum Chordata; class Mammalia; order Rodentia; family Muridae; genus Arvicanthis; species Arvicanthis niloticus. The sequence continues at coordinate 7,440,097 of NC_133436.1, read as the reverse complement.
AAATGGGGCTCAACACAGTTGTAAGTGGTAATGCCAAGTCTGAGGTCAAAAGGTGAATTTTCATGGAAGATCAAGTTCCTCTGGCTCCCTGAGCAAGCTCTTGCATTGACAACTCATAGTAAGCTTTTCCTTTTCTACAACTGCAACTGCTCTGAAATAAGCCATTCCACAGAGTCCCGAATGACTATTCAAAACACATGCATAACCTCAGCAGACATGATGCAGACAGAGTGCACAGAACATGAGGATAACAGGTGTGTCTTGTACATCGCCTTTGAAGACTTGATCCAGAGTACTTAGTGTGTCTGTTGGACACCATCTCAGTAAAGGCACACTTGGGGTAGGACTATCTTATCCCTCAAAGCCCCTCCAACTTTGCACAGTCATGCACAAATGACACCCATGACCACCAAATCACTCCTTTTTAATTTGTCCCACTGACTATAAAACTGTTAAACACAAGCCCTCAGATGGACAGACAGACAAGCACACAGAATTGTTTCTGTCAGAGTATGCATAATCTTCCTTATAATTGGGTGTCACACAGAGCACTATGGAAGTCTCCACAGTCATCTGTCGGTATGTTGGAAACATTCCTGATGCTGTTCCTATGGTCTTTTTATTGGTGTGCTCTCCCTGCACAGAGAACCAGGTTCTATAAAGGCAAGGTGTTTACATTGATCATGTATTAGAACATACTTACTCACCATCCTCCCTCTTCCTCATCCCTCCTCCTCATCCCTACCTATCATCCCCAGTCTTCCTTTCACCTGTTTATACTTCACATGCATTCTACAAAAACATGTACTGTGTGTCTCTCTATAACCTAAGATCTACAAATGAAAGAAGTTGTGGTATCTGTCTTCCTGTGTCTGGTTTATTTTGTTTAATAGATCTCCAGTTCCATCCATTTCCTTGCAAACAACATAATTTCATTCTCCTTTATGGCTGACTAAAACTCCATCATGTATATATCTACCACATTTCCTATATCTGTTCATCTGCTGATGGGCACCTAGGGTGATTTTGTAAGTTGGTTATTGTCCAAGGCCCTTAAAAAAAATCATGTAACAGTAAATTTGCAATTTCGGCAGGGGTTGCTGGGAGCTGCTTATCTTTGCTCTACTTAGAAACAGCCAAGGAGGCTCAAAAACGGGTATTGGGATTGCTGCAACCTTATGTGTGCACACAAGTGTCATCTGTTCCTGGAAGGATTCTAACTGCAGGGCTGAGGCATGGGATCCTTAGTCGTCTCCCCCCTGGGTTATCTCTCCATGCAGCCTCTCCAGGAAAGCCTCTTGTAAACTCCAATCCTGTTTTTGAGAATGTCATATATGGGTACTCTATTTACATTTCCTCCCTCTGTTCCTCTCAAATTCATGGCTTTTTATTTAAATATTATTGTTACATACATACACATGCATGCATTTATATATACATGCAACCTGAGTCTCTTCTGTGTTGCTCATATCTATACATTCTTCAGGCAAATTTAAAAACTAGTGTGTCATGGTTAATTTTGGTGATTGGTCGATTAAGTTGGAGCTGTTCCAGAAATGTGGTGACGAAGGGACAGGGGAGCAAGAGCAGAAGAAACGAGATGACACGAGAGGGGGAGATACACACTTGAGAACAAGGAAATGGCCACTGTGGCCCTAGACCCTAGATTACAAAATGAGAAATCAGGGTCCCCCTCCAAAAATGAAGCCTCTGATGCATCGGCTATCTCGTGGACTTGTCTCTCCAGAGGCTCAACTGCTTTGTAATTCCTGAGCCAGTGGATATGCTCAGGTTCCTAGTGAGTCCTACCAGCATCCACTATTGTCCTTCATTCATCTTTAACCACGAAACAGCATTTGTCAGGGAAAGAAAGCACCGTCCCCTCAGCCCTTCAACACCGTTCCTATCTCCACTGCCTTGTGGGTCTCTCTCACCCTTTGCCCAAACGAACCTCAGTGTTCCCACTCTGAAGCAGTTCCACTATTGGTTTTGGTTTCATTCTGCAGTGTCATTTGAGGGGCTCCTGTAACAACTGTGACAGGGTTCTGATGAAGTACTCTAGTGGCCAAAGTTGGGAAGAATATGTGGCAAATTCAGACAAATCAGCTCTCATGCTCCCCGACAGTGCTTGGTAACTTATGATAGCCAATCACGTCCTAACCTGTACTCACTGTGACATCTCAGTATTTAAGTTAAGCTTTCTCTCAGTCTGGCTAAGTTTTCTGTACCCTGCTGTCTTGAACCACAGTGTTCATTTGGACCCCACAGTATGGCTGAGCAGCCAGATCTACAGCCCCAGGAGGAAGCCATGATTCTCCAGTGCAGAGAGCTTTTAAAGCTCTGCTCTTAGGGAGGGGTGTCCTTTGCATAATCACTTACAAATACTTAACTTCACAAGGCATTCCTCTCTGCTTTTATGCAAATAAACCATTCCATCCCCCAAGGTGCATGGCTGAACAATAGCTCTTCTTAGGAGGCAGGCCATTTAAAACATTTCCATTGTTTTAACAAGAAAATGTCTAAATTTGAATACTTGCCTTGTATTAATTTATAATCGTTGTAAACAGGACATTGGATCCCAGAAAAGGTTTGTACAGAGGGAGACTGTGCTAAGTGATATGAGCCCTAACTGCACACTATAGAGTCACTTAATGACTTTTGGAATTTTTATGAGCTTCTGTGTGAGTTTTAGTGACATGGTAGAATCAGAGAAATGGTTCACTCTTATAAGGTGGCAGGTAAGAGAGAAGCAAACGCTAACCTTAGCAAAAGGACAGTGTTGGGATCCAGGGAAACACAGATTCTTCTCACTAAGTTGGGGAAACCTTCAGATAAAGACAGATTGACAATCTTTAAAGAACTTTCACTTAAAAAAAAAACAAAAACCCTAAGGATTAATAGGAGTCTGGGGCTTAACAACTGTTCATTGAACTTCCAAAAATTCTATACAATCTGTGTTCCCAAAGCAGAGAGCCAGAAACGAACAGGGCTCAGAGGGCCAGGACACAGTGGAGAAGAGGCTCCGCTAGCTGCTCCAGCTGGCCAGCACTCAGTTGTTAGCAGTTTGTCAGCTCAGCCATCTCTGAGGTCTGATGGACTGAACAAGTATCTCAACACTACCCCAATGAAACAGTCCTATTGTCTCCAGGCTCCTTATGGCCTCTGGTGACAAGAGGAAAGGACCATGTGCTCTCCATTGAGAGACACAATAGCCAGTTGCAGGGGGAAGGCTGAGGGGAGTCCTTCTCACTGGACTAGCCACTTCTGGCCATTGCAGATAACAGAGAGTTGTAGATAAAGATAGATTTTCAATCAACCACTAAACAGACTCCCGCTGAGGAGCATACTGGAGAAACGTGAACAGTGAATGCAGAAAACAACCATATGGCTGCTTTTAATGACCCAATCAATACAAGAAAAGTGTGGCACTTATAATCAGCTCTAGACCCAAATCTCATTTGTTTGTTATGCTTCTGGCTTTAAGGAAGGCAGACCCCAGTGCTCATTTACCTTGATTCACAGTGCTCCAGGGATTCAAGGTGGGGAAACAGAAAACGAAAAACAAATAAACAAAAATTTATTTTTATTGTCTTCAAATTTTCCTTTGTTCTCATGGTTCCTTGAGTTCCATTCCAGCCTGTTTGACCTGCCTTTCATGTTACCCAAACTTCAACTGAGATTCCCTGACATAAAGATCCTCTAGAGAAAAGCCCCCCAAACTAAACAGCAGGGGACACAGAGACAGGCAAGGAAGAATTGCACTCTGCTTATTTCCCAGTCATACCCAGGATAGCCATGTCCCTTTGCAGCTTTAGCCAGACCCCTACTTACTGACCGGACTACCACCCCTGATCTCTGGCTGGCCAGTCCTGCAGGATCAGCATAACACAGGATTGGCTGAGTTCTCTCCCTTCTAGGGTGCATTTCACCAGGTACCCTATGTCTCACTCTCTGAACATCCTGTGCTTTTCATCTTCTTGACAAACCCCAGGTCATCAGCACTGTGCAGCACTGCAGCAGAACGCCGAGTATTGGTTTTCCATCAGACAACAGCAGGCAATTGAAATCTGTGCGTGGAATGAACTTGACCTTTCCATCCCTTTATTAGGCTCAGCCCTTGAACCTGATGCATGCTCTATCCTGGCCTACCATCACACTGAAAATGCCTTATTCCTTCCCCGGTTCTGCCTCCCCTAGGAAGTGAGTGGATGGCCTGTTAAAGGGATTTCTCTTCTTGGAATGCCAGAAGTACTATTCTGTGCCTCCCTGGCACTTAGGCTACATTGCTGCGCTGGTCTCTGCTCTGTCCTGTTGGAGAAGTCCCTCACACTCAGCCTCACCGACACATAGGTCTGCCCGATGATCATTCGTCTCCATGTCTGGAGGGCACCAGATTTCTCTCAGCTGGGACAGCAGTGTGTGAAATTATAATTTGCATCCCCTGCCTGACACGGTGAGACACTTAGCCCTGCCCTCTCAGTCTTGTCTGGACAGCTGCCCTTTCTGTAAACACGCTCCTCTGTGATCAGAGTCTTGGCTCCGAGAAAGGGCGTGGTAACTGCCGCAATCAAACATGCAATGGGCCTTAACCATGTTTCTTTCCATGGAAAGACACAGAGTTTATTAATTACACTGTTTCTTGTTTCAATCTTTTATCTTCATCACTTTGGGGTGTCTTTCCCAAAACTATAAGTGACAGGGAACATGGCCATTACCTACTCCAGGGAGCTCAGAGGCTGTGTAGACTCTCAAGAACCATTACAAGTCAATATGTTGCCCACATGTGGGTCACAAACACATGAAATCTATTCGGACTGGTGAGCCATATAATCACACTTCACATTTGAAGTCTTCAGTTTAGAAAACTGTTCTTAAGTATAAATCATCAGTATATATCTTTAAAAGTAAATGTAGTTATGTCCCCCTGATAACTTTCTGAGAGCTAGTTTGATCCACGTAAGAGAGATGGGGGTTCCTTAATGACCACCATCAAGGTGTGATGAAGTATGGGCCTCCTCCAGACATCAATCACCCGCTTGGAGGATCGAGAAGCTGGTCCCAGCCCTGCAGCAGACCTCTCTCTCCTGCCCCATAATTCTCACCTCTTCCTTCTCCTCTTCCCACTGAATCAGCCTCCTGTGTATCTGTGCTGGGGTGCTCTTTGAATGACCTCCCATTCCCAAATCCCTGATATTTTCATTTGAGTCTAATCTGCTGTACCATCTGAGGTATTCAGCGCTGATTACAGTGACATGTGATTGGCTTGTCTCCAGCTCTCAGAATTTCAATTACAATGATTTTGAAAACTTTATCATACTTCGGTCGTCTCTTCTGCTAGATAAACACATCTTCCTAGATCTAAAACCCACTGATTCAGAGGCCTGCCTTTCACTGATTAATCATGATGAATTCCTTTTTTTTTTTTTTTTTTTTTTTTTTGATTCTTTGTTGTCTGAGGTTTTTGTCTAAGATACGATCAAACTGTAATTACATTACCCCCTGACATGTTTAGTTTGGGAATCTTTAATGGGAAAAATTTGAAGCTTCGAGAATTAGTGAACAACTAAAAGAATAAAATGCAGATGTTTCCACACTGTGCTGGCTAGTTTTATGTCAACTTGACACAAGGTAGGGTCATCTGAGGGGAAGGAATCGTAATCTAGAAAATGCCCCCACAAACTAGGATCGTATGCATGCAAGTCTGGGTCGTTTTCTGGATTGATGATTGATGTGGGGGAGCAGCCCAGTGTGGGTGGTGCCATCCTTGGGCAGGTGTTCTTGAGGTATCTAAGAAAATTAGCTGAGCAAGCTGAAGAAGTGAGCCTGTCACGGCACCCCTCCATGGCCTCTGCTTTAGTTCCTGCATGACTTCCCTCACCAATGGAATGTTATCTGGTTGTGTTAAGATGACATAAAAAAAACCTCTTTTCTTCCCAGGTTATGTTTGGTCCTGGCTGCTTTATCACAATAGAAACTGTAACCAAGACAAGCATTATTGTAATAATATAGCATGTTATTTCTAGTGTATCCATAGTAGGTTGTAAAGTACCTGACTGAGACCACAAGAATAAAGACAACTTGGGATTCACATGGATCAGGCGCTTCCTCGAATGAACAAAGAAGAGTTGTTTTTAATGCTTTAACACCATGGGATTGATCCTTACATTGCTTAGATAGGGCATAATCAGCGAGCACTGTCCCTGCAATGGCGGACTGAGCCTGCACATGGAGGCACTCAGCTACAGGAATGCAGTCCTGCTGCTTGATCTGCTAAATATGAATTCTTCTCATGCTAAGAATCTTTACGATTCCATAGAGAAGATGTTTGTTGATTTACTGTACCATAATGTTATAAAATAGCTCAGATGAAAAAAGTGGGTTATGTAACAGAGAAAGAAAAGCTGAATCGTGTGACGCTGAAGCCTCAGACCCTCACAAAAACATAGGTTCAAAACAAAAGAAAACAAACAAACAAACAAAAACCTGTTTCTCTTGCATCTTTAAAAACTATACTTCTGTGTTAAATGGGACAAGTGGGGGGGGGAGTAAAAAGGATCAAATACATCATATGTATGAATGAGATTCTCAGAAAATAAAATTATACCAAAACAGTATTTTTAGATTAATACATCTTCATGTCAACAAATATTTGAAGATTATTCTATTTTGCTAAATTTTATTCAGTTCCATCATGATAAAAGTAGCTCAACAACTCAGAAAAGAACAGGAAACTTTTTCTTATCAAGTACTCAAAACTTGGTTTAGAAATAAGCTGTCCTTGGGTCTGAATACTTGATTGGTTTTTGAAAAATGCCGTAGGAGGTTTCTAGTTTGTCACCCAAATAGCATGTCAGACAACAGAGAGAATTTTGTCAGGCTCAGACACCGTTCAATCATAATCTGAGTTTGACTTCAAAGCTTTCACAATTCAATTTTATTTAGAATTGAGAAAATATGAGTGTGGAGAACAGGGTAAGGGCAGAATGAACATTTGTCTTCTGTGGAACCAGAGGGCAGAACGGAAAGGGAGCGTGCGAGTCCATTGCTCATTTACTCCCAACTTCATTTGCCAGCCTCTGCATCTAGGTGACCTGCTGCCCTCTGACAGTGCTGAGGTCCGGGGAAGATGCTCAGGGTGATGTTGTGTGAGCATATGTTTGTGTCCATGGGGTCCCTTAACAGTACAGATAACTGTGAGTAACACAAGAACAGAGAAGCCACAGCTCGTGTGTTGCACAAATTCATTTGGCCATTTGCGGCAAACTCAGGGACCGCTGGGAAACCTGCCCCTTTCCCCAACAACCAAAACAAATACCTAACTTTCCATTAGACTTAGATACTAGGAAAGTAAGAATGTACAGCCGTCACAAGATACATTCCCTGTCTTCTCGCTTAAGGTTCTAATGAAGTCTGAGAGAAATAATGAGCTTCAGATTCCTTAGAGGATGCCAATGCGACCCAACCAAAGTATCATGAAGACACATTTGGAAAGGAAATATACAAGTGGCTTATAAATCAAAATTGTTCAGTGGTAGAAAACTCTTACTTAATCTGCATTTTGGGTTAGTGTTTCCCACGAGGATGACGTCAGAGACAGTGACTAGGAATATTAAGTTTTCCTCAAGACAGCACTCCAGGTGACATGTTGAGCCCAGCGGTGGAGAGGTAAAAGCTCTCTAGTTCTCATACAAAGTTTAGCAATTATTGATTATAGTCAGGGGATAGTTGTAAGTATCAAATGTCAGGTGAAATAAATCTCATAAGTACTTTTAAAGCTTCTTAACTTTTTGATAAGACAATAATATGTGATCTGAAACAATTTACCTCCTATTAAAATCACATGGTCAAAACAAAGCTACGTAATGTTACACACGACTTCAAGTCACTCTTACTTTATATAAATATAAAATGGATGTATGTTATTGGTTACCGAGTGAATTTAACTTCATTCAAAGAATCTTTTAAATTCTATTTTTATTTTTGAGATTCTAATTGAATCATGTCCCCTTCCCTTTCCCCAAATCTACCCCCTTGCTTTCTGTCAAATTCATAGCTTCTTTTTTTATCAGTTGTTGTTAAATACATGTATGTATATCAATAATGACCTTGGTCATTTGTTGTTTTGAGAGATGATTCATTTCACCTGAAGGAATGTCCTTTCCTTACCCTGAAATCCAGATGAAAGCCATGAGGGGAGAGGCATCCTCCCAGATGCCTAAGACCTGTTCATTTATGCAGACATACCACTGAGGCCAGGGGGCTTGGTAGGAAAATGCTAGGACGGCTTCCTGTCCTTGGGGGCTTAGAATGTCCACATAATGCCTTGATATCAGGACCTCTGGGTTTTCCTTAGCCTGTGTGTGTGCAAGTGAGATAAACACATGTTCTTCAACACACAAAATAGACAGACACAATATGGTCACCATCTTAAAGGTCTTAAAGCTATCGAGTACGTAAAATGTAAAAGGGAGTTTGGATAGCAAATTGGAAGTCTTCTGCCACATCCAACGTTGAATTAATTTTTCTAGTGTGGAAACTTCTAATTGATTATGTCTGCTTTAGTCTCAAGGACATGCCCTGTGAGATAACTATTTAGGAAAGAATAAGATGCGTTTCAAAATGAATGCCATGCTCCTTCATAAAATAAAAGCTACAACTATGCACCTGAACAAGCTTCTGAGTGCTCTGTCTAAAGCAAGTTAGGGTGAAGGAGGTGTTTTTGTGTGATGTTGTCTGTGTGTGTGTGCACGTGGATTGAGAGGACAACTTCCAGTGTCCTTCATTAGATGCTGTGACAACTTCCAGTGTCCTTCATTAGATGCTGTGACAACTTCCAGTGTCCTTCATTAGATGCTGTGCTTCACGACATGGTTTTTAAACTCAATCTAGAACTCATCATGAAAGCTACTAGCTGTCCAGAGAGCCCCTTCTTTTCTTTCCCTTGCCAGCACAGGCATTACAAGTGTGTGCTGGCACACCTGGCTTTTAAAACATGTACATTCTGGGATCAAGCTCAGGCCCTTCTGCTGACGGCCTGAGCATTTTACCAACTGAGCTGGCTCCCAGCACCTGTGTTTGCTGTCTCAAGGACTAAGGATAAATCTGTCTAGTTGAAACTGGTCTAGTTAGCTAATTAGACTATATGTGCATGTATAAATACTAACTGATAATAGATTAAGAACTCTGCTCTTTTGAGTTTGAAATATATGGCATCCAAGATATGCAACAGAAATAAACATTTTTACACATATATTTATATACCAACCATCCTTCCATTTACCTGTTTATTATTCCTTCCTCATATTGATCATATTTACAAATTTATATCTATGTGTATATATATATATATATATATATATACACTATATATATACATATTATATATGTATATATAGTATATATAAACACATACACAGTGGGTGTGTACTATAAGTGTCACAATTATATATAATCATATCTATATGTATAAATAACATAATTACACATATTCATGCACATGCATAAATTATACTTAAGAATTCTGTCTGCAAAACAATACACTTTAATTTCATGCCAGTGGGAAACTCACAAGGATGCATTGTGATTTGACATCTGTGATTGACATGTAAGTCATTATTTTCCTTAAAACTTCTTTCTCTGGGGTTTGCATTCATACAGAGTCTGTCTGTGGTCCTCAGTCCCTGTGTGATGGAGAATGCTTGTCTGCCTGCCGCTCCCTTCTCTCTCTGTGTCCTTGCGATCACCTGGCAGACTAGCAAGAGGAGGCCAGTCTAACGATGCAGTTCAAACGCTGAAGCTGTTACTGTTGACAGATTTTGCTCGTTAGAGAAGATATGAACTGCCAGTTGGCTGGGATGGTTTGTGAACTAACACTGACATTTGTGTTGGTGCCTTGTCCATGTTTACAGCTCCCAGAATGCATGGGAAGGGCAGGACTGGCCTAAGGATTTTTGAGGTTAAAAGTATACAATATACAAATGATAAATAAGATAAATGATAAACAACAACAATAACCCTCGTTGAAAAGACATCTTTAGAGAGAAGCTGCTCCTCTGTGTGAAGCTGACAGGTTCTGTGACTGAAGTGCCATTCTCTGTTCTGTGTAATTGTCCCCTGTTGACAAGCACAGGCTTCACATGGAGGAGGTGCTTCTCTCTGAAGTTGTCTTTTAAGCCTGTCAGCCATGTTAAGTCTTCTAACGTCCCACGATGTCAGAAAACAGCAAGGTGAGAAAGAGATGAACCTTAAGAGGAATATTTGACGGGTGTGGAATACAAACATGAACTACAGGTGCTGGGTGCATGTCTCCTTTCTCTTTTCTAGGCTCAGAACTGCAACTTTGTTGGCTTTTCCTTAACACCTGTGAACGTCACTGTAGGGCTTTTAAATGGGCACATTCCCACAGTTACTCTTGAAACACACATTTGAGTCTGCACCCCGTTTCCTAGCAGGTAGATCCCATGATCCCTGGGGCCTTCCAGCTGCTAAGCATCATTTGCTTGTTAATAAGCTGGCTTGAGGCTGGTGTATCTGGGAAGCTTCAAGACAGGGCCTTTCCGCAGAAAGAGTGAAGCAGGATATTAGTACAGGGACTTTCAGGCTTCAGGTCCTTCCAGCTTCAGGTGGGGGCAGAGGGACTGAGATTAAGTTGATAACCAATGGTTTAAGCAACCATGTCCCACCTCTCTGTCTCTCTCTGTCTCTGTCTCTGTCTCTGTCTCTGTCTCTCTCTCTCTCTCTCTCTCTCTCTCTCTCTCTCTCTCTCTCTCTCTCTCTCTCTCTCTCTCTCTCTCTGTGTGTGTGTGTGTGTGTAGGAGGAGACTCCAAAACCCACAAAGGATGGCCCTTAGAGAAGATAGTTTCTGTACAGCCCTAGAAGGTGCGGTTAGGGAGTGAAGGGAGTTCTGCCTCCATTCCTCCTCTCTTACTCCATGCATTTCTCCATTTGCTTCCTTTGCAGTGTTCTTTATAGCAACTAGGTAAGGACAGGCTTTCTTGAACAGTCAAACCCAGAGAGAGCGGCTTCAGGTACCTCAGTTTTCTAGTCGGTCAGATTCTCAGGAGAAATGGGGGGCTTGAAAATGGCATCTGAGTTGAGGGCAGTGTTAGGAACTGAGCTCTTACCCTGAGTGGTGTGTGTGTGTGTGTGTGTGTTCATGTATTTGGGCACGGATGAGAATAAGTACAGGAGAATGTATCCATGTGGAATCCAGAGAGTAATCTGCACATCACCCTTAAATTACTCCCAGTTTGCAAAATATGGTTTCATTAAACCTGAAGACCACTGGTTCCACTAGACTGTCTGCCTGCATTTGCCTCTACGATGCTGCTTTACAGACATGTGCCATGGTGCCTGGCCTTATACACATGTGCTGGGGTTGAACTCAGACACCTGCCATTGTGCCTGGCCTATTACGAGGTAGCCGTAATTAAGTAGAGTGAATCCAGGCCTCCTTCCCTTTGTAGTGAGCACTTTATCAAGTGATCCATCTCCCCACACCTCCCACACTTTTTCAGGTCACAGAAATCTCTGTTGATTGTTATGTTTGAGAGTAGAAGAAAAATGGTTTCATTTGCTTTTTGAGATTATAACAACAACATTTTCCCCTTCTGATTCCTTCCTTAAAACCCTCCCATATACTGCTCCCCCCACTCTCCTTCAAATCAATGGCCTCTTTTCCACTAATTGTTATTGTATTCATATACCTATGTGTATAGATATTCGTAATGTATATATAATATATAATACATAATACATAGAATATAGGATATATATTCCTAATATCACATGCTCATCCTTATGATAGCACTTGTATGTATGTTTTCAGGGCTGAACAACTAATTGGTGTGCTTGTCCCTGAAAAAGACCAGCTCTCCCACTCCTACCTTCTCTCAGTTGCCTTTCTATATCACCAGAACAACTGTTCCTAGGGAAGTGAGACTGGGGGTACAAACATGGGGAGAGTTTTGGTGAATGTGGTTAACACATATGGATATAACTCCACTTCTGCTAGGATCTATGACTGAATGGGGGAAAGTCAGTTGATGCTCTTAGCCTCTATTCAAATGTAGTAGGCACTGAGAAGGAGGTTGCATTCTGAATTCATAAATAATTAATTTAGTCAGACACTTACAGCTCTGGTTCCAGGGCAGTCTGGAGACTGGCACTCACCACTCATCCGGTTTGGAATTAAGACATCGTCCCAGCAAGATGGACCCTTTGAAAAAACAAGACCAACAACAAATGAAAACAACCCATCATTTCCTTATGTACAATAGAAATGGAAATGCACTTTTGTGGAGAATCTTGATGCCTTCCCACTGGAATTATTGGAGACAATGAAATGACAAGGACTACAGGGATCTTGAGAGTGGGGCTAACAGACACAGTGGGGGCTTTCCCCAGATGTGCTTGTGTGATCTGTTAGGTCACGAGTGTCCCCATAAATACATACGACTTGATTTGGTATTTTGCTCAAACAGGTCCAGTTTCCATTCCTTTGGCTCTTTTGGGGGCCCTGTTTAAATCTTGCTGTCTGGAAAGCCATCCCACAGTTGTGACAATACTCTCCAGCTGGTCTACCCACTTTACAGCAGCTGTCACTTCCCCACAAGTGGCATGACAGCTGATGAGGTGGGGTCTGTTCCCTAACTGCCTGTGGATTCTAGAGAAGACCTGGTCTATACACAGTATCCCAGTACATGAGAGGCACTGGGCACTGGACAGCAGTATTCAAGCAATCAAGAATCAAACCTTTAAGTAACAGCCAGAGTCCTTCTATTGGATGAGAAGTCTTTGCCTGCTCTACTACTGTTTGAGTTTCAAGAGGTTGACCCAGGCCCAAAGCATTCAAAGCAGAGCATGATATATTTTATTTGCAGATGTTTTGAATATAGCACTAACCAACAGGAAACAACCTGGACCACTGGAGACCTATGCAAAATAACATGCATTAACACTAACTCCGGGTTCTTATTCACTAATTTGTGTTAGAGCAGGAGTGTAGCCATTAAAGGTTCTGGAAGGAAACAATGAGGGACAAAGGACTGAAGCCATCTCTCCAGGTTGTGGTCTCCTCACTACTGAAAGACAGCAGTGTCCATATCTTAATAAAATAATTTTTCTAAGTTTACTGCAATTTTAAATATTGAAATTTGAGTGAGAATTACATGGAAAGGGGGCAGTGTTGAACACATGCTTGGGTATTTCCTGTCCCTGCTGCCCTGGACACACACACACACACACACACACACACACACACACACACACAGTCTCTTCTGAAGCATCATTTGATATCAGTGTAAGCTCTCGATCTGTGTTAACACATGTGACTAGGGAGGCTGAGACAGTAGAAGCTGAGGTCATGATCCTGCTTTTCTGGAAATACTCAGGAGCCAACAGAGGATAAGTCTATACCTGTAGGGCCAAAGGGGGACTAAGAACTGAAATAATAATAGGGAAAGGGGATAGGAGAGGGGGCAGAGGCAGCCTGTAGCCACAGAATTTCATAAACAGAAGATCCTAAAATATATTGAGAAAGTGGCCAGCTTAGCTGCTTCAAAACGAAAACCAACCAATATCCTAAAGTCTCAGCAATTCCTTCAAGGCCCAGAGCATATTTCTAACCTCTAATTACATCGATTCAATGGAGGAATAGTAAAAAGTATGTTGGGGACCCCAGAGATGGAAAGAGGGTTCAGGGAGGTGATGGTTCACAGATGATGACAGAAGGCTGATGGGTATGGCTCACGACGTGACTCTGAGAGACAGCCAGGGGGTGGACAGTGCTTCTGTAAGTATGACAGGAAGGACAGAGGAGAGACAGCTGAGGATCGGCAGAGCTTTGGGCACAGGTGGTCTGACAGCCAGTGGCCTGAAGCCAGGTGGGGAACATTTGGACAAAGGAGCAACGGATGCATAGTTATCATTTACACTGCAGGAAGTAAATCAGTCATCATGGGCCAGCCTGAGGACCATTTCTGTGCCAGAAACCAGCTCCTCAGGAGCTCAGAAAGTCTACAGCAGAAACTAGTGAATACGTGGAGGTACACAGGCCAGAGCCTCTGCCTGGAGTCTCTATATGCTTAGACTTTCTTCATCATAGTATATGAACATACATATGTGCACCCACGTCATACACACACAGATATAGATACACATACAGACACACACACACACACACACACACACACACACACACTACATATACATGACAGCACACAGATAACACATGCACAACATGTATGTAAGTACACAGATGTGTGTGCACACACACCTTACACACACAATGCTAGGGAAAATCAGAAGACTTGTAGGAGTGTGAGCTCCACCTGAAAAGGTCGTGTTAGTCCACAGCTGCTGGAATTTGAACCTTTAGATTGCTGGTCTACAGGCCACTGGTAAGCCCAGACAAAGAACAGAAAGCAGGCTCTGGGCTACTGTTGTTAGGGAGGTCTGCTTCAGTGCTGGCTCTTGCCTGGTGTTTGAAAACTCGAAATTCTGAGAAGTGGCATCTCTGATGTGGGTGATTAATAGAGCTGCTTAGACAATGGATGTGACTTCTGTCTACTACCTCTTTCCTCTTAGACTGTCTAGACTTCTGCTAATCTTGAGGTAAGAATGCCTGCATGACCAGCTCCCACTGGTTCCCATGGGACTCTGCCCTCTCCCCTTGTGTCTGTCTGTAGATTTTTGCTTCAAGCCAGTTTGCTACAATGAATCTCAGCATTGCCCAATCTTGTAGTTTCTTTTGGTGAGTCTGTGCATCTGGACATAAGCATCAGGACACAATGTTACAATCTCCTCCAGCCACTCAGAGGGTCACTGGCTATACCAGAGTAGAAGTGAACAAACCAGCAGCCTCCTGACCCAATCAGACCAGTGCCTGTATATATTAAGTTCATGGCCTGGGAAATGTCTTCATGTGTTGCGGCCTGAGTTGCCCCACGGTTGGGGGACAAAATGTCAGGGACCGCCCTATCAATGTTGGAATCCGCACTGCCAAAAGCCTTGGGGGTTAAACTGTTAGAGCCTGCACTGCCCCAAGCTGCTCCAGTCTTCAGGTTGGGGTTCAGCAAGAGAGTGAGTGAGGACAGATGCAAAGAATGGAGACCAAACAGAGTGTGATTCAATCCCGTTTATTCTTCAGTCTCTCTTCTTCTCTCCAAGTCCCTAGTTCCTAGCACCAAGTCTCTGGTCCTAATCCTAGTTCCAGTTGCTAGTCTCTTTCCCAGTTCCAAGTTCTTTCTCCGAGTACTAAGTGCCTAATAATATTGCCTGTGTCGAGTCTCAAGTGCCTACTACCTAATCCAAGTGTCTAATACTTAATAATTCTTCTTCCGAGTTCTCTAGTCCAAGTGTCTTCTACCTCATAATTTCTTCTATCTGCCTCCCACCTTAATATGTCTCACTTCTAAGCCACGCCTTTAAGTCACGCCTTTAAGTCATGCCCTTAGGTCTTGTCTCTAAATCAGATCTCTAAGTCACGCCCTTAAGTCACACACCTTTAAGTCTCACACACCCAAGGGAAAATCCTGGGTATCTAAAACAAGATGTTATCAGAGTGTGCTCAGCTGTTGTAGGCTATTGTAATCAAGTCTCTTGTCAGGGTATACGGCTCAAGATGGCTGCAAGGATGATAGCTGCCTTCTGTCAGCTCCCCACATTCATGTTTTTTAATTATTGAAAAGAACAGAAAGAATGTACTCTTGTATGTGACTTGGAAATCATGAAAGTTTCAAATGGTAGTGTTCATAACTAAAGGTACATGGCACACTCACTGGCACATGGCCTTAGGTAGGCTTGGGTACCCTCAAGGTAAGTATGTTTTCAAAAGCAGGCCCTGTGGCCTTCAAAGCCCACATTTACTGTTTGATGCCCTCATGGGAAAAGCCATCAGAATGTCTCCATGGTAAATGACATTCTATAAGATTATAATAAAAAGTATACCTCCAATTTTATATGGTGGCATATATTTTGGTATCACATAAACTTATGAGTAGGCATGGCTGTCTGTGATCCAGATATCAAGAGAGACGTTCCTTCAATTGAAAGCTTAGAGCTATTCATCCGAGCAATCAGAGAGGGTGTTCAAGGAGAGGTAGCAACTGGAAGCAGTGGAAATAGTAACTAGAGGCCACATTCAAGGAATTGACCTGAGCTATGCCAACTGAATAGAAAAGCATGAAGTAGAATGTTAAACATTTCTGATTTAGTGTTTCTTTGTCTGGTTGTGCAGCTGCCTGTACACATGCATGTACGTGTGTGTAGAAGCCAGAGTCAACTTCCCATGGTCTTCAGGAGCTATCAGCCCTATTTTTGTGGGACGTCGTCTTTTGTTGGTCTGGCTCTCACCAATTTGGCTAGGCTCACCAGTGAGCCTGAGGGATCCCAGCATCTGCATCACTCCTGATAATGGGGCTATCAGTGAGCCACTGTGCCTCTGTTTTCCATGGGGTCTGGAGGTAAAGCTCAGGTTCTCAGCTTGTGTGGCAAGCACGGGAAAGCTATGCTATCTCAGGAGCCCTGACAAAACACATCTGCAGGGCTCATCAGGAAAAAAAAAAAAAAAAAAAGATCCCAAGTAATAAAATCCACAAAGTGTGAACTTTTAAAGTTATTTCTAAAAGTTATAGAACTAATCCAACACTCATCTTGACTAGGATTTTTTTTAATGCCCAACCAAGGGGAAAACGGAAGCATTTAGCTGTCTGTTTTATATTCAAATATCATTCGTATGAAAATCCAACTAGCCCTTCTTGAATGACCTAAGGAACGCTGTAGTGTGCTCTTCCTTGTGATGCAGAGACGCCTGCATCACTGCTTAAAATACATTTCCAGTGCCACTCTCTGAAACGGCACTATGAAGTCAGCTGCTCATGGCCCTGCACGTTACTTGCATGGTAATTTTATTTAACTGTATTTGTACCAGCCATCTCGTGTCACTATCGAATGTGCTGCATTTAAAATGTAATTAAGCATAATTTAAAGTACAATGAAACTGAGAGGCTAAAATAAACTTGATATTCAGTCTCGGAACAGCGAGGCCATCTTTACAACAACCACACTCCGAGGGTTGGCCAGGTTCTTCCTTTATCCCTGTGTCTCCATTTGCCAGAGATGATGAGAAGACAGCATGCTGAAACCTGGAGATCTGCCGTTTGTGGCTAGCCACATGCCTAGCCTAAGGTCACTGACCCACTCCAAGATGAGCTCTTCACATCTAAGAACTGAGGAGGTGAGCACGGCCTTCAAGCAGAGTGGCAGGATTGCCGTCATCAGACGACGCCTTCCACACAACCTGGTACCTGCTGACTTTTTAAAAATTGCATCTGTTGTATTATTTCTTAGCTCTCAAAATAGAACTTCCAGAAAAGATTTATTTGTTAATTAATTAATTAGTTTGTTTTAGCAATAGCTGAGCCCTGAGAGGCTCATTTTAAGGGGAGTGGCTGACCTCCACTGGGTATTATTAAATTCTTCCTGCTTCTCCATTTCCCTAGGCACCACCATTCCTGGGGATCAGGGCACTAGCTGTAATAGATGGCATGGAACTTCACTCAAGCTCCATCTGTCACCCCATGTTGTTCTGTGGGTCCATCTTCTTGCAGGAAATTTAGTGATGTTCTGCTTCAAACAAAGTTTAAGGCTTTGGTTACAGCCAAGGTTGGTAACCATAACGACAAGTGGAAAAGTGGGTGGGGTGAAGGAAAAATTCTGGAAACCAAATACCATTAAACACACCAAATATTTATTGACTAGATGAATATATATATATATATATATATATATATATATATATATATATATATGTACACACACCATCCAATTTTTTGTATGTATATTTATATAAAAATAAGTATCCTCTTTCTTATAAATTTCATGGAATACCACAAAATTTGGCTCAAATGAAATAAGGAAACTCATTCAAATATATAATATTTTAAATGCCTGTATCAATTATAGGCAAGATATAAAGCAACTATAATTGAACATACACATGTGTATACACACATACATAGCTGTACACACATACATGCACACACATGTGTGTGCATCGAGGGTGAGAATGTGAACTAAAATCACTGTTATATGTACTACATACAGCTCAAATGACACTCAACCACCAGCTTCCTATTTGACCATAATAAAAAACACGTACATACAGAGAGTTAAATGTGAATATATTTAAGTTTTATTCATAGTAGTCTTAAACTAGAATACCTCTCCTGATATCCATCAAAAATATGCATGAGCAGAATGTGGTATTGACAGAATTGATTTACCTGTGGCTTGTATGTTAAGGGTCTCAATTATGTGTTGCTTATTGGCTGGAAGGGTCCCATAGTCCTTGGCTTTGCTAAGACCCTCAGCTAGGCAAGGCTCCTTCAGCAAGCCAGCAGAGACTGGCTGCCTGGTCTCCTGCAATGCAGTCTCCTGTTATGTGGTCAAGGATAGTCAGAGACAGCAGCAAAGGACTCACAGTTGCTCCCCTATGTTCACTGTTCTCTCTTGCTTAGAGAGAAGCCACAGGTCCTCTATATACTCAAGAGGAACAGGTTTCACAAAGATGTGTATGGCAGGCTGTGAGATGTTGCTGGTGTCATCTTTGAATACACCAATGCCACATCCTATGTGATGAGGAGAAAGACATTACAGGAAACCAAGGAAAGAATAATCCCATTTGTGACTTAGTGCCAAGGGCCCAGGATGTGACTTCATTGTGGGCACACTTCCCAGCTCAAACATGTGAATATTTCAACCATCTCCTGGACTTGTTCTTTTATAACTTATGAGATATTAAGGCATAAATGCTGGATGGAGCCAGCAATGAGTTCTTATTTATTCTTGTAAGACAAATTTAAAAAAAAAAAAAAAAAACACACACACATTTTATAACAGAGACATGCTTTACTTCAATGAAAGGGCACATTCTTTTAAAGCCTCACTTTATATCCTGTGATTCTTAGAAGAGGGACATTTGACCTTTACCTCTGAACGCTGAGCTGCTGACATCTGTACAGTTGACTCTATAGAAAAAGAAACACTGCAGTCTACGTAAAGAGATTCATAGCTCTTGGTTTCCACTTCCTGATACTAATTACTTAAAGTGAACATTACTGGGAAGAAATAATGATTATGATATTAAGGTTAGTAGTCCAGTCCTTGATATGTTTCATAAATTATTTTAATACTATATTAATAATTTAAAAGTCCTCCATTTAAAAATATTTATGCATCTTAGTGTACAAAGGAGGTAGAGGAAGAAAGGTGATTGGACAACTGCTGGCTAATCTCTAGGAGGATAATGATTACGATAGAAGTGATGGCTGGGGTATGACCTTGTGTTAATACAGAGATGTGCTGTTTACACAACGTGTCCACATGCCCCCAGTTGACCTTGATTCTCCGAAGTGAACCACTACTGCTGGGTTCTGAGCCTCAGCCTGATCATCTGTGTACACATTAGGGTGAATTCAGATAAGTTTCTCAAAGAAACCCTGGCCCTGTAACCCAGTTTGTGAATATACTGAATATACTTAAGAACCAATTTGGCTTTCCTACTTAGTTTCAGAAACTCATCTTCACTATTATATCACAAAATTTTGTCTTCATGAAAGGGCATGCGTCTTCTCCCTTGACTTGTCCATCTTCAGAAGCAAGATCTTGCTCTATCACGTGGAATATTTGACCCTGTGTTCTTATTGCAAAGTATATTCACATTGTAATGACGTCTCATCATAAAAAAATCACTTTAAAAACTGAGAAACAAAGCTTTAATCTTCAAGAGAATAAAGAAGGTTCAACAGATAACTGCCACATATATTCTTGAGGACGCATGGTGGTGGCAGTTGACCTAAACTCATGGAAGAATTACGACTTTAACTGAGCTTAGAAGAATGACTTGCAATAAGACTGGAAAGGGAGGTTTCATGAGGTCAGAAAGATTCTGAGCAGGACAAACAATCTAAATACTGAACCCATATATGCACTGTTAGAATACATTATACCTCCAGATGAATTTCTCATGTATTCCTCATTAAGACACAAACAGTTATTTACATACAATTTCCTAAACATACTAATCTATCCAACGGTTGCTCAAAGCACACTTCTGTAGAAATAGATATTTGGATATCTTTCACAGCTGAGTCAGAATGCCTGTGTTTAGAATCACCAAGTAAAGATGGATGCTTCTTATTGGTAAGGCAGGAATAACACTGGCATCCTGGTTATAAGGTAGAAATGCCCAGATTACTGCTCCACACATAGTAAGTAGTAAATACACATTAGAGGATGCTATGACTAAACACTCAACAAGGTCCCATCATCCCAACAAAGATTTGGAACCTCCCAACTCTACAAATGCTCTCATCAGCTCAGGGCAGTTGTTTTCATGTTGTTATGCCTTAGTACTAATTCACTACTAGTAAAATATAGTGAATAGAGTTCATGGTCAAGTAAGACAATGAAAGAGCTAAGTGGTGTGAGACGCCTTTATCTAGTAACACACATCATCACTGGAGAGACTTATTAATAGTAGAAATGAGTGGATTCACACGTTTATCTCACTTTACACAATCACAAGCCGAGTGTCACTTCCAAGTAGAAAGATGGATGCAGCTGTTGCTGCTGCTGTTGTTTACCTGAGCAGACATTCATACCTGTGGTGACTAGCAGAGGCCGCTGTGTAATTCAACTATGGCTTAAATGGAACATCTCAGCTGGCTTTGGGCATTCCACCAAAGATACTGGAATAACTCTATAGTATATAAAACATAATTCGATATAAATTAATAAGACATAATTTTTTATACTAAGTTGCATTTCATTTATCAAAAGTCATGCATCTGGTGGGGGGGGGGGCGCTGGAGAGATGGCTCAATGATTAAGACACTGCTCATGCAGAAGACATGAGTCTGACTCCCAGAATCCACAAAGTAGATGTTGCAAGGCGTCCATTGCCTTCTCCTGACCTCTACAGGGAGCACGTAAACACGTGATGAACAGACACACATGCAAAACAACACTCATACAATGAAAGTAAAATAAAAGATACAACTAAAAAGAAATGTCAAGTGTCTCCAAGCTAATGCTTAAGCCATACGTTTCCCCTGTAGAGGAATTATAGGGGACAATTGCTTTTAAAATCTGCATTATTGCATATGAACAGAGCCCTGTTCTGGCAGAGCATTCTATTGAATTTTGGCATAACCAATATGGTTGTTCCCTGAGTTTCCAAAGTGTGACTATGGCTAAAGCTTGGAATGCTAAACAGTGTTTATTCCTTTATAATTCCCAGCTACCAAACTCTTCTTGGTCTAGAAGATGACTTCCATTACATCATTAAGTGAGGACAGTTTGATTACATCACTAAGTAAGGACAGTTCTGCTGAAGGCACACCCCAGGGATGGTAGGGCTACAATGGCAGTGATTGCCTTTCTGCTCTGTTACATTGAGTTTAAACAATGAAGACAAACAAGGACTTCCAGAGATAGACATCAGTGTTTTATGCACTTTTCATTGGCTTCATTTAGGAGAACCACATGATCATTTGTTCAAGTTCTCCACCAAAAGTAATCTGGCTGATGCAGAGAGGGAAATTCCTTGAGGCTCAGAACAGAGGTGGTTTAAGTCGGCATAATATCTCTAGCCACTCTGACTCTATATAAAGAAGACCAGCATGCAGACCCATCCTCACCCCAGCTGGCTTGGTAGTTATGCTTTGGACTGGTCTCTGCTTATTAAATGAGATAAGAGATCTAGATTTCTACAGACTGGATAGATGCTGTCATTATATAAATTGTTTGGTTTTCAAAATTAAGATCTGTCCCAGACTACTTTGGATCTCCCAGTCAAAAGTCTCAAGTTTGAGTTACAGTTTGATCATCTACTTTTGCTTTTCTAGAAAGGAAAAGGAAGAAATAACATAGCAGATGGTTTAGATCATAAAAATGATTATATTATATTCTTTTCTGTTGCTTCAACATTATTTACTGCCCATGAGTATATTTCAGTCTGGGAACAGCATTTTGGCCACTGGCTGGAAGCTAGACATCTTGTAGTGGTGGAGGTGACAGCTTTAGAAGGCCTGGTAGGGCTTCAGTGGGCAGCTGCCTAGAGAAGGACTTGGCAGAGGCCATGGCAGAGATCACTTGTCAGAAGTGGAAGGAGCAATGAAACTGGGATGAAGACACTGAGCACACAGGCAATGTCTGGGCTGCCTGCTCGTCCCTAATACACCATGTGCATACCAAGAACGTTTAACCCATATTTCTGAGGGTGTGAATTCAAATTCTTGTATTTACTGTGTGGTGCTTTAGATTCTGAAAAAATGCAAGACTTTCTTCATCAACGTGATGAAGGCAGGAAATTGAGGGTCGCAGGAGACTCAGTCCTTCAATTGTATGTCAAATAAAACAAAGCAAATGTAGTCCAGTTCAGTATGAATGGAACATTAGCTCTAGTCTGTACATTTACTGCTGTTCACTTGAATTTCAACAGCTTCTTCCCATTCCCCTTTCCCCTCTTTCTTCTCTCTCCCTCTCCTTGCACCTCCTCACCTCATTGTTCAGTATCTTTCATCTCATGAATGAGTTGTAATTAAGGCCCACTCACCTCTAAAAATCACTCTGGCCTATTTATGCTCTAATTAGAAACAAGAGAAAGAGTCTGTCTCTGTCCCTGTCTCTGTCCCTTTCCCTGCCCATCCCTTTATTGAAACAAAGTAAATTTGAGCTTTCTAGGGACTGCTTTAGATTGGGTGAGGTTCACAACAACAAAAGTGTTTTCACTGGCCCATACTTCTCTGAGTGAATTTCCTCAGCCAGGCAGTGGTGGTGTACACCTTTAATCCTAGCACACTGGAGGCAGAGGCAGAAGGATCTCTGAGTTTAAGGCCGGCTCTGATCTACAGAGCTAGCTGCAGGACAGGCAGGACTACAGAGAGAAATCCTGTCTTGAAGAACCAAACTAACCAACCAAACAACAATGAAAAACATTTCCTGAAAATATTATTATGCTATTCACTGTTCCCCTGGGCTCAAGTGTTTGATCTAATTGAGCCATATATTTTTTTCTACTGTCCCATACAGGTTTGCTAGGCATTGTGTTCATTTTTCTGACAGATCAGAATTTAAGGAGTAAAATACAGACTAAAGAAGATCCCATGTAAGTCATGTGATTAACTAAGCATTCTTCCTAAGCAATGTACTCCACCCCCATCAATTACATCTATTCCATGAATGATTTTGGAAACAAAAATCATACAATTCCGTGAAAGATTTTTTAAACAAAAATTTAAAGATACACGAACAGTTTCAAGTAATAGTTTCTTTTAAACTATTTGTGCTTTTAAGAGTTTTTTGTTTGTTTGTTTTTGATGTTTCATTACTGTGATGGTTTGGGTTTATATGTGCTTGGTCCCGGGAGTGGCACTATTAGGAAGTTTGGCCTTGTTAGAATAGGTGTGTCACTGTGAGAGTTGGCATTAATACCCTCATCCTAGCTGACAGTCTTCTCCTTGTTTGCCTTTGGAACAAGATGTCTCAGCTCCTCCTGCACCACGTCGGCCTGGATGCTGTCATGCTCCAACCTTGATGATAATGGACTGAACCTCTGAACCTGTAAGCCAGCCAAAATTAAATGTTGTCCTTATAAGAGTTGCCTTGGTCATGGTGTCTGTTCACAGCAGTAAGACCCTGACTAAGACAACCACAAAGACATGATGACTGTCAGGAGTGGCTAATTACGTTGATTCATTGCACAATGCCTATCTGTACTGACACAGCACACTGTACCCCATAAAATATATGTTGCTTATTCACATACTATTTCTATCTATAGAGATTTGAATTGTAATGCATAAGGAATTTGCTGGAGGCTGTACATTTTAACTTAAAATTTGCTCCACTAAAACAGATAGGCCAGTGGCTACTGATTCATGGATTCTAACATTTCCTAACTTTCAGTTTGATGTTTTCATGGTTCTTATACATGCTTATAATTTTTCAACTGCATTTGGTAGCTTCTCACTTCTGAATGTGCACCTCAACACCAGTGTTGTGGATATGGCACACTCATTCTTGATTTGAAACACGGCATATGAGAATTTAGCTACAGAAGTAACAAAATTCTCTAAAGCACCCTGCTTGCTTTAATTTAATCCAAATTTATTTAATCCAATTTAATTTAATTTAATTTAATTAATCCAAATCACATCCACCATTGCATTGCCCAAGATCAAGGAAGACAAGAACATTTTCTTTAGAACTCAGAAAAGCTTCCTCAAGTTTTATAGCAAAGCCACTCGTTCAGATATGTTCCCAGGGTCTCAATTTGCCTCCCCCATCTCTCAAAATGCCCATGTGAGGTAGATGAACCTGAGACATTCTTCATGGCGGTTACAGAGAACTCATGGGCAGCTCAGGAGAGGATGGCTCAGCTGGTGAAGTGCCTGCCTTGTAACTATGAGGACCTTAACTCATCTTGAAGAAGTCAGTTAAAAATAAAATTTAAAATGGAAGGCATGGTAGGATGGACATGTTATCCCAACCCTGGAAAGAAACAAGAGATTCTGAGAGACTTGCTGGCCAGAAACCTTAGTGTTCTTGATGAGTTTTGGGTCATTCAGAGACCTGGAATTAAAGAAAAGATTTGGTTGTACCTGACAGATGATGCCTGTAGTTGCCCTCTGGCCTCCACACACAGTCTCTCTCTCTCTCTCTCTCTCTCTCTCTCTCTCTCTCTCTCTCTCTCTCTCTCTCTCTCGCATGCACCCAGCACACACACACACAAATATACACCTATCTTCACATACTACCATCACCACAAAGAACAAGCCAACAGATAATGCATTGAAAATAAGTATTTGTGGTACAACCTACTCATCTGTAGGATCTCTGGTTTGCTGGTGTGGGCAAGATGGAGAGGTCACCATTAAGTAGAAAGAGTAGCAGTGATAGGCAAAATTACACATTTACAACTCAGGAAGAATGAGGGCACAGTGGGAGCTGGTAAACTCAAAATGTGACCCTCCTTCATCTTCACACAGAATCACGAAGCCAGATCTGTCACAGCCTTTCTTTTGAATGTCAGAAAATGGTCCACTGGGAGTCAAGAGACCTGACAGCTGATGGATGACCTGACAGTCATGAGGGTAGAGAAGAATTAGCATAACATCCCAAGAGCTGAGCCCTGCAGCCTTTGCAGAGGCAGAAATAGCTGTTCACAGCCCAGTAACCCCTGACAGCACCGTTTGATCAGGATGAGGTCAAGTAGAGGATACAAGGGGACGTAGACCTGAAGTTTAAGGGCTCAGAAAACAGCAGTCTGGCTCAAAGTGCAAGAGACACATCTGGGAACAATGAAATTTTCCAGTTTTGCACCTTAGAAATACGTTCTTACTCTCCAAACTTTGTCCTCTAAACACCTGGTAGATCTAGAGCCTCTCCTCTGGACCCAAACCGGTGCCTTTTCTGCATGGCTACAGCCCTTGGTGATGGCCTTGGCTCTCATACCCACTCTCTCAAACAGGTATACACACCCAAGGAGGAATATTTCTAGACAAAAGTTGGAATCTGACCATCGCCTCTTCAGATCCGGTAGTGGCTTCATCAATATCAGGGTCCTAGCAGGGCTCAGAACACTCTCTCTTACCTGACGGCTATTCTCTGTATCTCTCCGCCCATTTCTTTGCTGCCCAATGCATATAAACCCACAGGCTGCACCAGGAGGAAAGTAATAACTGAAGTCATTCACTAATCTTGCTGGACCATTCCCTACTCAGGCAACTCTTTGACTTGCCAGTGTGCTGGAAAGTGTTGAATGACATCGCCATGGTTATAGGGGCAGAAAAGTGGTATCAAAATTCTGACGGCTGAAAATCACACCCTCATGCCTTTTACCCCAAATTGCTTGCTCACTCTGTTGCTGCCTATTGTGAGCGCATAAATCCCAATGTCCAGGTTGTCACCGTTGGCTATACTGATTGAAGTTTCCTGGCAAGTGCATCCCACTGGGACTCCCTTACCCCTAGCTGTCCAAGTTGATGGAACAAAAGTGCCTGCCCTCAAATGAAGATGCAGAATAGTGGGTACCATCTCCTGTGTCAGTTGCAATGTGGTGACCCAGATGGTTCCCAAGAGAGATTGCCAAAGGATGGATACCAGATTTAGGAAAAAAAACATATCTAAGTTCAAGACTCATTACTTTGCACACAGTATGCAAGTTATTTAAATTCTAAAGTGCTCAAGTTTTCCTAACTATAAAATAGAAACTTCTATTATCTCTTGGAATATCACAAGGATTTAAAAAAAAATATTTCTGAGACTAAAACAAGGCATATAAAAATTGCTTTTCTACCTCTATAACACTGAACTGTTATGAACTAATATTTCCTTATACTGAGTCATGACAAAAGGATCTTGAATAAAATCTGTACTATTAGAGTCATGTGTAGTGTTTTAACTGTAACTTGAAGGTTTGGGTACCAAAAAGAAATAATACTTTTCTTTCAGATCAAAGTCTCTATATATCTTTATATAATACTATACCACTGTGTAGTAATATAGTGTTAAATAGCCACACATAGTTGTCTTCCACAGACCAACTTGCCTTCTTAGGAATCAAAATAATCTACTTGCTGTTATGCTAACTTGTGATCAAGCCACTGTCCAGAGAGGCATAGAGAGTACTCAGGGACTTCTGACTCTGACACGCGCTGTGCAAAGTGTCCGTGACACACACATCTCCTTCATGTTCACTGCAGCTGTTTGAAGTATGGGGAAGGGTGGATGGCTTTCTTTTATGTTTCTGAGGTTTCTGTGAAGAATATATGTTGGCTAAAGTCAACTTCAGCCTAGGGAATTCTGAGCATTTTATCATAGTTGTAAAATTTTGGAGAATTAAAATTATGTGTGAAGCCCATATAAATGCCAATGACAGACATGATGCCCATCTAGACCTTAAGAGACAAAAGCTGCCAGAGCCTGTGAGTCCAAGATAGGAGCAAGGATTCTGCTTGCTGGTATCTTCCCACAGGGTATGAGAAGGTTTCTTTCAGCATAGAAAACTGCTAGAAACTGATTAGTTGGGAGCCATGTTTCTGAATCGATCTATGAGATAACAAGAGGCTGGCCACCATAGACTAGGCATCATTTCTGTGAGTCCAGCCTTTTGTCGCTATATTAATACCCAGGAGACAAAAGGCTTAGGATTTCAGTCCATGGCTGCCTGTCTCTACATTTTCAGGCCTGTGGAGAAGCAAAGCATCATGGGAAAGTGCATGCTCACCTCATGGCCACTGCTGCAGAGGGAGTGACAGGGACAAGACAGTCTTCAGAGGCACACCCCTAGTGAGCTACTTCCTTTAGCCATGCTCCACTGCTTCCCAGTAATATCACCAAATTATGGATCTATTGGCTATATTCCTGATGTCAGTGTCCTCAGATCCAATCAACTGTTGGGTCTGCTGGCTGGAGACCAAGCTTTTGTTTCATAAGCCTCTTGGAGGCTAAATATAACATCATTATTTGATGGTATTTAGATATTAAAAGCAGAGCTTACCTGAAGGTTCAAATAAATTATAATATATAATTTATGAATGTCAAGTGATGAATTCATCAGTCTGCTGCAGTAACTATAACTGGTGACCTGAAATAATGCTAGGTTAGCTTTTTTTTTTAAATAAAAATTTACTTTGTCGTGTGTGTGTGTGTGTGTGTGTGTGTGTGTGTGTGTATGCATATCAGTTTGAATATCTGTGGAGGCCAGAAGATGTTGGGTCCCTTGAAGCTAGAGTTACAGGCAGTTGTGAGCTTTCTGTGATGGGTGCCAGAAACTGAATTTGTTCCTCTGGAAGAACAGTAAATTCTCTTATTCATTGAGTCCTCTCTTTAGCCCTCTGGGTTAAGTTTTTACAAGCCCCAATCTATATTGGTGCTATGTTCCATGAACGTGTATGTTAATCGCTTTTACTCTGTGTTGCTGCGTGTGCATTATATCCAGAAACAGTACTGCTTTCCTGAAGAACATAGAAGAAACATGTAAGAAAATTTTAGTAGTAAGGTAGAAGCCAGCTCATAAGTGATGGCATGGACTGTCATCCTGAATTCCACGCACTGGCCTGAACCCACTGGAGGACAAGTGTCCCAACTAACACATTTTATTTAAAAAAAAAAAAAAAAGCAAAAAACCCCCAAAACAACCCAACTATACTAACCTAGCATTATTTCATCAACTCAGAATGAAACATTTGCCCAGGTTTGTATAAACACATAGACACACAGACACACAGAGAGACACACAGAGACAAAACCGCACATATACATGCATAGACCCACACAGATGCATATACACACAGACACAAACACATGGACATACATACAAACACACAGATACAATCAAACATATAGATAGACACACATACACAGAAACACACACAGATACAAAGCCTCACATCTATACACACAGACACACATACATGGACACACACACACAGACACACACAAACCATAGACACACATACAAACATTCACAAAGACACACACAAACACAGAGACATACATATAAATACACACAGAGACACACTAACACAGACACACAAACATACACACAGATACATACAGACACATACAGAGATACGCAGATGTAAAATCAAACACACACACACACACACACACACACACATACACACGGTCCTCGTGGAGTCGGAATAAGGATACAGATATAGTGTATAAAACCTAATGTCACATAGGAAGGAGGACATAGAAAACCAGAAGGAAGAAGGAGTTACCAAGTATCCTAGGCCTGGGATGAGAGGAAAGAAGGGCCTTTTAAATAAGTGACCCTCATTATAGAACCTGATATGCACATACATTGGAAGAGAAACTAATTATCAATTCAGTGCTGTACTCTACAGAGGGAGGCTGAGGACAAAGTATTGGCTCTCAATATATAAACAGTGAGATGAGACTAAAATGATAGCAATACTATATTGTTTCTGTTTCCAAGGATATTATCAATTTATTGACTTCGGTAATTTATACATTATTTTGATTAAGAAATACAGAATTCATTATTTATTCAGTTGCATAAGCATTTATCACCATCACCAGTCTACTGGGTGTTGAGCTTGTTGTTAACTGCTTGAGATAAAAGAGAACAGTTGAGTGTTCTCCTCAAACATCCCACCATCTACCAGAGAACAAAGCAGTGTTTAGTTTTGGTGTAGGAGTGCACTGGACGGTGACCAGGCACGGCTTCAGCATGAACTGCGATGGAGCAGTGAGGTATACTTCACTCTGTTTCATATACAAACTAGTCCACATCCAACACAACATTCAGGTTGGTTCAGGTTTCAGTTCATTGTTCTGTTTAAATGAGGGGTGGGGTGGGTGGGTAACACCTCCATTTACCTCTCTTTCCACTACTCACCACAGTCTAAGGATATCCATGAAAGGAGGTGTCGGATTCTCATTTGCCTTTGCCTGTATAAAAATCCACTGAGATAAACAGAGAATCCAGATTATTTTTCTGGATTTTCTTACCATCCATACCAAATCCAGTGATTTTCTTTCCAGTTGGTTTGGAACACAGGGCATCACAGAGTGCAACCTATACGGTCCTATAACTGAAGCCACCTGCATCACGGCACTAGAATTCTGTGAATCTGGGACAGTATGTGTGCCATGTGAAGCCAGAAGAGCAGGAAGTGACGGGACCTGACATTTCCTTCCAAGCTTATAAAACAAAGAATGTGATTTCTCTTGTGTCCAAGGTCTAGAAAATGCTGGATGCTAAGAATCCCAATGCAATTTGACTACAACAGTGACCTTCAAATGGTCAGGGCTAAGCTTTTAGTTCTAGATGACAATTCAGGCCACACGCCTTGCCTGCCCCTTTGGGCCTGCCAGATACTTAAACTGACATTTATAACAGAAGATTCTTACTGAAGTCATCTTGTGACTTCATCTTTAATGGTCTTGCTTTTCCTCTTGGGGTCATGGAAGTATTTATCACACGGTGCTTGAAACATTATCTCATTCGGCTAAGGATTTATTTCTCTTGATATGTTTTCTTTCTATGTGACACATTACAGTTATGAGGTGATAAAATTTTCATTTCTGGAGAAACCTTAATCCAGTTACTTTTTTGTAGTTATATGCCATTAAAACAAGTGTTTTCCTAATTAAAGAATGTACATGAGTCAGGTGGGTTGGTCCATGGCTATCAGCCCAGTGCTGAGTAGGCCGAGGCAAGAAGACCACCTACATGTTTGAAGCCAGCCTGGATGACATGGTGAGCTTCAGGACACCCAGAACTATAGAGTAAGATTATGTTTTAAAAAAGAAAACTGCATTTGAAGAATCCAAATAAAAGTTTTTAATGTATTACTAGTACATCATATAATTGCTGAGAATGACAATAAAAAATGTAATCAGCTTTGTAAATACTTTTTGAACTTTTTTTTTTGTATATGAGTGGTTCCTCTGGAGGACAGGATATGGAATCAGATCTCCTGGAACTGGGATGGCAGATGATTGCAAGCCACCATGTTGGTGTTGAGAATTGAACCTGGCTCCTTGGGAAGAGTAGCCAGAGAGTACTCTTAACCACTGAACCATCTCTCCATCCCCAGAATTAATATAGTTTACTAATGAGGCTCAGACTTCCCATTTAATTCACAACACCTTTTTAACTTCTATTAAGCCGTCAGAAGCATCAGATGAACAAGGGACACCATCGAGCCAGAATCACTGAGCTGTGCAGAACAAGGATACGCCTGGGGCTGAGTCCTGAGCAACTATGTTCTCAGGAATCTTTCTCAATGCTTCCACAACTGTTTTCCAATCAAAATAAATGCAGTTAGGAATGTCTGATGCACTCTGGGTTTCTTGAAGACATTGGCAATCTCTGCTTTAATAAAAGTGTGCAGAGAGGATAGTCAAGGAGCTGACAATGAAGAATCCAGGGGAAATTGAACCTTTGGTCTGTGATGTTTTAATTTGGAGAGAAGGAAAACAGGGGCCCTGCAGTTTTCCCTGCTAACAGTAGAAGTGACAAGCCATGCTTTGTTAAAGTAGTGCCCATTGATTGTAAAGGAGGAATAATTTCTGCTTTGGATTCGTGATAGTCAAGTTCCCATCTTATCTCAAGTCTATGCCAGCACATTAGCTATGTGTATTAATATCTGTCTTCTGACACTCATGTAGTAATTGTACGTATGTGGGTCACAGTCTACATTTTTTTGAATTACACTGTTTTAGGAAATAAATAGGTTTACAAGCAAAACATACAGTATTATTATCACTGCCTCTGTTTCATGTTTAATATTGTCTTTTTCTGATAATCTAAAATGATATAAACATGCATATTAGATACAAAGCTATGTCAAAGATTCTTAAATCATCATCCTTTCAGTGGTCTCCTCTAGTAGTGCTTTGGAAATAGACTGGTACATTCAGATGGAATTTAAATTTAATGGGACCTCAAGCTGGATAAAGAATGTACACAGGCTCATCCAGGGGTGAGCTCACTGTGCATGCTGCACAAAGGGTCCTTGGTCTTACTTAAGTTTGTCTCCAGCTCTGCTTCCAGGGCCAAAACTGCATCAGGGGATATGGAAGTGTTATCTAGAGATGTCTGGCACTGTGCTCCAAAAGGTTTGCAGTCCTGAATTCCAGCTAATTCTGCTGCTTCTAATTCCAGCTGGATTAAACTCTTATCTCTAGACACCAGGCCTATAGATAGGGCCTATCACAGTAGCCCCAATTCCCAGAGACCGCTCAACTCCACGACCTAAGTGAGATTAAATCCTTCTAGATAGCCTAAATAAACGGTTCATAACTCGTCCCTGTCACTCCTCTTAATGCCTTTGTACCGTGAAAGAGACTAGCAAGGGTGTAAATAAGTGTCTTCACTTTATTAGCTACACTTCCCTTACCAGGCTGCCATCAATAACTTCAGAGCCACAATCCTTAGGAGTCCAGGGAGACCAGAGGTGGCAGCTCCTGAACCTTCTCAAGTATTTATGAATCAATTTGCAGTGTTTGTCTATTACTGGCAATATATAGTCACGCTGTCTCCTCTGCCACCTGTCCAGTAATGTTCCCTCACCTTGCCCTCTTTCTCTAGGAGAGATACCGTAGTCAGAATGGCTTTGATCAAGGGATGTAGGCCAGCCCATTACTATGGATAAAGCACATTTCAGCACAACACAGGTTTGTTTGAATATGGAGAAACCTTGTTACCATAATTGTTATCTTGCTCTTTGCTTACCCTCTATAAACAGTTGATTCAAATAACTCATATTGAAATAAACAACTAACATCATTATCATGTTACAGGAGAAGCAGGAGAATTCCTATCTCTTCTCTAGTTCTTCACGAGTAGGTCATGAACCCACATTTTTCACTGAGCAATGGCTCTCTGGGAGCAGCCAGAATACCAGGTTCCTTCTAGTTTTTTTTTTGCCTGTCACCGAGTTCTAGTACCTAGTGTTAGTACCCAGTGCTAGTACTGTGTACTATCATCCAGTGCTAGTACCCAGCAGACCCTTAACTAATGCTCACACAATTGATGTAATGACTTCTGGGCAAATATACCCAATGAGCCAGTAACATGACACAGTGGCCTCTGTACAACCAGTCAGAGGACAAGTGGCTCTGGGAAACACACCTATAAACATAGAGAAAAAGTGCCCCTCTCCCATATGCTATCATACAAGTATCAGAATCTCCTTTACTTGATTTGTATTATCTGAGGGACAGAGGCTATGATGTCTAGTTTTTATAATTTATATGCTTCCTCAATGTATGGCTGATCCAGGCAGTGGTGGCGCATGCGTTTAATCCCAGCACTTGGGAGGCAGAGGCAGACAGATTTCTGAGTTTGAGGCCAGCCTGGTCTACAGAGTGAGTTCCAGGACAGCCAGGACTACACACAGAAACCCTGTCTTGAAAAAAAAAACCAAAAACAAAACCAAAAATGTATGGCTGAGATGTGGCACAAAGAAAAAACTTTATGTTTACTGAATAAATTATTATGTCTTATACTGCTGGTGATGATCTTACTGTATTCTTGTGTACCAAAAGCCAAAACACAGGTTGACACCACTGGTTATAAAAACAAAGTACCTACTATTACTGGCTATGAAGAAGAATGGGATGGAGACAATACACCAGGAGACTGCCCAGAGAAAATTGAAGGGATTGATAAAACATTCCCCTCTTGTGAAAGACAAATAAGAAACACCCCAAGTTTATGTGTCTTTCATGCACATATTTGAGGGAACTTTGGCAAGGTTGGTAGCACAGTCTGCCTGGAACATAAGGTGGGAACAAAAAAATAAGCTACAATGTTCTGCACTGATTATTTTTTCATTCTTTCCTTCCTCCTCCTTCCGCTTCTCCCCCTCCCTCCCTTCATTCTTACCAACAGTCATTGATTACACTAAATACTTAAGTAGTGTGAACACAGGAACAAGAAACCCTCAGTGGAAACTAGTTGAAAAGTTGGCATTGTTTTCCAGGCCACTGTTTTCTTTCTTTCTTTCTTTCTTTCTTTTTTTTTTTTTTTTTTTTTTTTTTTTTTGCTTTTGTACCATTTTAATTACATGCAAGTATTAAGTTCAGTTCTAGGTTAACGAACTAGCAATACAATAGATGCTAATAATCAAAGAACAGGCAAGACAATAAACACAAATAGTCAAAGAACAAGCAAGGCAAAAAACAAAGTCCTGGGATCACTCCTGTGATCACTGTTTCTAAGGGCTTATCAGGATGACCAAAATATCTGAGCCTACTTTCCTATCCTAGCCCAGAGTCATTTTCATGCCTGAAGCCTACTTCTTTGCTCTAGCCTAAGATTTAGATTCCTGTCTGAAATTACTTCTTTGTTCTAGCCTAATGTCAGATTCTTGCCTGAAGCCCTTTTTTTTTTTTTTTTTTTTTTTTTTTTTTTTTTTTTTTTTGTCCTTGGCCAATGTCAGGCTTCTGCCAAGCAACCTATTTCCTTGTCCTTGTCCAATGTCAGATTCCTGCCACTGAGCCTGTCTTAGGTCATTCTGACAAGAATGCCTTCCTTACCCGTCATGGAATATGCATTATTTTAAGCAATGTACTTATGTCTTAGGTTGGTAAGCCTCTGTGCAGAATCTTACCCATCCTTGGCATGCTAGCCTGTTAAATTAATAGCTCTGTCTGGGGGTCCATTTTCAGTTTCAAGTCATGAACTTTGGCTGCCAACAGGTTGATGCTGTTATAGACAAGCATTAACATGATGGGCAAGAATAAAAGTATTTCTAGGACAAAAAGGGATAGCATGATCAAGCTATATATGTCATTCTTGAAGCTTGTCCAAAATGAAAATACTGACCTCAGGCAGTGGGTAATTTTATCAGCAGTATCTGCAGTATCAAAACTCAGCAGAGCAACATTCTTTAAATTCATAATCTCACTATGGAAAGTTAAAACATCCAGAGAGGTGTTAGAATTATGCCAAATACTCTATAAGTGTCAATAAACCTTTTCCTAATTATAATAACTATCATTGTAAATTTAAGGAGTAATACAAATCCATCGGTATTTGGCATGTCACTTGAGATGGCTCCTTACTCTTAAACTCTGAACCTCCTTCCAATAATTTGAATAGGATAAAGAACATCAATTTGTTGTTCCAAACGCCTATCTAAATCCTCTTGTATACTCAACACATTAGTAACAGTGTTTTGCTAAATGATTAACAAAAGTAGCTGTCTTAACTTCTTGTGTCAAAGCAATTGCAGAAGCAGTGGTGCTAGCAATTAATGTAATTAAAGCTGTTATACCAAACAATAATCAAGCCTACTACTCTTTTGCTTCTGTCAAATCTGTAGATTAAAGACACACAAACACATTAACTTATTTTTCAACCTGCCTTATTGGCTCAATTTCTAGGTGCTTCTAATCTGCTGCAGCTAGCATGCCCTTCCCAATACTCTTAGCTTGGTACCCTAAATTTGCCCTCAATGTTAGTTGCTCACTTACCTTGTCCTTGTTCAGCAACCCCAAACTGCCCTCCATTAGATGCATTTCTAATCTCCCACCTGGGGAAATAGCCTATGGCTGCTCCACCTGAGATCTCAATGGATGGTCACTCTTTCTCCCTCCAAAGCATGGTGAAACCTTCCTTTCTCTTCCTCCATCTCTCAGCCTGCCTACAGGAATCTGGAAGTCACACCTCTTTCCTTCTGACCAGCAATTGAGCACTGGCATCTTTATTGATCTATCAAAAACCAACTGGGAAACAGGACCTTAGCATCAGAACCACCTCTCTACAGAACATAGTAGCTCAAATAAGGTCATTTTACACAGTGAAGTTCAAATCCACCACAGACGATATTTTGGAAGCCCCTGTAAACTGAGAGGAAATAGCTTTAGTGGAGAACAGTTTATCATCAGAAAACATTACTTACATAAATTCATGCAAGCAAGTTTCTCAAAGTATGCAGCAAAAGTTGGAATAAATGACATGATGTAATAAGATACTAGATTGAAAAAAAGTACAAATTAGTATTCAACTATCCAGGCCTTACTACATAGTGCAATGGAAGACAATACTGGGGACAAAGATGGTAATATAAAGTTTAGCACTACATTGAGGAAATGTGAACCTTTATTTGGAGCATGCTAAGAAATAAATATATTATTTAATGTCTAAATAAATATATTAAAATTTAAAAAAAGAAAAAAGAAATGCCCCAAGTGAGAGGGAGCAGTTTTGCAAATTTTTACAAAGATAGCATTTAAAAAAAAATCCACTATCAATTTAATCCATTAAAAATGATGGTGAAATTTGACTCACTCTTTATAACATAATTTATGTGCAGTTTAAAATGTTTTGAAAATAAAACATTAATTTTTAATATGATGAGAATATTGAAATGTAAAGGAATAATGTGAAGCCACGTAACTTATATAAAACAAGTCTTGATATTTAAGAGTCTGTGAGTGGGGAAGGAGTGCCCCTAATGTTTACTGAAGCTTTTAGAATCATGCTGACTTGTAGGCACTTGCAGTCTTCCTTCCAGTGTGGAGCATACAGAATGTGGTCACAGTAAATGCTTATAAAAATAACTTTCTGATAATAAAAAATGAAATAAATTAGATAGGCTTATGTAAGACAGATAGGGAGTCTGGTGGAATATGTCATTTCCCACAGATTCATGAGGGAGAGTATGGTTGGTAGCATTCCCTCATCAAGAATGGGTACCCACTATGGGTGTGCTTATCTGTGGATATACCATAGTGAATCCCAGAAGCACATTCAATTGTTGTGTTAATAAAAACAGATATTAAAATATTTAAAAGTTTTACTGCAAATAAATTTTCCTTATATGTGAACTTTTACAGAGTTAGTGTGAGCAAGAGTGCATTCCTGGTCACTGATCTACTACCCTAAATAACAGACTAACTCCTGGTCACCCATACCACCCTAGATAACAGATTAATTCTCAGGGTACCCATTCCACCCTAGATAGAAGATTAACCCTCATGGCACCCATACCATCCTAAATAACAGATTAACCCCTGGATACCCATACCACACTAGATAACTGATTAACTCTCAGAGTACTCATGATTCCTCTCCACCTTTCCTTACACATCAAGATGAGCAGATTTGGGAAGCCAGGTTTGGGAAGTCTCTTCTTTGTTTCTCTTCATTTGAGGGGCTTCAGGTAAATCCACATTTGAAGCTGATTAGATGTGAACTTTTCAACCTTGATCTTAGTATAGAAAACACCATGCATTTTGACAAACTGTTTTAAAACCAGTAGTCTATTTGTAAAACAAAATTTATACTGAAAGGTTTTAAAAGTTTATATGGAGATGTGAGGTGTTTCATTATTGTATAAAAATGATTAGAGTTTTAGCAGTTGCCATGCTATAAACTCCCTATTTGAAAGTGAGTGTGATTATTTTTCATAGTTTTGCATCAGTGTATTAACAAAATCCTATGTGATGTGTCTGATACCTGCCACAAATCTGCACTTTTACATTTGCACTCACATGGTTGGTTGATACAAAGTAACTGTTGGTGAGAAATTTGGGTACAAGAAGAGTCTGGCATAAACAACATGCTTCTAGTTCTGGGCAAATGAAGATCTCAAGGTTGCAGTAGATGTTGCATCCCTTCTAGATTGCGGACAACTTTCATTTCCTTCAATGCAGCACAGTATCTCCATCTCTGTGGAGGGCAGTGAGACTTATGTCATAGTCTAGTTGGGATACTACAGAAGATTCTGAGCACAGCCTGTGGTGCCTTGCTGGCCCTCCTGTCTCAAGGAGAGTTAGCTCTGATGCAATGGGACTGAGTACACAGAATGAAAAGTTTGTCAGTGACACGTGACCTTACTGTCCTCTCTGCAGAGACTATTCTGTATGTGGAGATGACCAACTGAAAAGGTGAAAAGTGGCAATTCTAACTGAAGAGCTACTAACAAGTGTACAGCAGAAAGGATTGGTGGCTCTGGAAAATACCTAAAGTCGGGAACTGAAGGTTCTTCTGTTCGCCTATGCTTTACCTGCTTATGAGGTACTGCACAAGTGGTCTCAGACATCTAAGTTGCTGGTGACCCTACTCATAAGGCTCTACCTACACTGTGGATATTTAGCTCTCCAGTCATACAGGGACACAGAGCAAGCAAACGTGCATTACTCAGCCACTTCAGCGAACACTTTAGACAGCGTTTGGGGTAGATGAATCTCACTCACTTCAGATGAATGTTTCAATTGCGCTCATGTTTCAACAAAGAGCCTACTACAGCTGAAAACATTTTTTTTCCTCAGAAAAATAAATAAAACTGCATCTCAAATTATAGCTGTTAAGTCTTTATATAATCTTCTTTTCAAATATAGTAAAGATATCAGTTATAGAAAGGCAATTTAAAAGAAGACTTAGTGTGCTGAAATATCTAGAGTGTGTAATGTGTATAGCCATATCTTATCCATCCCCCTGGTAGTCACCAAACTAATTTTGTAGGGGGAGCTTCATAGTCCCGCGTGATGAGGCTCAGCAAGTTGGAAATTCCCCAAATTCACACATGGCAAGTGGAATAACAATCTTCATACATGAATCAGTGCAACTTGGAGATGTTCATGTAAACAGATAACAAGTACTAAATGGGTTAAATTTTCCATTTCTTACCTGCTGATTTCAACAGTTGGGATCTGTGAAGGTCCGCCACTTCGTGTGGTAATTGCCATGTTCTTTTATTAAGAACAATTATTAGCAAAATCTCAGTGCAGTCCCCTAGTGTAAGTATGCCTTATTTATTCACACATTTTATGTTAATTTTTCTATTAAGAGCTGAACCAAATTATGAAATTGGTACAACTTAACAGAGGGCCCCAGATAGTAGGATTATAATGCTGAGATACAGCTCTTTCTGTTTTACTCTAGAGTAAGAAGCCAGAGCAGAAGATTCTGATAGTTCTTATTAACATTTGAGGTTATGTAAGTTCTTTGTGTAACAATTTTTTCATGCTTTGAATGGTTTCTTTTTCTTTTCTTTCTTTTTTTTTTTTTTTTTTTTTTTGGCCTTGTTGTCTGATCATCCAACACCACACTGCTTAATAAACCTTAAAACAAATTTTCCAATTAAGGGTGATAGCTATGAGTCCTTGCTTCAATTTGTACCCCTTGATTTGAAGAACCAAACTCTTCTCAGATCTGAATAGACTATCAGTTTCCATGTGTTAATGTCGACTGTGGATGGTTCCTGTCAAGACAGAGGTTTCCTATCAGAAGTCCACAGAATTGATGTTACAAACATTTCTGTATTAATGTTCATTTTTATTAGAGACCTGTCTGCTCCTGACAGCTTCCTGTCTTGGATTCTAAGAAGAAATTGAGCATCTTTGGAGTTACTCCAGTTGTGGTGAGACAGCCACTAGGCAAGAATTGCCTCTTTCCATCTACAGACAAATTACTGTCCAGAAAAGGACACACTTGCAGAATAGTCGACTGATTATATCTGCCTAGACAGAGTAATCAGCCCTTAATTCTGCATCACTAGGTCTGTTAGATGATCCTGGGCCAGAAGGCTGAAGATTTGATGCTCCAACATTTTGTAGTATAGGGACTGTGCAGGTGTTCAGTGGTCTCTATAAATTGGCTAAGTTTTAGAAGCTATGCTTTGTGCTTCCCATAATTTCAATTAACTCAGTCATTCTGGATTTCTGACGGGGTTGAAAACTTTTAGTCTCATACCCAATCCTGGCTATTTACTTTGAGAGAAACAATTTGAGAGGATGGTTTCAGCTGACATTCATTCTAAAATCAAGAAAAAAAAAAAAAAAGCCAGGTTTAGAACTAAGTCTTTTAGTTAGGAGAGATGACAGAGGTTCTGGTTAGTCAACAAAATGATGGACTGGGTATTAGGTCTATCTTGCACCTTACTGACACAAATTGACATAGTTATGCTCTAATTGTATTTTGAGAGAAAAGTTTTATTTTAACAGGAAGGGTGATATGTAGGAGGAGCTAAGGTGGGAGGAGTATGGAGAGGAAGAGGAAGAGTAAGAAGAGGAGGAAGAGAAGGAGAGGAGGAGCTAGGTGATGAGAGAGAGAAAGAGAAAGGGGGGATATGGAGGCGGATATTCACATGTCTCCGCCAGTCAAAGATAGTTGATATATCTAGGTTGGGTATTGGGTTACACTTCTGATTGATATTGAACATTACCAAACTTATAAAGCCTTTGATTAAAATTAAAAAATTGTATAAAAGCAAAAAGGAGAAAGGGGGCATGGGATCGGGGTTTTCTAGAGAGGGGAAATGGGGACAGGGGATGGCATCTGAAATGTAAATAAAATATCCAATAAAAAAAAAGACAGAGGTTTCCTTTCTCTCCTTGTTCTCCAATGACTGACTTATTACAGTTTTACATACTACCTCTTTTGTAATGCAGAGGTTGAAAGCAAGTGTTATTTATAACTAGGCTCATGCTGAAATACTCTGAGATGACAGAACTGGACAAGTCAATGCTATCAAATGGGAATGTCTGCTGTGATGGTCCATCTTGATTGTCAATTTAATTCATCTTGATGTCAATTTTTGTTGTCACTTATGATCACTATGGAGTTAAGTCTCTGGGCATGTCTCTGAGGAATTATCGAGGTTACCTGAGGTGGGAAGAGCTATCCTAAATATTGATGGCATCACTCCTTGGATTGCAGTCCTAGACTGGTCAAAACAGAGAAATGAAGCTGAGAACAAGCAGTCATTACTCCCTGCTTCCCAGCAGTAGATGGTGTGGACCAGGTGCCTCAGGCTCCTGCTGCTGTCTCAACCTGCTGGGACAGACTGTGAGCCAAAATAGACCTTTCTTTCCTTGAGCTGCATTATCCATCCATTTTGTCTCAGTCACACGACAAGTAACTATGGCATCTTCTTTCTTCTTCTTCTTCTTTCTTTCTTTCTTTCTTTCTTCTTCTTTTCTTTCTTTTCTTCTTCTTCTTCTTCTTCTTCTTCTTCTTCTTCTTCTTCTTCTTCCTCTTCCTCTTCCTCTTCCTCTTCTTCCTCTTCCTCTTCTTCTTCTTCTTCTTCTTCTTCTTCTTCTTCTTCTTCTTCTTCACAATGTTCCACAAACATCACCTGTATTTCTCTAGAGCAGTGGTTCTCAATCTTCCTAACACTGAGACAGTTTAATATAGTTCCTCAGGGAATGACTCCCAACCATAAAGTTATTTCATTGCTACCTCATAATTCTAATTTTGGTAGATAGAAACTGTAATGTAAATACCTGTGTCTTCTGATGGTCTCAGGTGACCTTTGTGGAAGGGTCATTCTACTCACAAAAATGGTCAGGACCCACAGGTTGAGAACCAGTGCTTTAATCACTGCTTGTACTAGAGAGCAGAAAGAACAAAAACCACTCCCCTTAAATGAGAAGTGAGGACCACTGTACTGTTAGTATGGTGTGAAGACCAACTATAAGTTCCTGATATGGGCTAAAGTGACCTAGCTGGGCTTGAGGCCAAAGAAGACATTCAGTGTGCCTGCAGGTATAAACTATGATGAGTTTCTCACCATGTTGTACCTCAAACCCTTGCCATTATCAACACCATAGCTTCCCATACAACTGTCATCAGACTATCTCTGCCTTTAGGACAAGTTTCCCACCAAGAATAGGCAACATTTTAAATTTTTTTCCTTACTTTTCTGTTTTTAGATGATGCATCTTCATCCTATAAATGTCACATAGGGAGTAACATTCTTTTCATGCCATGGGAATGACAAAGACATTTCTTCCGTTAGAGATGAAGGTTAAGTTCTGATGTTTACTTTACAGAGGTGTGTCCTGAAATGGCTTTAGCCGTGAAAACTTAAGGGAGAGGAGAGGCTTCCCATTGGGAACACAATGAAGAAGACAGAGCTAGGCACCTACCACAGCTAACACCTAAAGCCTACAGCCTGCCACCTGTGACATGTTCAAACATGTAAGCTATGATGTTAAATAGTGTTCTTCATGGAAGGTGATCAAGAATGGGGGCAGCTTTTTATAACACAGTATGTACATCTTCAGAAAGAAAAGTTGTTGATCATTACATATATTTCCCATGTCACTTTCTGCTTTGCCAGATTTGAAAGTTGGTCTTCCAGTTACTCTGTATAGCCAAGTTGCCCCTGGCTATTAGGGTGTCATTAAAACACTCATAGGCTCTTTTGTGAAGACTCTTTGTAGTAACTTGGATGTTTCTATAGGGTTTCACTTTATTCTGAAGCATATACAAATTATGGAGATTATGTCTACATGACTAGTTTTGTTGAGCTTGTAATTTCTTTTCAACACAATCAGATCTATCAGTGGACCAAGCTCAAGTGTTTGACTCAGCAGGCATTTGAAGGAAGCATGTCCTCTGGAGAGACAATCCTTTGGGAACTAAAAATGTGTGATCCAAATGGCTTCCTGACTTTTAAATTTATGAATGCACTTCCAATGTCTTTGTATCTCACATGTGAACCACAAGTTTAACTTAAGATTGTAAGTATGCTATAAATTATTTATAATTGACAAAATTGTAACTCTCATCCTGTGTAGCATATAACTCTGAAGGGTGTACACATCATAGAATGGCTAAGTTGAGTGATTAATATAGGTAAACTATACAATGCTTCATATATTTGTATTTCTTGTGGCAAGAATACTTAACCATTGTTATTCACTGTAGCTATAGTAGTATTCAGTAGGCTCCATGAACTGATTCCTCCTACCCAGCTGAACTTACAAATTCTTTGAAAAACATCTCATCATCATCATTCTTCACTCCCAGTCCTGGGTAACCACCACTCTATTCTATAAGCACAATAGTTTAAAACTCCATCTACAGTTGAGATCCTGTGTGTGTATGATTGTGTATGTGTGTGTGTGTCCATGTACATATACCTAACCTAATCAATTCCATATCAATGCACTTATGCTTTATTAAATGTCTGTTTCCCTTTTTAAAGGTTGTTCTGTTGTACAGAGGTTGACACATAGGTCAGTGAGCACTTGGGATTTTCTACATCTTGTTTGTCATGAACTGTGTTAGCATTGGGAGAAATACACCTGTCTCTCCTGACACACTTATTTCATTCTCATTGGATGTTACCAGCTGTAATTTCATGGCCATTAGGTAGTTCTAATCATTTCGGGGGGCTTTATACTCACTCCCATTAAGGGGTCTAGTAACTTACATTCCCCTTTCTTTACATTCTTTTTCTCTGTATCCTATTAAATAGTTGTTGTCTTTTTTTTTTTTAAGTAAAAGCCATTTAAAGGGTGTGCAAGAGTAGCATTTTCCTGAGGACTTGTGATTCTGAGCACTTTTTCACATACTTATTGGCAGTTCTCTGTCTTTTAATAAATGTCTATTTATATCCTTTGTATCCACAAGTGAGTTTCATTGTTTCTTATAAATGTTGTATGTGTATTTGGCTACTAATCTCTCATCAAATCTATATCGTGCAAATGTCTTCCCCTATTCTATAACTAGGTTATCTCTTCCTTCTCAGAAAACATTTTGATTTGATGACTGTCCATTTATTGCTTGTGCTTTTGGGTTCATATCCAAAAATTCATTGCCTGGACCAATCATATGGAGCTTCTCTCTCTCTCTCTCTCTCTCTCTCTCTCTCTCTCTCTCTCTCTCTCTCTCTCTGTGTGTATGTGTGTAACTGTATGTGTGTATTTCTAATATTTTTATAGCTTCAGGTCTTACATACAAGGCTTTCATCTATCTGGAGCTGATTTTTTTTTTTATGTGTTATAAGCTAACAGTTTAATTGAGTTCTTCTGGATGTGGTTATACGGTTGTCGAGTATGCTCTGCTGCTCATTGAGTGCACTAGGATTCTTGCTGAAAATCAACTGATCATAGATATGTGGATTTATTTCTGGGGAAACATAACATGCCACTATACTAGCTTTGGTGTGCGTGTCATACGAACCAGGCATTATCTGATGTGATCACAGCTCCTTCATCAAGATTAATGATACTGGGCCAACACTATCATTCAACACTTGAGTTTCATTTATATCGTTTAAGCTGTTTCCTTTATATGAAGTCAGCTGAGAATCATGTTATTGTTACTCATGTCTCTTTAGAGCCTGGCTAATTTGCATATAGGCAAGCAATAA
Organism: Arvicanthis niloticus; assembly: GCF_011762505.2. Classification (NCBI taxonomy): domain Eukaryota; kingdom Metazoa; phylum Chordata; class Mammalia; order Rodentia; family Muridae; genus Arvicanthis; species Arvicanthis niloticus. The sequence continues at coordinate 7,396,435 of NC_133436.1, read as the reverse complement.
AACAATAATTATTATTCTTCCATCTAAACTAGCTTTCTTTAATGACTGAATGGAAAACAACCACCCTGCTATTAATATTCTAAAAATATGAGGAAAATAAAGTGCTTCCCAAAAGAGGAGAACTCAGGTACAAAAATAGATTTAAATTTTCATGTTGCATTCTGGGGAAGAAATCTACAGATTTTTGAACATACACTTTAAAAACTGTATACATTTATTTCATCTAAGAGAGCCATGCCTTCTTCCAGGGGGCAAGTGGGAAAGGTGTCGGTAAGTTTGATGAAGCAGAGCAGAATTTTTAGGAGAGATAAAGGGCATGGCTCTCGGCAATGCAGAACACAGAAGGCCAAAGACAACATTTGCAGCCATTTCTCACTGAAATACTCAGCATCTGTCATAGGCAGTATTGGGTCCAAAGTTCAGGAAATGAAACGATAAATTAAAGAAGCCAACACGGCAAACCTGCCTCCTCAAGTCCCCTCTGTCCTTCAATACAAAGACTGATTACAGTAGTTTTAAAAACTCATGGGAGGTACAGATTTCGGTTCTGATCTGTACACAAACCACACCCACTTCTGCTGCTCCCTCTAATCCTTCTGTAACATTGACAACAGGGGTGGTAGCACAACAGAAATGCAAAGGACAGGAGCACCATCAAGAGAGACTGACTGTGGCTTCAGAGGCAGGATGGGGCCAGGGAAACACCATAGGACATGCACAGGGACCAGGGTTGTCACATTGCTTCTTAGTTAAAAGTAATAGAGTTTCAGAAGTGGTCCGGATTTCTTTTGACAAAGATACAAAAAGATTCACTAAGAGATATTTTCCCTGCTTGGCAGACTTCACCTTTCTCTTGGCCCTAGAATTATTTATAGTTGGAATCTTACTCTGTGCCAAGAAACCCACAGGTAAATCTCAGCAGGAAATTTGTATAATTTTTTTATACTTCTCAAATTCACCAATGTACCACATGGTTCTCTTTGATTCAATGAGATTAACTGTGAATTAAAAATAGCTACACAAAACTCAATTTGCTCTACACCTTGAAGATGTACAAACACTTCGCAACAATTACATTTTTTTAATGCCTGTAATAATGCAGCATACGTCAGCTGCTCTGAGTGGACAACTTCCAAGGCGTGAGGAGGCTTGCCCACAGTGACTACTCTAACTACACAACCTACGCTGTGGGAGATGAGGACAGCACAGGCACCTCTTTCGTGGGATGCATTTACATGATGGGCAACGAGGCACCTGTATGTGTTGAACCGCTGAGCTCTGGTGGTAGGGACAGGGAGCTGATACCCTGCCGATGATCTGCTCCCCACCTTACAATGCCAGAAAAGAACACAGCATGCCTTGGTTCTGCCTGCCTCCTGTTTCTCCCATTCCAACCCTGTAGAATTGACTTTGCCTTCCATTATTACACTATATCTCAGTTGGATGCCATTAGGAAGACACGCACTTAAACAGCTTTGCCTACATAGAAAACTACTTACTTTCCTGTCGCCAGCCCTCTTAGTTATTGTATTGGCAGGCGCTACAAGAAGCCGGCAGCTCAGATTTTGGGTGGGCCCATTTTTGCACTTTTCAGTGTTGTTGATTTCTGATTAATGGCGGGGGGGGGAGGGGGGGAGAAGAGAAAAATCCCCCATCTCTTCAGCAGATAACAAATTTACCACTAGTTCATTATAGATTTGATTTTCCGGCTTGCTGGCTTTGTAATTCATGTTGCTGAAGAGCAGAATGAGATTAGTTCACGTAAGGCTATAGTGACATTTGGGCTCTTTTTTTCATGCAGATAGTGGTACAAACATTTTAGAGAGGAATAAGTCAGCTGTTTTCCTCTTTCATTTGATGTGCTGAAACTCAGCCAATGCAATCTTCTGCTCTCCAGTACTTTCCACATCAGTCAATTTCTAGAACCAGCCTGGCATCAGCTTTCTTACAAATGTGGCTAGTTAATAACAGGTAAGCATGTGTGTGTGTGTGTGTGTGTGTGTGTGTGTGTCCTCTCTTGAGTTGAATACAGACACATCACAGTCTTCAATATGCCACAAAGGTAGCAGATTGTCTTGACCACCTACAACTATGAGGTGTCCCCTTTATCCCGCTAGCTCAGAGATGGTGGCATGTCAGTGCTGTAGGAGAAGGCCTAGGACATCCCTTCTTATTCACAGTTGTTGCAACTCTAACAACACCAAGGAGTAGGTTGTCATGTCTATAGGTTCTGGAATGCAGATTTAAAATTTCCTCTAGGTCTTTGCCCTTTCAGGTCTGTTTTATCATTAGAAATCCATCCAGTGATTCAAAATGAGAAACTTGGTGATTTACATATATTCCACCTACACAGTCCTACAAGAATGAAAGCAACCAATATAGATGTATTACTGTGAGTGACAGCTGAGTGCTCTTCTTGGACCCCCTCTGCCCCTTCTACCAGATCCCATCTGGCTGAGACCCCCTGAGGTGGGGTGGCCATTGATCAGCTCTGCTCTGTAGCAGTGTAACCTCAGACCTTGCTTGTCTGTTTTTTAGCTTACTCCATAGAAGGAATTGCTCACCACAATAGCTTTCAAAGCGGGTATTATCAAGAGAAAGACATAGCATAGAAGATAAATAATTAGAATACAGAATAAAAATATCAAAATTAGAAGTTTTGAAACGATCAGTAAAATCGATGGACTTTTGATAAGTCTGAGTAAAGAGGTAAAGCAAGCAAAAAATCAAACCACAAGGGAGAAATGACTGGAGAGGTCAGGGGCCTTGTTCAGTAGTGCCTGTCAAATACTCCTGAAGGTTTACAGAAATGATGCTTGAAGAAAAATAGTTAAATTAAACATATTCTTGTCTAACGTCCATGAAGGTTTACCAAAAATGGTGTTAGGAAAAAAATAGAAGGAAATTAAACATATATCACAGAAAAGGAAGTTATTTAAGAAAATGAGGATGAAGAATAAACAAATGATGATGAAGAATTATATCTTATTCCTTTTTAGTTATATCATCTCTTTTATGTTATATTTTTAGTATTTAAAATGACTGTTACATTTGAATATATTTTCATAAGATTCTTCCCCTCGCCCAAGTCCTTCCAGATCTACATGGGGAATTTTATAGTTGATCCCCACCAATCTAAACAAGGAAATTTCTTTCTTTTTCTCTTTCTCTTTCTTTCTTTCTTTCTTTCTTTCTTTCTTTCTTTCTTTCTTTCTTTTTCCTTTCATTGTTTCTTATTTCATTTTGCTCACTTCCAAATGCAATGGGAGAAATAAAAGAAAACAAATATGTAATTCTATTTCACTTATGAACAGGCATGAAATCCTCATTTTAATCACTGCCTCATTATTAAGTTAATCTGAGAATGTAAGAATCCCTGCATTGCAGCAGAGCCTGTGGATAAGGTGAGGGAGCCATGGCTCACCTGTTCTCTCTTTCAGTATCACACAATGACATAGCCATAGCTATCAACTTCTCAGGCTAAAACAAAACAAAAGGAAAAGAAAACAATGAATCAAAACCAAAAGAACAGGTTAGGAATAAAAGTGTCCAACTGGGTTAAGAATGGCTTATCAAAAATTAACAAAGAATATTGATTTATGGCCAAACTGTAAAGAGTTATGTGTTAACTCTAAAGAAAAACAGTTCCAGAGAATCACTGATATAAAGGTAGAGGGCATGGTAAGTTTCAAGTGTTACAGAGAAGAAAAGGCAGGGTGGCTGGATCCTGGGCACAGGTGAGGTTATAGTTCACTCTCATGACAGGCAGACTCAGCCTCTTCCTCAGTCTGTGGCCTGGGCTGGAGAAGCCTTTACTTCCCTTACTCTCCTGCCTTACTCTCAATCTGACTGGACACAGCAGCAGACTTTCAGAATGGGTCCTACTATGTGGACATAATAGAAATATAAAATAACCCACAGGTGTGCCTCAGTCAAAACAAAAGTATCCCAGAAACAAAATAAAAACCCAGGAGGTAGGAGATAAAGAAGTAAAAACACCAACAAAATAAACAAGGACTTAAGAAAATGTAGTCTGTAAAAATCAGAGGACATATCTTAGGACAGAAAGTCAAGTGAATCTATAAAGTCCATAAAGGGGAGAGGGAAGAGTGTATGGGAAGAAATTACACGAGGGCAAACCCAACCACAATTAATATAATTAACATGAAGGCATATGCTACTTCCATGGGGAAGAAAAACAAAACTCAACTTCGAGAAAAACATAGCTGTGGAGGAAGGCATGAATCTGGAATCTCTGTGAAGCAATGTGAAACACAGTGGGATTGTAAGCACCTACTAGACTTTTAAACTTGGATTTTACGAACAAATTCAGGACTATGTAAATTTTTAGAATATAGTTCTTTCCCTATGGGTTTGCTCAGGAAATATATTTGATATGCAGAAATTGTGTTTTACTTTAGAAGTTTTAAAAATGAATTATCAGTAAGCCGTGGCAAGCATCACTAAGTTAGAGACTATAATACAGGGTGCAGGGTGACAGTGCTTATTTTTTGATATTTCCATGTTATGGAAAAAAATTAAGCAAGCACTGTCCCTTCCATAATTAAATATTTTCTTTAAAGGTGGTAGTACAGGATGCTGAAACAGCCTAACTTTCTCTAGTCTACTGAATTCTGTTTTTAAAAACATGTAGAACAATACCGTGTCCTCATTTACATGTTACATATTTATTCTGCTAAGGGACAGTGCAGTAGTCTGTCTGGATTTCCTCTGAGGCGATGCACAAATTATAGGAGATTTGCATAAGACAATATTTTGATAGCACAAAATAATTATTGAACGTTCACAGGAAGGAAAAACCTATTGTGTTATAGTTTTGCATGCCTTTCAGTATCTCTTCTACTGATTCTGACCTTGCCCTGAGGCAGAACTGGAGGCTTTTCTGTATCAATCAGGATGCTGGTGCCAGGAGGGCTGCCCATGGCCTTGGCTGTAGAGGGATGGGAAGCCAGCATGGAGCTATGAGGTGGTGTGGGTTTACTGTTCAGTTCTTATTGTTCGTTCTCTACAGTTTTTTGAATAGGGAAACCACTAAGCTCAATATTCCAAATAACTCCGTTCTTCTGATCTGCACAGGTATCAATATTTCTCATAGGATCTACATCTTGTGCTGTCCAAGAATAGATCTCAGAGATGCACACAGATGTAGAAGATGATTGCAGGCATGGCTTTTCTTTCTAGCAATTTCTTACAACCCTTTATCAAGTGTGGGTCCCAAGTAGGCACTTGAATTCTTGCTCAAAGATGCAAAGGAACTGCATGGTGATTATTTTAAAGGGTGACTAAGTACTATTTTAAATGAGACAGAACACAAGCCTATCATTTGGAGAATAAGATGTGGCAAAGTAATGAGCTTTGTGTAGAGAGGTACCTGGCTTTGTAAGTTGCCACCACCACTGCTATTTGTCACTAAGGGGCTTGGTATATTGCTGTTACACTTTTTGTCTTCCTGTTATTAAAACCAGGCTTTAGCCAAATATGTGTGAGGCTAAAGTCAGACATATAATGCCGTTTCTATAAACACATGTGGATACCTGAACCAGGGAGTCATGCCTAACCTCCACATATATACTTCCCATTCCTAGTTCTTAATCTAAGAAAACTCTGGTTCATCCTGAGTCTAAATTAAGTGCCACAATAACCTTATCTCAACCCTAAAGCTTGTGAAGAAAGAGAGGGGAAAAAGGAAGGAAGATAAAGATAATATGCATTAGTGTAGAAGGAAAAAAGCAGAATAGAGTGGCTTACACCATGGCATCCAGAATGCAAAGCCTTTGCTGGCATGCTGTCTCTTTCCGATACTTTTATCCAGTACAAACTTCCAGTCCACTGGATGATGCTACCTACAGACAATGCAGATTCTCCTTTATGTCCCCAATTAACACCCTCTGGAAATACCCGCAGAGACACCTCCAGAAGTATGCTTACAAATCTTCTAGGTACATATGTCTCCAGTCAGACAACCATGGAGTTGATAGCATCATTAATATATCAGAGATTGGGTATTATTTGATGTTTGGTATGTAATGTGACAGCCTCATATTAAACCAAGAATTGATTCTCTTGTCAAAGTCAGATAACATCACATACCACTATGTACTTTGAACCACTCAGCAACACTGTCTAGAAACCATACTGTAATCTCTAGGTTTTACTCAAAAGCACGGTAGGATGGTCATTTTGAAATTCTCTGTTTATTATGGGATAAACAAATTAATGTGTTGATGTTCCTGGCAATAGGGGCTCTAGGAGTAGCAAGAGGACTATAGCAATGTAGTCACCTAAAAGACACATTCCAGTGTATATCAAAAAAGATAAGCCAAAACTATGTGCAACAATAGAGAGTCCTCAAAGAATAGTGCAGACATAGCAAAGCCATGCGGCAGCTGAATATTCATCAGTGAGTTCCGGAAGTGATTGGGTACTGTGAAAATAGTGCAAAACAAAGTCTATCCCTTAGTCAGAGTTAAGGTCACCAAATGCCATATAAAGTGTACATGCATACTCAAACTAGGATTTTATACCAGACGAGGTCTTTAAATAAAGACTATTTACTACTAAGCAGTAAATACTCAAAGGATAATGTTTTGAAAACACAGATGCAACAATGTACTAATAGATTTGGTTCAAATGTAAATGGATCCTCAAAAGCCTGTTGAGGACCAAGATGTCAGAAATCTAAAAGTAGCATGCCAGTGCTTCCTCTGCTGATTCTGTGAGAGATCATTTTCCCTCAGGAAGACGAGAAACTGGAGACTTACTCAGACAGGAGACTCCCAGAATCCCAGATATTATGAGTTGACCTGACACTCTGTGTTTGGTGACATGATGGAACATGAAGCATGCTCCACTTGGGAAATATTCTTGTCAGAGACATTTAAACTGAACATAAAGGTGAATGGGACTATGGGGAGATATCTACATTGTAGGACATTCTACAACTGGCCTGGAGCCCTTAAGATGTCAGGCTACGAAAGAGAAGATGCCTGTAAATAGTCTGAGACTAAGAGTCAAGATGCATGGTATGAGCTCACGTGAGCAAACAGGTGGGTGATGTAAATGGGCTTGTAGCATCCTGGATAAGGAAAAGAGAAGTGCTACAAAGGACATGTGGGGACAACTGTAGTTTGTGGCCATATGCACATAGGCTATACATTAGATGCTGGCATTGAATCAGTGTTGAGTCCATTGGATGCCATGAAAACAGAAGGTGGCTGAGAGAGAGAGTGACTCCTGAATCAGAGACACAAGGAAATGTGAGAAGAAATGGCTGGTGCAACAAGGCTACTCAGTTCTAAGTCAATAAGCCAAACACACTCACACAGACACACGCACACATGCACAGACACACAGAGAGACACATACATACACATTTATAGACATGTACACCTACACACATACATACAGATGTATATATAAATACACATATACACAGACATATGAACACATATATACATGTGTATGTGCACACAGAGATGCACACATGCATACACACAGAATAATTCACACACTGCAGTATTTTTCCATGTGTTGTTGTGGATGTGTGGGGCGTGTGGGAATCTGAATGAGAAAAAAAGAAAGAAAATGAGACAAAATACAGAGAGATGGTGAATCAAGTTGAGATAGGGTGTTAGTTGTTTCTGTCTTTCATGTTTTCTCTTGTTTTCTATTTCCAAAAGGGGAGAGGATGGGAAAAATTCGCTGGATAGAGAGCACAAAGACAAACATCTTGAGTCACTGATGGAATTCTGGAAGTCATTCTCAGTACACCAAGCCCCTGCTAAAGTTCACATCTGGACTCAACAAAGCTCTGAGGCACTACCTTTGTGTTCTCAGTAGAATGGTACCATCTACCACTGGACACAAGGTTTCTAACACTTGTGAAAGTGGAGATGGCTTTACAGGGAGGGAGAACCAAAGGCACTATCATCACCCAGAATCATCCCCAACCTCAGGAGTCAAGACAGCAAAGACCTCTGAATGTAAGCCAGGCTTCTCACCTATAAGCAAAACTGCTTATCTCAGCTCAATGCCTTCAATACCCTCATCTCTGACTATTGCATTAGCATAAAGCATCTCTCCTCATTAGGGAATTTGGAAGAATCTGATGTGAAAACTTGTATGTCATTTGCAGCCTTCAAATAACACTGCATTCAGAATCCACTTATAGATCCATCTTTATGCTACAGGCTGGGGTAATGATTTTCTAACTCAAATCTCTTCATGAGGAAAACAAAATATCAGCCAGGTATTTACAGGGGGTTTGATGTGAGATATGGAACTCTGAAGAGGGTTGACAGCGATACAATAAAATACTGTCACATACAGTATCTATTTTATACCATTCCTGGTATTCTCATTTAAGTGATATACACATCAATGATAAAATAACAGTATTCAGCAACAAAGGAACTTATTGCCTTTGGCATTTGGTCAAACACTAGCCACACCAATAGTCCCTGTCATCACTAAGAGAGAAAGAACATTTCTATTGGCCATGAAGTCCTCTTGGCCTCACCTATAAGAACCATGAGGACAAGCCACTGTCAGAGACAGTAAGACCAGCTAACACCAGAGATAACCAGATGTTGAGAGGCAAGGGCAAGAACATAAGCAACAGAAACCAAGGCTACTTAGCATCATCAGAACCCAGATCTCCCACCACAGCAAGTCATGGATATCTGAACATACCAGAAAAGCAAGGCTCTGATTTCAAATCACATATTATGATGATGTAGAGGACTTTAAGAAAGACATAAATAACTCCCTTAAAGAAATACAGAACACATGTAAACAGCTAGAAGCTCTTAAAGAGGAAACACAAACATTTCTTAAAGAATCACAGGAAAACATAACCAAACAGGTGAAGGAATTGAACAAAACCACCCAGGATCTAAAAATGAAAATAAAAACAATAAAGAAATCACAAAAGGAGATAAACCTGGAGATAGAAAACCCAGGAAAGAGATCAGGAGTCATAGATGCAAGCATCACCAACCGAATACAAGAGCTAGAAGAGGGAATCTCAGGTACAAAAGATACCATAGAAAACATTGATACAACAGTCAAAGAAAATGCAAAATGCAAAAAGCTACTAACTCCGAACATCCAGGAAATCCAGGACACAATGAGAAGACCAAACCTAAGGATGATAGGTATAGAAGAGAGTGAAGATTTCCAACTTAAATGGCCAGTAAATATCTTCAACAAAATAAAAAAAGAATACTTCTCTGATCTAAAAAAAGAGATGCCCATAAACATACAAGAGGCCCACAGAACTCCAAATAGATTGGACCAGAAAAGAAATTCTTCCCATCACATAATAGTCAAAACACCAAATGCACAATACAAAGAAAGAATATTACAAGCAGTAAGGAAAAAAAGGTCAAGTAACATATAAAGGCAGACTATCAGAATTATACCAGACTTCTCACCAGAGACTATGAAAGCTAGGAGATCCTGGCTTTCCTGCAGATGTTATACAGACTCTAAGAGAACACAGATACCAGTCCAGGCTACTAAACCCAGCAAAACTTTTAATTACCATAGATGGAGAAACCAAGATATTCCATGACAAAAACAAATTTACACAATATCTTTCCACAAATTTAGCCCTACAAAGGATAATATATGGGAAAACTCCAACAGTAATCTTCCAACAAACCCAAAAGAAGATAGCTATACAACATAATTCCACCTCTAACTACAAAAATAACAGGAAGCAACACTCATTTTTCCTTAATATCTCTTAACATCAATGGACTCAATTCCCCAACAAAAAGACAAAGAGTAACAGACTGGGTATGTAAATAGGACCCAACATTTTGCTGCATACAGGAAACATACCTCAGTGTCAAACACAGACATACCTCAGAGTAAAGGGCTTGAAAACAATTTTCCAAGCAAATGGTTCCAAGAAACAAGCTGGAGTAGCCATTCTAATATCGAATAAAATCAACTTTCAACCAAAAGTCATTAAAAAGGATAAGGAAGGACACTTCATACTCGTCAAAGGAAAAATCTCCCAAGAAGAACTCTCAACTCTGTACATCTATGTTCCAAATACAAGGGCAGCCACATTTATAAAAGAAACTTTACTACAGCTCAAAGCACACATTGCACCTCACACAATAATAGTGGGAGACTTCAACACCCTACTCTCATCAATGGACAGATCATGGAAACACAAACTAAACAGAGACACACTGAAACTAACAGAAGTTATGGAACAAATGGAGTTAACAGATATCTATAGAACATTTCATCCTAAAACAAAAGAATATAGCTTCTTCTCAGCCTCTCATGGTACTTTCTCCAAAAGTGACCATGTATTCAGTTACAGAAACAGGCCTCAACCGATACAAGAAGATTGAAATAATCCCATGCATCCTATCAGATCACCATGCACTAAGGCTGGTCTTCAGTAGCAACAAAACCAACATAAAACCCACATACATATGGAAGCTGAACAATGCCCTACTCAATGATAACTTGGTCAAGGAAGAAATAAAGAAAAAAAATTAAAGACTTTTTAGAATTTATTGAAAGTAAAAGCACAGCATACCCAAACTTATGAGACACATGAAAGCAGTGCTAAGAGAAAAACTCAGCTCTGAGTGCCTCCAGAAAGAAACTGGAGAGAGCACACATTAGCAGCTTAACAGCACACCCGAAAGCTCTAGAACAAAAAGAAGCAAATACAACCAAGAGGAGAAGATGGCAGGAAATAATCAAACTCAGGGCTGAAATCAACCAAGTAGAAACAAAAAGAACTACACAAAGTATCAACAAAACCAGGAGGTGGTTCTTTGAGAAAATCAGCAAAATAGATAAACCCTTAGCCAGACTAACCAGAGGGCACAGAGACATTATTCAATTAATAAAATCAGAACTGAAAAGGGAGACATAACAACAGAAACTAAGGAAATTAAAAAAACCATCAGATTCTACTAAAAAGCCTGTATTCAACAAAACTGAAAAATCTGGATGAAATGGACAATTTTCTAGACAGATGCCAAATACCAAAGTTAAATCAGGAGCAGATAAACCGTCTAAACAGTCCCATAACCCCTAAAGAAACAGAAGCAGTTATTAAAAGTCCCCCCCTCCCCCCAAAAAAAGCCCAGGACCAGATGTGTTCAGTGCAGAATTCTATCAGACCTTCAAAGAAGACCTAATACCAATACTTTTCAAACTATTCCACAAAATAGAAACAAAAGGAACACTACCCAATTCATTCTATGAAGCCACACTGCGTATTCTCTCTTGGAAATGGAATGGTTTCTGTCTAACCAGGGACTTGTCACAATTTCCTTTCGTAAAGAAATTCATAAGAGGTTTTTTTTTTTTTTTCTACTTCTATCATGTTTAATGTTCCAAATAGATTTTAAAACCTGGTTAAGTGCATATTATTTTTAGCTTCAGAAGATATCATGTATATTTAAGAGTTATTTAACTGTTATAAATTATTTTGATGACTTAAAAAATGTCAACACTGAGTTGTATATTTTAAAATAAATTTTATTAGTTTAATAAAGAAAAGGAGGTATGGGAAAGTGATTCTTTAGGAGACTGGCCACCTCTCTATACTAGGCCAGCAGGTTTGACAAGCAGGACAAACACCTTTGACAAGCAGGACAAACAATTTTAAAAAAAGGCTTACATTTAACTTAAAAGAAATTTAAAAGAAAGCTTAAAGGTCAAAAAGTGTTACCCCTTTCTGATTGGCTTACTAACATTGTTGAATATGAATAATTGCTGAGCAAGCTTATGAATGGTGCATTCACAACTGCATTTTCAATAGACAGTGATGGCTGCTTCTTAGGAAAGTCAGCATTACAATCCAGATGAGAATTCATGTGGTTTAACAAGATGCTTGGAGGCAACCTTTGTGAGTATCTCATATTAATTAAGTTATCCTCTTCTAAACATGAACACATCACTGTGCTTAGTGGAGAGTGAAGGTAAGTCTAAGGTGATAAGATTTACAATTGTGTGTGTGTGGGGGGGTGGGAGTGGGGGTGGGGGTATGTGTTTATTAAATTTCAAATCACATCTGCAAGTTAAAAGATAACTTCCTTCATTTAAGAGTTTTGGACATTGTGGCTTACCACTGCCGAAATTAACATGTTATTCATTATCTGAAAATTTTGACTATTTTCCAAGTGTTGGGTGAGTAAATATTCGGGGAGAAGCTAAGGTTGACATATGTAAATAATTCTCCAAAGCTGTGGCCTTGAATGGTTATTGGCTCATGGAGACCTTGGAGAGATTGGGGGCAGCCTCAGGAAGGCCTGGAGACTATGGAGTGAGCTTAGAGGGGAGGTGTGGAGAAGCCTTAACAACCATGGCTAGTATACAGTTCTGGCTAAGGCCAAAGTGTCCTTTGTGCCAAATAACGCACTGAGCCCAGTAGCTTCACAGTTGGGGATATGCTCTCTACAGCAGCATTTTCCACAGAGAACTGAGATGGTTTACTTTTTATCTCTATGAAAAATCCAATTCACAATTTACACGGTTGATATATGCCATTTCTGAAAGTTATAAATAAGAATTCAGAACAAGAAGCAGCCCTCCTCAGTCACCCTTCAGCAAATTTCACGACTGACACATCATCCCTGAACAGAGGCTCAGACAGTCACAGAAAAGAAAATAATCACCAGACATTTCAATTTACCTGGTTTAACAGATTTTTAAAGTCTGTTCCAAGGAAGATAATTTGGTTAGCAAACTGAAGGCCATACAAGGATCTGATGTTTTGTGATTGATGTGGTTGGAAGGTTTCTGAGCAATTCACTGATCAAGTATGTACACAGCTCCTGCCTTAGACCCCCAAATCTCACTAGGTCAATCCAAGATACTCTTTCGATCGTCAATCAATTTCTGCACTGTGATTCTGGCAGCAACAGATCTCCAGGAAAAGGAGATTTGTCAAGATGTATGTAAGACAAAGAAAGTGGTTCTAACCCCTGCACTGGTTGTTTCTACTGTAGCCTCTTCCACCTGCCACAGGTCAGTTAGGCAACCATTCGTGGTGCCTAAATTCAGAGCACAGGGTGTTCATCCATTCATGTATGTATTTAAGCTACTCAAATTCAGATTGAGCACATATGTGCCCTGTGGTGTCATAAGCCATTCCAGGTTCAGAGCATAAACAAACAGCTCCCATGCAAGGTACTGGCATTATAGCCAGGTTAGAAGACATGGCAGAGCAGTCTCTCCTCATAAGTGAAGTCTACGGAAATTCACACAGGTGCTGAAGTAGCCTTGCAGGATGGTGAAAATGCAGGATCTTTGAGTAGTGTTATCATGGTTGAAATGTCAGGGATATTGGAGGCAAAACTGCATCTTACCAAAAAGAGCAGAGACAGGCAGACTTGTGGGTGGGTGTTTATCTGGATAGATATTACATGGCAGTAAAGGATTTGGGGTGCTAGGTGACAGCACAAAGTTCCTATTACATGGGATAGAAAGCAGAGTTATAGATCAATGATGTATGTTTTATCAAACTGTCTAAACTAGCTGGAGAAATATGTATAAATGTAAACAACTATGGGAAAGTAGAAATAATTCACCATGATGTAAACCTACTTTCCATCACAAATATAATGACGGCAAAGGAAAAGCTTCTTACGTTTGGAACAGAGGGAAGGCTGAGGTTTAAAATACACGATAAAGAGTGATTTTAGATCTCTTTATGCAGAGAGGTGTCACGTGTAATGGTTTGCAAAGAGTGATGCTTGAGGAAGCTAAGTGACTTCAGTAAGAATCATATGCTGGCACTACCCATGTGTCTGTGGTCTAGAGGCTCAGCCTATGGCCTGGGGCTTTCTAGTCATAGACATCCACACATCAGCATTTTACAGGCACCTATGGCTATACAGTAAAGCCCAAACCGGATAAGACCATGATGGAAACCTGTACCATCAAGCCAAGTTTCTTTTGTGACTCATGTCCCGAAAAAGACCACCCCCAGTAGCTTCCCTATTTCCCTTCTACAGCATCTCTAGATGTTGTTGGACCTGTTTTCTCTATCCATTGAAGTCTAGTTCATCATCCACACTAGTACTGGTCTATATGAATGAGGGCTTTATGAGGTATCCTTGCACCAGCTGTATCCTCTGTACACCAGGTTCTCACACTGGCTACGCAGTACATTCCATACAGTATGCACAGTCGTATAACTGAGAATAGACACAGTGGTTCCAGACCTGCTCAAACTTGATGGGCAGTCTCTTTAGGGTACAGGGAATACCTGAAGATGAGGACTCATACTATAAATGGCTAGAGAGATCACAGTCAGTACGCGTTAAGTTTTAGTATTGAGTGACATTAAATATGTCAAAGATTAACATTTCTTTGCACACGACATACCTGTCAAGCTCCATTCTATTAATTATATGTAACCCCTATAGATTAGTGATGTTGGCAGCATTGGTCAAAGAAATTTTCTTTTAAAAGTGGACAGCAGCTAATGCAGGGACTAGTAATTGGTAAAAATTGTTGAGATAACTGGCTGTTCAGTCCTCAGCTACAAATAAGACATCTGCATTACTCCAAATAAGCTCAGGACCTATCCTGGGAGGGAGTGTATGGAAGCCCACAGAGCTGGAAGATGGGGCGGCATGTTGTAGACTACGGTCTTCCTGGCATCATATGGCTCATGGTACTCTGAAGTTCAGAGCATCCTTGATTAGCTACGTAAGACACGAATATGGCTGGGATTATTAGCATCTCGCCAGGCCCCACCACTTTACTGTGGCAGTTAGTTACTGCTGGGAAACAAAGTACCATTTTCTTTACTGGTACAGCCACTGGTAAGGGGCTCCCATGGGTGGGTGTTTATCTATAATTTATCTTTCATCTTGGGTCCTGCAAATAATCCTATTAATTGAATAAAATAAAAACAAAACAACACAAAATTGCATATATATATATATATATATATATATATATATATATATATAGAGAGAGAGAGAGAGAGAGAGAAGGAATAGGAAGAGAAGGGATAAACAGGCATGGAAAGGAGCCAGAGAGAAAAATTTAAAGGGGCTTACATTATGTAACATATATTATACTATATCACACTATATACCAATATGAAAATTTCACAATGATACTCATATATGATTAATATATGCTTACAAATGATTTAAAAATCAAAACTAGACATGTTCACATAAGCTCTGAGTTATAAAACTCCAGATGGTCACAGCCAAAAGATTTAATTTGTCTTGTTCTGTCTCCCACCTCTTCTACTGCCTGCTTCTCCTACTTGGCAACATTATATATGGATGTGTTTATATGTAAGAAAGTGGAAACTATACATCGGACTCTGTAACCTAACTAAACGCCTGGATTAGGAGATACATTTGAAAGAAATAAAACGACAAACTTGTAAAGTTCTCTCAGCATCTTGGGGCTGCCTGTGAAACCCCCTCTGGCAGTACCAGTAGCGCTACAGAGGGGCTCACCTAAGTTCCAAGTCTTATGACCAGCAGAATGGGATGGCGGGCTTCTTGCCAGACTGCTCGTCTAGAACACATGAGGGAATTACATGAGGGAATTATTATTTTTTTATATAAAGCCTTTGCTAGATCAATTTTTCTCCAATTGTTCCGTGGGCTACATCTGACCCACAGCAGGCTGAGATGACATGTGCCCACTGGTTATAGAAAACCAAAGAAAACAGATCACGGTCAACCGGACATATAGCAAGGCCCACAAGGATGAATGTTGCTCTCAGTACAAATAAGGTTTTCTCCGACAAAGTTGTTGATAGACCAAAGTGGGAAAAGCATTCTTTCTTCTTACATCATTTCTTTTGCAATAGAGGGAAGTTATACGTGGTGGTTAGTAGTAACGGTCAGCATGATAGAATCCAGAATCACATGGAAGAAGAGCTTCTAGACTTATCTGGGATGGTCTTGATTAGATTGACTAATGTGGGCAGCACCATTCCCGAGGCACAGGGTCCTGGGCTGTATAAGAGCAGATAAAGTGTGCTGAGCACCCTGTGTTTATATTCATTCTTCTCTCCTTCTGATTGTGAATGTGATACACCCAACTGGCTCAAGATCTTTCTGCCTTGACTACTTATTACGATGAAATGACTCCTTTCATCTTCTCATTGCTTTGTCATAGCATATTTTAATCATGGCAACGGGAAAAGAATGAAGTCAGTATGTTGCTGTTAGAAAATATGGGTAGATACTTCTCCAAAGCATGGCAGGATATGTCAGTCTTCCTGCCGATGGATGACATTCATAGGGCATAAAGTCTCAAGACCTTGGGACCAGCGCCGAGAAGGATGGGCTGAGCTATCAGGTATTTGTATATTTTCTCTCAGCTCCTAAAACAAAATACTCAGTATCATGCTACGGGTGCAAATCTCCAAACTATTATAACAAGAATGCTTTACCAGCTGGATGAGGAGAAGTCTTAGCATTGGGAAGCACAAGTTCAGAATGTAGGAGCAGGCAAACAGAAACTTCACAGCTTCTGTCTGTTTGCTGTGTACAGCAGGCAGCAGCACCTCCAGAGCAGCGCCCTGGTGGAGCCACTTTGTACCAGAGGCAGCTACTGTTTCTGCATTTGGATTCTGCCAACACCTCCAGAACCAGTTCCCCTTGTCCCTCTAAGGAGCCAGTGCCAAGCAGGTCTTCAAGCATCAAGGTAGTGATGCCAACGGAGCTGGGTTTTCTGCCAGAAAAAAACATCATAGAGATTTGAGAACTGAAAGTCAGTCTGAATCTGCATAGATATTCACTCCATGTCTCAGGGTCTCATGGCTTGCTAATCAGTGCTCTAACCACTACACTAAATACTGAAGGTCTGGAGGTAGCTATGCTTCTGTTATCTATTCTGCTTCCATAACGTTTCCATAACTCACTTCTATAGCTATAAAAAAGAAAGAAACAAAGAAAAAAGAAAGAAGGAAAGAAAGAAGAAAAGAAGGAAAGAAAGAAGGAACATTTTTCAGTCTTGTAGAATGATTTTTTAAAAGGGTGTTTGTTGTTACTGTTGTTGTTTTTAAAAGTTATTCTGGGGTTATGCTTATCTTTCTCTGAGCATCCGAGCCATTCAGTCCTGGAGCCCTGTCACCACCATTTTTACCACCATAGATGAAACCTGCAAGGACATTTTTGTACAAAGCAATTGCTTCTTTCAGCATTTCTCCGTGCCATTCGTGGAAGATATTATTCCATGTCTTTTCCCAACTGTCTGGTTCCATCCAATAGGGTGATTGTGAGACAGAACAAGGGCCACATACACTTCTGCCAAGGATGACTGTTTGTGAAGTCAGCTTGTCGTTCCACAGCATGTTCTTGGTCGCCTTGGGGAGTGTTGTGTTAGTAAGGTAACAAACAGATGTGGACCCAAAGTGATTTTACACTAGTTCAAGAAAAGCATGACTTGGTTATTTCTGCAGTTCCTGAATATGGTAACTAGAGTGACTCTGGTTAGCCACTGGCAGCATTGTCACTCTGTTAGTTGGTGACAGAGACACTAAGCCAGAGATAAAAAGAAGCTCTTGAAACATCTCCTCCCCTATTTTCAAAGTGGATTGTATTAGTACCCAGACAGGGCTCTTACTGGGGAGCCAAAAAAATTAGCAAAGATGCTTTGTTGCCATCTTGAAGTCTTGTTACAATGAAGGAAATAAGAGGCATATGGGAGGCAGAAACACTAGTCCCAGTTACTGAAGGAAACTGGACAACTATTGCAGAATAGTTTTAGAGAAAAGGGGATTTTGGAATACACAGCTTTTCAGTGAGAATACCTCTTGGGATTTCTATGCCCAATAATCAAAATTAATGCAACTGTGAGAAACAAAGACTAGATGACAGAATATTTGGAGCCTTTACAAATTAAAACTTAGATAAAATTAAATAAAGCACAACAAATAATCCCAATCTTTACAAACGGAGATACTGGCTGAGGATCGAGGAAACACAGAACAAGAGCTTAAACCCTTATCACTGCTTACATGTAAACGCAGCACAGTACGCATGTGCATGAACATCTTTTTCTTTCCTTACTTTCCATAGTTATGTTTTGTGGTCAGTTTTATAATTTAATCTATTCTCTGGGTTATATAATGTTCTAGACTTATTAAAAATAAACTAATAGGAAAGCAATGACTCTCAGAGATGGATGGCATGCATAATCGGTGGAAGATAGGGCCCCATTTTATAAAAGATGGCAAGACAATTGTGAGAATGGTTAGTTCTAACTAGGAATAACAGTAGAGTACTTCACTGTTGGGAGGAGGGGGACTCAAACACACATATGTGTAATTTGGACAGCTTAGAGCTATCTCTTTCTATACCCAAACCCATGGTGTCGGTTCTATTCTTCGATGCTTTGGTCAGGTTATTCAACCTACTTTATCAACTACTTTTGTCAATTAGATTAGATTGTGTCAAAAGGATATACTTAAGGGAGGCCAGAAACCCTGGGGAGGGCAGTGAATTCCTTTCCTTTCCACGTGGTAGATATCTGCAGGTATCACTACTGCTGCAAAACTCCCTCTTAGAATTGGCTCTTCCTTCAGCCGCTAGATTTGGAACCAAGATAAACAACTCCCTCATGTCCTTGAAATGGTCCACACCTCAGATCCAAGAATGTCCACCGGAGAGCCTCTAGGCTCTCCCATTTGTCCCCTGACACCAAGAGAGGGTTGCATCTCTGCCTTACCATCTGCTTTCCTGTTGCCTTGAGTTTTTCTTTCCATGTTCTAAAACCACACAACCAATTCTCTATCTTGAGATCCCTCTGTGGAGAGCTCTGTGGCTTGCTCTTCTCCAACTGAGAATGGAACACAAGAGGATTCAAATTTGAGAGTTCTACATACCACCCTAAGTACTATACGGTAAAGAGGCTAGACCAGGGGTCAACAACAGTGGGCATTAAGTCAGATTCTTGGTTTTGAAGTGTAAGAAAAGGAAAGAAGTAAAAGATAACTCCTTTTTTTTGTGTGTTTTCTTTCTTTTTTTGCTGGTGGATGGACAAGGAAGGGTGTGTTTGTAGGTGTGGTTGTGAGGTATGTCAAATGGCTGTGTTTGGGGAACATACAAGTAAGCATAAACCTGTCACACAAGCAAGACTTGTCTTACGTGTAAAAAATGTGATAATGGGTTAAAAATAGTCAGATATGTTTATTTACCTCCAACACAGTATGAGGCGATGCTACAGGAAAGGCTAGGGAGGGCAAAGATGGGCCCAAGGAATGATACCAAAGAACAGCCACTTTTAGGAGACAGGAAGATGGTAGGTGTGTCTGTGTCTGTGTGTGTGTGTGTATGTGAGAGAGGGAGAGAGAGAGAGAGAGAGAGAGAGAGAGAGAGAGAGAGAGAGAGACAGACAGACAGACAGACAGACAGACAGACAGACAGAGACAGAGAGAAAACAGAAAGAATCTGTCAGGAAAAAGGAACAGGCAAAAACGAGTCTCAACACTGACTGCAAGGCAGGAGTGTAGGAAGTGGGTCCTGGTGGTACAAAGGGTTATCTCTGTCAAGGCCTCTAAGGGGCGCTCAGTTGCACCAAGTACTGTGATTATAGAGAGTGAGTAACTCTCCGAAAATACCATCTTCCAAACTGCCAGCTGTCCTGTGGGAATGGAACAAGTCATTTCTCATTCTGACTTACTAAGGACACCAACAGTCCGCAAGCAGAAATAGGAAGCATGTTGCCAAAATCGTGCCGCACATCGAGAAGCCCAGCAATCAAGATGGTCCAGACAAGCTTCATGCTCCAGACCCAGAGCTCCAGGAGAGGCTGCAGGAGGCCCTGCCCCAGCACCTCACCTCAGAACCTCAGAACAGGTGAGCAGCTTGCCTGCTCTTGGGGAGCACAGCTTCGCATCTCTCCTCTCTTTTCAGTTCTTGCTGGCACGGTACTCAGATGTATTTGGCTGCAACGTGGAAATATTATCATAGCTTCCGGAGCTAGTGACAATATTTTTTTCCTACAAAAGGCTTAAGCTGAAGTGATTATCACAACTTCAGTGTCAGGGATTCTTCTAGTGGGAGTTGGAAGGAAGGATTAGGAAACAATTAAGAGGCATCTGGGGAGGACTGCCAGCATCCATTTTGCTCTGCTCCCCTCACTTAACTACGCATATACATAGCTCCATTAGACACATGCAAGTCGCAGTCCCTATGAAATGCCTTTCCCTCTTCCACCTGGAGGCCATGGTCAAGGCTTATGAAGATCAGACGATCGAGCTGGGATTGGTGACACATGTTCATAATCCCAGCTCTTAGAAGTGGAGACACAAAGATAGCCAGTGTGACGCTCACCTGAGGGACAGTGAGTCTACAAACAGACAAGTAAATCACACATGTTCACATATGTGGTGGGGCAGGGGGAGGGAGGAAGAAGAAGATGGAGCGGGATGAGACAGAAACAGAGACACACAGAGCATATCAAATGACAGACTGGAATAGAATGGGTGTTCATTCCAATCTCTTAAAAGAGAATGCAGAGCAAGCAGTCTTTGTAGCTGCTGAATGAAGGTGTAAGTGGATATAGTGCACTGTGGTCAGGAGGCATCATGTGTGTGTGTGTGTGTGTGTGTGTGTGTGTGTGTGTGTCATAAGTGTGTGTCTCTTTTATAGTTAGAGAATGATTTGCTGTATTTAAAAACTGGAGAGCACTGTCAGAGGTAACACCCACTAGTGAGGCCTGCTAGCTGCAGATGCCTTGTTGCTAGAAGTGCTTCTGTGAGCATCCACAGAGGCAGGGGCTGTCCATCTGCCATCCCTCATCCCACCATACTTCAAGAAGATGGAAATAAAGTGATTAACATAAGCATATGCCTAAACACACAATAAGAGACAGTGGTAGGGACAGCAGCTCTGCCAGACACGTATCTTCCGTGCAGAAGCAAACCCCACCACCGCATGGGCTTCTTGTCCTCATTCTATGACGGGAGGCAGCACAGAGTCCAGAGAGCTGCCTGTGCATGGGCTGCAGGGGTTTCTCCTTAGTATTGGATGACTCCCAAGCAATGACACCAAGATTCTTGCCTAGGGCCATGCA
This sequence comes from Arvicanthis niloticus, assembly GCF_011762505.2. NCBI lineage: Eukaryota > Metazoa > Chordata > Mammalia > Rodentia > Muridae > Arvicanthis > Arvicanthis niloticus. Next base: position 7,375,366 of record NC_133436.1, on the reverse strand, counting down.
GAAGGAATGACAAATGGCTTTAGAACTCACGGAATGCAGCCCATGGGTTACCACAGTCACGTGGGTGGGCCTTGGTGTGGCACGGCTCTGAGGACTATGTGCTTATGGAGTTCTGCTCTGCTTGCTGCCCTCGCACCCCTTTTAATCTAAGAATTATATGAAAACTTTAAGGGGGCCTCAAGTCCCACACTGGGCAGTATCTCTGGCATTCACTGTACTAATGCTTGGTTTCGTTCAGGCATTGCTCCTGGAGCAGATGAATGATTCTGTCACCACCCTAGAGAAGAACTTAGAGATGTAGATTGTTAACGATGACTTAGAAAAGATTTGGAAAAATGAAACTGCTAGTGAAGCTAGGTTGAGATGTTTTTACTGCTGGCTTCAATGTAGAAAATCTTAGGGAACTATCTGAAGTTCAGAAAGTCACACTCCTATCAGTTAAGCTAGGCACCTTTTATGGTCAGGGAGCAAGAACAATGGCAGCCCTGGCTGACGTGACTCTCACTGATGCTGGGTTGGTGATGATTGATTTCTTATACCCATTTTTGCCCTCGGCTTCCTGATATGATTGATTAGGAATTGCTGATGAATAGATATGTATTTTGAGGATTTAAGGTAGATATGATTGATATTCATATAAAAGTTAAGATCCTTAGAAGATTACTTTTAAAGATAAACAATAAAATAATTTCTTCTTTCTTTGTAACCACAAATTGCTGCCTGCCAGTAAGAGAAACTGGCTGAGAGAGCAACCTTGCTTTTTCACACTTTGCTAATCTACAACAAGTTGCTTGGTTATGAATTTACATGGGTTTTTGAGAATAATTTGTTTTCTTTACCTGTGCTATGTAATGTTTATCTTATAAAGTTATTGACATTATTTTTCATAATCATTCACTAGAAGAAAACTAAAATGTAATCACATTGTAATTGTATACTTCTCGAAAGATTTTGCTTGGATATATAAGCTATGGAGGAAAGAATATAGTAGGGTAAGGTATGGTATGGTAAGGTATGGTATGGTAAGGTATGGTATGGTATGGTAAGGTATGGTAAGGTATGGTATGGTAAGGTAAGGTATGGGATGGGATGGTAGTATGGTAAGGTATGGTAAGATATGGTAAGGTATGGTATGGTATGGCATGGTAAGGTATGGTATGGTAAGGCATGGTATGGTAAGGTATGGTAAGGTATAGTATGGTATGGTAAGGTATGGTATGGTATGGTAAGGTATGATATAGTAAGGTATGGTATGGTAAGGTATGGTAAGGTATGGTATGGTAAGGTATGGTATGGTAAGGTATGGTATGGTATAGTATGGTAAGGTATGGTAAGGTATGGTAAGGTATGGTAAGGTATGGTATGGTATGGTATGGTATGGTATGATATGGTATGGTAAGGTATGGTAAGGTATGGTATGGTAAGGTATGGTATGGTAAGGTATGGTATGGTATGGTATGATATGGTATGGTAAGGTATGGTATGGTATGGTAAGGTATGGTATGGTATGGTATGGTATGGTATGGTATGGTATGGTATGATATGGTATGGTAAGGTATGGTATAGTGTGGCTGGCACATTGTCATTCCCATCCATCAGCTATGTGTGTATGTATAAAGTTTGTGCTAATGGAGGTTGAACACTGTTCCTTCCATCCACCAGTTGTGTGTATTTATATATGTATGTGTGGAATACTTAAGAGCCTGCTTGTTGGAGCTTTGTTCCAACCATTCTATGTATGAATATGTATGTCTCTCTGTGTGTATGTATGTGTGTGTGTGTGTGTATGCATGTATGTATGTATGTATAAAGTTACTGGACTCTGTCTTTTGTTTCATCTAGTTTATGCTTGTGTGTGTGTGTGTGAGAGAGAGTGAGTGTGTGAGTGTGTGTGTGTGTATGTGCGTGTGTGAGCGTGTGTGGTGTTTTTGTGTATGTGTAAATTTTCTCTCTTTCTTTCTCTTTCTTGCCGGCCCCTAGGAGTTAAAAGAGTTAATAGTTCTCCCACTGACCACAGGGAGTGCCAACTCCAGTAAATTAGGCTTTGTTCCCTCAGAAAAAAAGTCTACTGAATAACTTCTCTAATTGATGGCTGCCTTTGGCAGTAGCTCCTGTAGGTACCCGGATCCACTCTGTCAGTAGCTCTAAGCACTGACCCTCAACAGCTGCCTGCCTCAGTTTACTCACCACAAGGATGCTAAAGCCAGAGTCATTGGCAGATTCTGCAAGATAGGTTGGTCCTCCAAGATTCTTAGCCTTCAACTGCAAAAATAGGTCTGATTGGTTTTGGATGACCTTAGAGCCTTTCTTCACTTAAATTATCCTTAGGTTTTAAGGGATTAAATTATTTTTACCAATGTTGCCATGGTCCATTTTGGAGTGGCAAAGATATATTTTCCCAGGTTATCCCTCCCTGGAGGATTAGCTAGACATCCTAAGTTGTGTTTCTTAAGCATCCTCTTAGCCTTCAGTCCCCAGCTGCACATGTGTTTTCCTAGGCTTTAGTATCATGTCAGCCCTGAGACTTCTGCAGATGAGTCAGAAACTGCCTCTCTCCTGGGTCTCAAGATGTTTAACCTGTTCATATTCCCTTTTATCCTAACTCAGCTTCCTGGGCTCTTCTGTGAAATGTGAGCATTCCTTATTTAGTGTTTTCCCCATTTTACATTTCTTAATGACACATGTGTCCTTGAGCCACACACCACCCTGACTCAGTTATATGTTGATCACTGCTAAAACACATTTAGATGCAATGCATTTAAGTACTGAAATCTTTATGTGCCTACCATCAGGATGGGTGGCCTGCTCAATGATCATGATCAGTTCTCAGTTACTTTCCTGTCTCCACCATCCATTTCTAACACCAACACAATGGACAATTGCTTAAGGTTTGAAAAAAATTGCAGACGTACATTGAAATAACTGTCAGATGATATCAGTGCACCATGCACCAAAAACGACTGTACAATGTTCCTGCTCTGTTGTTTAGGCAAGGCACACCGCCACACTTTGATTACCTGCCTAGTGCAGTTACTGTGAATGGCTCCTCTCAGAGCCTTACTGCATAAAGTTACTGCCTAGAATGTGTCGATCTGCAGGTCAACCTTTACTATCAAAATATGACCCATTTCACTACTTCCTAGCAAAATGAGTGCATGTGTGAGAAAGATGAGTTTGGAAATGCAAATGGAGATTCATTTAAAGACTGGATGCTCTTAAAACCCATAGGTACACTGTGATGGTTAATCTTGTTTGTCAACTTGGAGGGATTTAGAATGTCATGGAAGCAAACCTCTGAGCTTGTCTCTGAAGGATTATCCACACTGGGCTGAGCTGTGAAGACCAAACCTAAATATGGGAAATGCCACTGATGGTCTAGATCTCGATTGATCTGAGAGACCCCAGTGGACCCCAATGGATCCTGACTGAACAAGTGGGAAAAGACAAGCTGACCGCACGAGCTTCATAGCTGTGCTTCCTGACTATGCGAGGCTGTCATGGCCTTCTGCTCTGACCACCATGCCTTTCTACCATAAAAGACTGTACTCTATACTGTGAGCCAAAGTGCATCCTCCCTTCAATTGCTTTTGTCAACTTTCATTGTTGCAGCAAGTAACAAGTGTGCATTTCCAAATCTTATATTTTCTGTGTTGTGTGCCCATAGGAGTATCAGAAGAAGGGGTCATCATAGATCCAGTTATGCTTCCTGTGAATGCATGGCTGGGTGTGGCCACAGAAAGCATGTGTGGCCAAATGACAGAGAAGTGGACAGGGGAGGAAATATTAAGAAAAAGTGCAAATTGTGGGTGGAGAGTCCAGGGGAGACTTGCCCAGTTAAATTTTTACCTGGAAATGATAGCCGCCCTTGACTTTGAACAAAGCATTGCAATATATATATATATATATATATATATATATATATATATATATATATATATATATATATATTTCCAAGAGCAGAAGGCAAACCCTTCAGCAGTTTCAGCCACTTGGATTCCGATTGATCCAGATGGACCCTGATGGGCATTGATGGATCCCTGATGGATCCCAATGGACCCTGATCCTGTTGTCTCCTTAGCATCTTTACTGTGCACACACTTCCATTGCAAACAGTGAAAGAGCACTGCACTTCTCTCCCCTTCACACCCAGTTATGTTCTCCTGGACTGCTTCTCTACCTTTTCCATCTTTTCCAAGCTGCTTCTTTTATAGGCAAGTTCCTCATGCAGCTCTAAGTCTCCTACAAAGAAATATTACTCACTTGCATATCTCGCAATCAGGGAAGGTGCCCACTATCCAAGCTCTGTTGGGCTTCTGTTTTGAGCTCCTCCAAGATATTCTTCTCTCTATGTCAAGCTTTGCACTTACTGGGGTCTTCCTGTGTTCGACCATAAGTATCATGAGGATATTCTGGACAGACATGACTGTGGGCTCCTTGACATCCAGCACACGGCAGAAAATAGTGAAGGGTTGTTACAGTGAAACTGTAATATGTGGTAACTACAATAAGTTACCATGGTGCATCACTGAAGTGGTTTCTCCATCTGTTTTGTGAATTCTTGCTTTTTTGTCTAAGACGTCACGTGCCTCAGAGGTATGCTACAGTAATGTACAGGCACAACCCACATGGTAAATAGATTTTCTTGATACTAGAACACTTAGTCCATAGCACTGTAGAAAAGGTCACAATGCTTTGGAAAGAGGCTAGACACAGGAGCCCCAGTGTCAGCCAACTCTATCCCCTCACTCAAGTCTTACTCATGACTCTACAGTTATGTGTTTGTACTAGAAGCATCTTTATGAGAAAAGTCATCCAGGGACTTAAAAGACGATTCAAGGTAGTTTCAAAGAGTCCCTGCTATGGTCTGAGTGACTCCTTCCCCAAATTTACATTGTGAAGCCTGATCCTCATTGTGACACCAGTAAGAGGTGGGTGTTTGAGGAGGGGATGTCCTAGTGGCACACCCCTCATGAGTGAGCTGGTGCCCTGAAAAAGAGGCTCTTATAGCTCTGCCTGTCAGGAAACAGAAAGAAGAGACCATCGATGAGGATGCCCAGAGCTTGCTCAGACTCTGTGAGTGCCTGGCTCTTAGTTTCCCAGCTTTCAGAAACAAGGAAAATTAACTGTTATTTAAGTCCTGTGCATGTGAGAAACGTGTTTCCTCATGTTGAATACTGACATTGAGAATGATATAAAAGCATTATTAAGTTAAAGAGAAGGCAAAAACCAGAAAATCATATTAGTTAAAGAAAGATTTTAAAATGGCTCCCATTGAGGATAAAAGTATGTGTCGGGAAGTTTGGGGGGAAATTATGAATGTCAGCTGACTGCCTGGTTTCTGCCCACCCAAGACTGTGACTACTGCCTGCATGTATGGGAAGTTCACACTCCCCTGGCCTCCTTCACATTTCTTCTGCCTGTTTCCTAAACATGGTCCCTCAATTTAGAGTATCTCTTTTGCTTTGATATTGCTCCATAATTATAAATTTCTTTTTCATCAATCTTTACGAGTTTCAAAATTCTAACAACTTGATATGATCAAACACTGAAAATAAAACAAAATCCACATACATACATATCAATACATGCATGCATACATACAATACTGCACATGCTTATGGGATGGGCCTATTGTGTTAAACGATTATGCACTTATAAAGTTGCCAGAGAATGGGGGCAAGGTCTGTCTGTGGACTACAATGCGCATTCAATTTGAGTGAAGCACATACAACCAGACAACAGCTACTTTGAACCATGTCTTTGTTGGGAATAGTGATCCTGACCTGGATAATAGAGATGTAAAAGAAACAGCATTGTTCACCTATGGTGACTACACAGTCACAGAAAGAAGCCACTTGATACCCACTGAGCAGAATTTAGATCTTGGTATCAACAGGATCAGCACCTGAATTCTGTATTTACCACTTTCAAGCTGTGTGGCATTTGTTTGGCTTTTTTTTTTTTTTCTAACTTAAATGTTCTCACCTTTGTGATGGAAGAATAGAGAATTATTCTCCCTGAATGGTATGAGTGGTAAGTGTCAAAATAAGAATGGATCCTCACCCAGGAGAGGATGCAATGGGAGGGAGAACAGCACTTATGCGCTTCTCATTTGGATGACTGCTTTAATGGCTTAAGAAACCTTGTGATGATCTAGGGTGTTCAACTTCAGAATTTCTTTTCTTATATTTATATCACTTCTGTAACCACTTCTATATAAAAACACACACCCTCCTCATCATACACACGAATCATTGGGCAACTTTTACAACCCTGATATACTTCATTTTAAAACATTCAAAACCTTTAAATAAGCATTATCTGCTAACCCATGTTAATGATAGTGATGACTGGAATAAGGTATGCACACAGAAGCCTCCTGAGCTGCACACTATCACACATCACACACTGTGAAGGAAAGCCAGTGGAGCAGCCTGCTCAGGAGAAACAGGGAGAGCCTGTACAGGGGCGACGCTCCTTCAGAATATATGGAAATGCAGTAATGTCCAAATGAGTTTTGTTGCAAAATGATTTTTCCTTTACATTGTTTAGCATCGAACATTTAGAGGTTTTGGCAAAAATGTAGCAACTGGTGAAAAACAACATTTATTATTTTAGTTTATATTAGTAAGTCGAATCCCCAAGGAGAGCTATAGATGAAGAAGAGGTTGGGACTGAATTAACAAAGCTATTAGGGTAACAGATGAAATAAGATCCAGGAGTCAAATAATGTGTCTATAAATCTTTATCTGCATCTGTAAATTTTGCAACCTCTTGGGCTGCTTTCTTGGTACCTGGAGAAGAAAATTATTATTTTAATTCAAAAAGCCGGGAGGTACAAACATATTCTGAGACTTAGAAATACACAGTTTTTTTTTTAAGATGCTTAATCTATTTGCATACAAAAATATCATGAGCTTGTTTTTAACCCTGTTACTTTCCTAATAAAGATCTAAAGAAAAAATAGTTTAAAAGTGCCCTTGAATACACCCATCATTCAGCATATACAGAGTCCTAAATGGGACAGGACTGGTAGAAGTTCTGGAGTTGAGTGGATCTTCAACAACATGGAAGGGCAGAGGAACACGACAGGCTTGAGCATCTTGAGAGACAGATGTAAGTTGGAACTCCCAGGTTGTAAGTTCCCAGAAGTCCCAAAAGAAAAGAACTCTACTGTAGAGACCTTGGGGGAGCAGTGAAGGTCAGACTGGAACAGAGGCAAAGGAAGAGAGACAGGGAGTCTAAGTTGTGTTTTTATGTTATTTTGTGTTAATGTTTGAATGGAAGAAAGAGAAATTGGGTTCCTGATGGTTCCTGGAGGAAATATGAAGGCTATTTACTAAACTGCATACAATTTGCAAAGTACTGCATCAAGGTCATAAGTTCTATGACCTTGGACATGTGCAGACTCTCATACACATCAGGAAAGGTATGCGTAAGGGGGCAGATTGCCTGAGACAGCATGTGAACAGGCCATGCAGAGAAGGGGGCTTTGCTCCTCTGCATGCCAGGAAGATGTGCAGGCTGTTGGAGTACACATCTGTGAGGTCAGTAAAACTGTTTTTTGCCTCCCATCTGAACAAAGCAAGAATGGACTTGGGATAGCAATATGAGTACTAGAATTTGGGTTAAGGACAAAAATTCAGTCTTTAGCAGTTGGAAGCCTGGTTTCATTTGTTTGGGGTGTGTGTGTGTGTGTGTATATATATATATATATATAAAATTTGGTACCTTTAATCAATATTATCTTACAATTATTATAAGCCAGTCTATCTTATGAAGTGAATTAATTAATTATGAAGTGAATATTATGAAGTGAATAATATATAATATATAATACATATATATGATATATATATATTTCAGATTAGAGAGTGCTTTGAGAACCAGCCAGATACAGATGCAGAACATTTTATAGCGGGGAAGAAGCCAGGAGAAGTTTCAGAAGAGAGACAGTGCAGTGACTGGGCCCAGGCACTTCAAGGACACAGAGCTTGCTCAACTAGAATGTCTGAGTAGAAATGAATGGAAATGGAAGGAAGTTGAAAACTCTTGGATGATCTAGTTAAAGGCTTTGAAGCAGAGAGCGAGGGCTTATACTTGCTTCTTTTTTAGAGTGAAAGCTACTCCGACATCAAAGCTGTAGGTGAAAGGCAAGGTTGACGGCAGCACTGAGAATTGATTGGGGGGAGTTTTTGATGGAGACAGGGTGCATCAAAGGGAGGAAGATGCCATTCCCTTCTGCTTGTAAGTAATTACAACAATGACCTTTAGTGCTGTTGGAACTAAAGATTACAGTCCATTATTACAACAGGACTATATTACATGAGAGAAAAAAAAACTCCCAACTTTTAAGTGAAAATACTCACACTCATTCCAACTATAACAACTCAGTTATTGTATGTGCATTAGAGAAGAAATACATGTTATCATTGTAAAATCTATCACTACATCTGAGTCAAATTGTACAGGGTACAATCCTATTGATGCCAAGTCAATGAGAGGACATATTTGACAAGGAATTAATTCACTTCATAAGATAGACTGGCTTATAATAATTATAAGATAATATTGATTAAAGGTACCAAATAATTTTTACTTGTATTCTAGATTGCCTGGCCTAACTGAATAGAAAGAAAACCAGACAAAACTTCTAATATCTAAGTAATCTAATGAGAATGTATTAGAATTAGATCATAACCATGAAGTGACTGGGGAGGACGAGGAGCCTTCCTTCTTCAATGGTTAAACTGATACAGCTTTCTACCCACAGATGCAACACAAATATGAGAAAAATAGTGTTTAATAATCTCTGTGTTTCAACATCATTTGAAAAACCAAAACTAACAAACAAACCAAGTTGTAGTCTTTCCTTGACAGAGCTCAAGAGAATCCTAAGAACATTTCTCTTCTCTTCCCCCATGAATGGTGGGTTTGACAGCTGCCATTGCCCCAGAGATGAGAGAGCATTAAGAACAGTGTTAGAGTACAAGGCAAGAGGCACCAGCCATGGAGGGTGGCCTTCAGAATCTTCTCTGATGTCTCTGAGTACTTTATCATAAAGAAACACCAGACCAAGTCATTTGAAGAGCAAAATAAAACTTCCTGAGATTGACTAGGAGAGTGGCAGGGTAGGAGGCAATGAATACACAACCATTAACTCCTTCTAAATACACCTCCTACTGCAACACCAGGCCTGGGGGCTTCCTCCTGAACCACCCCATCCTTAGATCTGTTCATATTCAGAAAAGGCTCAATACTTCTCCATGTATGGTAGGACAGAAATTTATCCTGCTACTGTTGTTACTTGATTTGGACTTATCTGATCTTCTCTTACATCTTCATGTTGTTTGTGGAACAGACCCAAGTGTCTACTGGGTGATGGAATGTGACTCACTGGGTTTATTTAAAAACTGAAAGAGACAGTGCTTGGCAAACGTAGCAATTATCCCTAAAAGAGTTTGCTATCAGCTGAGAGCAATGAGAATGTAATTGAATTTATTCAAGTATATTAAAACAGGATTATATAGCACACATAAGAGTTACACATTAATACATTATAATACATGGCTTATCCATTATGTATTATATACAGTATACATATTATAATTATATAATATATGATAATAGCATATCATATACAATTATACTTATTATATAAATGTATATTACATATATATATATAACTTATGTATTATCTATAATGATGTGTTTACATATAAGAAATAGTTTATGTCTCTAGTAGGAGGCAGTCCAAACCTTGGTATGCCCATTAGTAAGAGTCACTGAAGGTAACTATTTGTACACATTAGCTTTTGGGATATAACCTTTGTACTTAGTAATACACATATTCAATTCTGTTTGAATCAGGGCATATAGTCTCCAGCTCACTAAACTCTGTCTGGTGTAAATGCACCTGTCATTCAGGTGTCACGAATCTTATACATGTAAGCAGTCTGTTTTGGTTACTGAGCCATCTGGTACAGACTTAAATTCAGATTCTAGAATTAAATTCAACTGTGTAATTTGGGGCAAGTTAGTTAACTTTCTTAGAGATAAGCTTTCTTATCCCTCACAAGGGGTCTGCTGTGGTAAACTTGGTGAAGAGATGTCATGTGATAGTCTCAGAGTCCTGCTCACTGTTGGGGTTTCAGCGTTGCCATTTGCATATTGTTGGGCTGAGTTGTGGATTTTTGCTTTAACTACAAGGATTCTAGCAGAAAGACTCAGATCATTTATGTCTTTGTTATTGCAGGGGATTAATTCCTAACCACAGAGCAGGACTGGAGTTTATTACTGATAGATACTTGCCCAACTGTGAAATGGGTATGGGGTTCCCATAGCAACATTAAAACCTCAGCAGAAGGGAAATATCCCAACAGGTAAAAGAACTGCCTTACACCACAGAAATTTAAAATGATTAAGTACAGCTTAATTAATCCAGTGGGTGGGGCAATGGTTCAGAGATGCAGGCATGAAATCGGACAAAGAAAGGATTTCATACCCTCAGCCTCATTTTGCACGTTTCCAAAGCAAGAATTCAAAAGCATATCCAAGTAAAAACACAGGAACAAAGCTATCAAAGAAGTATCATTTTTGAAGAAAAAGATCCAGCTACTAGTTTCTCCTTTTATAAATGGTTTTATTTCAAATTAATTTAGAACTATGAAAAATTTAAGAATATATTGTGTTGTCCAGGCTTTGGAATGAGATAAGTGTAGGTCGGGCTCTTGACTTGCCACATACAAGTAGGATCAACAATCATCGGAAAACTTGGCTAGCTTCTGTAGGGCCAGTGCCTCTGTTTATAATACAAGACAAGGTTCATATGTATGTGAACAAATGCTCCAGTAAAGAAACATTTCTGCTTCCATAGCTGATCTTTATTCTGCCTGTAAGGAAGACTGATATGTAGCCCATTGCTGCTGTTAAATAAATGAAAGACAATTGCTTAGTAAATAGAGACAGCCCCCTTATTGAGTAACTGTCCCTAAGAGGGGTGGCTGTCCCCTGAGGCGAATGGCTGTGACAGCTATGAGAACAGCTGTGAAGATTACAGACCTCATGTGCACAGCTTAAGTGTATCTGAGACTTGCTTCTCCAGTTGGAGGATCACCTGCTATGGAAATTGCCCTTCCAATGTAAGCAACTAGGGAATTAGAGAAACGACCATTTCCGGACTATCTTTGCCTGTTGTGCTGCTGTAAAGCAGAGCTGAGAGCCTGTAATTTGTCAGCAATGGAAACTCGGTGCTTCATAGTTCTAGAGCCTGGAAAGTATGATACAATCTACCGGTGCCTGAGCGTGTGTCCTGCTGTGTTATAAAATGACAAAAGGCATCAGATGACAGAAAGGTGAGAGAGAGGAAGAGAAGGGGGGGGGGGGGTTCTGAACGAATTTTTAATGACTAGGCTAATCTGTGCTATTTATTGAGTTTATTGGGAAGGTGGAACCTTTGTGGCCTAATGAACTCTTACCCATCCCTTTAACACTACAACAGAGGCAACTGGATTTCGCTATGAGTTTGGGAAGGATACAGACTTTTGAGGCTTGGTTCTGATGTTGGGCCTCAGCTATGGTAGGACTGATATCAGTGAGGCAGAGACACACAAAACTACCTCTCTTTACTTATGGGGACAAAGGCATGTACAAAAGGGAGAGGTGTTAATAAAGTGGGGAGATGGGAAAAGTCCAGCAGTCGAGAACTCAAGGGGCTGAAGGCCTAATAGGAGTTATCCTGTCTCACTGTGTCAGGGGCTAACAAACCTCAAAGCTCACCGACAGCTGGGACAATTTTGGGGGAGAAGCCTCAGAGGGCAAGAAGCCACTGGCAGCCGCTAGAGGACAACATCATCACAAAGGAGTCAAACCACTTCTACAAGATGAGTATAAAGATCCCAAGGAGCCAATTGCTTGCACAAAAAAAACCAACCAACCAACCAAACAAACAAACAAAAAAACCAAACAAACCATGCTTCACCAGGATATCATGTAACACAGCACTTAACAACATGAAATCTAAAATGTCTGGAGCCCAGTAAATATTGACCAAGGGTGCAAAGAGGCAGGCCATTTGAACATAGGCAGAAGGGAGCAAGCCATTGTAAAAGATGCAGATACTACATAAGGACATGAGAAGGCAGGGATGGCTGGTTACTATGACATATGTGTTGCCCATGTATGACAAGGTAGCAGAAAAGTGACTGTGATTAGATGCATGGATGCTACCCAGAGAAGCAACATATGGCATCTTATCTAAGCATACACTGAGGGCATGGCTATCTGATTGAGGAACTGCAATGGGGACTATCCACATTTGTGCTCACAGAGAGTTCAACAGTCAGGACTCCTGGGAATAGTAATTGAGGGGAGATCTGATATAGGAGAAATCCATTTTTCCAAGGCAACAAGGACAGCAAAACAAAGGCTGGGGATTTATAGCAGTTTGGAGATGGCTAAAGGACAAGGGATCACAGGGAAGGCATGGTGAGCTCACATTGTCTTATACCGACAAGACGGGAGACAACACCCCAAATGGATTTTGTGCAATACTGGAAAAACATTTTTTTTTTTTTTTATGCTTGTGGATGGTGAGCTTCATGGCGCTATGTTATCTTTTTTTTTTTTTTTTTGGATGTGAGAGGAGAGACATGAAACTCAGCACAGCTTGTTTTGGCATCAGCAGCAGTGTTTCCTGTTAATGCCCCCTTGATTATTTAATCATTGCCACCTTGGGTTCGTTGGCAGGGCTGAAACAGCAAAATATCTACAGAAACATAGAGTTCTCCTTGCACATAGTAGGGCTATGGAGATACACAAAGGCCCTGCAACTCCACTAAAAAGTGAGGCAACATGGTGTCCAATGTCCATGGGATGTCAAACAGCAAAGAACAAAGAACATACTGAAGTGAGAAGCTGGAGATGCAAATGGTAGGTGAAGAGCATTTGCATCTGGTCCAATAGAAACCAACTGGACTCTTCACAGCCTTACAGGGATCTCCATTCATGGGCTACTGGCTTCACGTTGCCTAAAACAGTGCTTTTCAACCTGTGCATCGTCACCGCCCCCATAAGATGCTTACATTACAATTCATAACAGTAGCAAAATTACAGTTCTGAAGCAGTAACAAAATAATGCTATGGTTTGGGGGTCTCAGCAACATGAGTGACGGTATTAAAGGGTCGCAGTGTTAGGTAGCTTGAGAACCACTGGCCTAACACATTCCTTACAGTGAGCTGGTGCTGTTATCTCAGCTGTGGATACATGGGGCACATGCTTGCAAACACCACTCTCGAGAGGCAGAGGAGGGTAAAGTAAGATTGTTGCAGCCAAAAGCAGGAAAGACAAAAAGGGGGAGGGAGATAAGGAAGAGGAGAAAAAACAAGGGATGGAAGGAGGAAAAGGGGGAGGGGGAAAAAGAGAAAGGAAAAATGAAAAGGAGGGGTACACAGAAGCACTTAAAGCATTAGTGCAAGCTGCGAGTGACAGGTGCCCAAAGCCCCAGATCCATATGGTAGGAACACTATGAAATACTTGTAGGTGCCAATTGGATCCTCTGTGGGAAAGTGCTTAGAAACCTACTATGAATTGGTTTAGGCCTTAAGACTCTGGCAGGCATTAAAATAAAAGCCATTTGATCAAGATAACCAAATACAAACAGCCCTATTTCATTTTTGGCAAATAAATATCACCGATGGCTTCCTGAATTGTAAAGGGTCTTGCAAGATATATTTGAAGAAAAGTTGGTGTCGTGAATGAAGTAGGCCTCCATCTGACTCTGTGGAAACAGTGTGGCAGAGTTAGCTATGAGGGTAACAGTATAGTCCTTGATGGTTTCCAACAACCTTCTGGATTTTGCCTTGATTCACTTCCTGTACCCCACTCTATCCTTCGACTTCCTTCAGGTCTCTGTTTAAAATTAGTCTCCAAGACTAAAACCCACCTTTTCTTTTTAATCGTAGGCTTATTTGTCATGATGGTTTAGGAGGGAAGTTGAGAAACACATCAGGACAGGTGATCACTTGCAGACATACAACTCTTTCAACACGTACCATGTTCAGAGTCAGTTTTTACAGCATCTATCTTGGCAATAAAAATTGTGCTTGGCTGCAGAAGTATACAGTGCAGAGAAGGAAAGGAAGCATGGCAACTGAAAAACAAGGCAGGATGTGTGAGATCTCTCTGTGTGTGTGTCTCTGTGTGTATGAGTGTGTGTGCATGCGCATGCATATTTGTGTGTGTGTGTTTCAGCAGAGAGAAGCGCTCTGTGTTTCCAGCTTCCTTTCAAAGGAGAATGGTGTTATTTTGCTCAGCTTCCTTGTTTTCTTTTACAAGCATACAATGCCACTAGAGGAATAAGACAACTGTCATATCTACGGGAGTTGCCAAACAACCTCAAACCAGTCCAAAAGAAGCTCCCTTACCAGCTCTACAAAAGAAAGCAATTTAGTCCAGCACAGGCAGATGGATTGTGTCAGAAATATTGACTATTATAAAGCTGTGTTTTTCCAAACAAAAGCCTATATGCAATAATTATTTCTTTTTGCAACAGGGTTTCATGTAGCCTAATCCATCCTCAATTTTACTACAGGAGGCTGAGGCTGGATTTGAACTCTCGATCCTTCTGTGTTCACCCCCCAATTGCTGAGATTTACAGGCATACCTTTAAAAGTATATTGTAAAAGTACTGTAAGAATATGTTTGATACTATTACTACTTAGAACTGGGTGCGGTTCACATTTCTGTAAACCTTGACTTTTAAGCAACTTAGAAAATGATTCGCACAAGGTATACATTAATAGTGTCCAGTAAGGTTTTAAAAAAGCTGCAGCACCCAAGTCTGAAACTTTGAAACTCTATACCTAACCTTTCAAAGTCAAATGGCTTTTTATACTTCATATTTAATGGTTTTCTGTAAATGAGTTGTGATTTTCATTTTGAAATGTGTCACTGTAGCAGTTCTAAGAGGTAGCACTTTTAAGAGGTGCGTAAGTCATGGGACACCACCCTCATCATTGGGTTGAGGGCATAGTCATTGTGGTCAACTATTACGGGGAGGAGTAGGTCAGCTATGCAAACAGAGCGTGGGCCTCTGTTTCCATTACCTGCCATTGATAAGGTGGCAAGAGGCCCTTGTTAGCTGCTGCAACGCTGTCTTGTACTCCCCAGCCTCCAGAAGCTTGAGTCGAATAAGCTTCTCTTGCTGATCATTTATCCAACTCAAAGTATTCTGATACAACAGCAGAAAGTCAACAAAAAACATTAAGTGAGATATACGTAGTACCAGGCATGATTTCCCTCCTGCTGACCAGGTCTTCAATCCAAACAGACAGCTGTCAGTTATTGTCAGGATATGGAGGTTTTCCATGCCTTGTGTTGGGGTTTTTCTTCTATGGATCTATGCCTCTTGTGGAGAGCATTGTCAGTCCAAGAGATGTAACTCCATTTAAGATCCACACAGATACTTAAGTATATCATTATAATGTTAAGTATATATAAAATAATAAGATTCATTGAAGCTTCGTCAAACCATGTCTAGTACTAGAAACCTAGCCACCTAGTGAGGTCATTGACCTTAGAAAAGCATCCGCTGCTATCACTTTACTACACCGGCATTATTCCTAGCTATATTCTAAATCAAATCCTTAAATCCACAGCTAGGTGCTGCTCTCATCAAAGAACCTTCTCTTTAGAGTAAACAGAGGCCATCACAGAACTCACAATAGGTTACAATGAAGAGTCCAGCAGGTCACATGGAGACAGCCCGGATGGATTATGTCTAGAACACAACTTCTTTCCCTAAGACTCAGCAAACATTGTGGTGGATAAGATGAAAAGATCGTAAGAACCAGAGGATCAGGAAGGCTGCTGTGAGATCATGTCTTCTCAAGAATAACAGGAAAGCTACAGGCAAGGTACCTCAACAATATGGCTGCTTAAGCAAGACTCAAATGATAATAATATCAACGGGCATGCTTATACAGAAAGGAAATCTGAGAGGGTTCCACCCCTAGACAACGATGCTACAGGCACCTAATGACTGCAGAGAAAAGGGACAATTCGCCTTTCCTACAAATGAGAGTTCTAATTAGTGAAATAATATACACACAAGCATGAAAAATGGATTCAGGGTTTTGTATTTACATATTTATGACTATATATTCACATACATGAAACAGTAACAATCAAAAAGAGACTATCAATTTGAGAGGGAGTTAAGGTTTATATCCAAGGGGTTAGAAGGAAAGGACTTGGGAGAGGCTGGAGGAAGAAAAGGAAAGAATGAAGTGATGCAAATATATTTTTTATTAAAATTAGTTAAACACATACAGACACACACACACACACACACACAGAGAGAGAGAGAGAGAGAGAGAGAGAGAGAGAGAGAGAGAGAGAGAGAGACTGAGACTTTAACTGTGCAGTCAGTGAGTGCACACCAAACAGCACTCCCATTCAACCTAATGTATTCTTTTGTCTTGCTATTCGACCACTTTCCAAGTTGACCAAGTTGACTTCGATATTTTATGATATATCTTAAAATCACAGTAATAAAACAAACGAAACAAGTTCGATTTAGATACAATATGTATAAACTGCCTTTGGCAACCAATATCAATAAAGGAGAAGCATTAAAGTAGCTGAACAGTAAATGTATGGGACTACTGTATAGAATATTTTGAATAAATAGCACATACTGAGGGGAAGCAGGAGCCTCAAGAGGGTGGACTCACACAAAGGCCAGGCACTCCCACTACCACTTTAGCTGCAAGGTTGCCCTAGTCACAATGTCAGTCATGCTGTCCGGGAGCAGTAGTGCATTATTTGGTCTGAAAACAGTATAATCCAATGAGATAGATGATCACCAAGTCTTTTCTATCCACAAATGTATGATATTACACATGACCTGTCAGTTGGCATCTTCTGACTGATTTAAGCCATCTGTTTGACCATGAATTCAAGAATGACCATGCAGGCCAATACATACATTGTTGCTAAGCTATTGTAGGGTGCTTTTTTTCAGTTCAGGAGGCTTAATTATACAATTGCAATAAATCAGAAAAATCACAAAAACAAGGGTGAAGGATGAGTGTAAAATGAATGAAGAAAAATAGAGCACATGCTAAGGAGGAGGACTATCATGGGAACTGAGAGCAGAAGTCCAGATAAACACATCAGCAACACAACACTGGTTCAGAATCATTCAGCACCGCCTACCACACACACACACACACACACACACACACACACACACACAGAGAGAGAGAGAGAGAGAGAGAGAGAGAGAGAGAGAGAGAGAGAGAGAGCGAGCTGCCTGGTGGTCAAGAGCTGACTCCTACAATCAGACTTTTTGGATGTACATTCTGTTTCTGAATGTAGTAGAGGCTTGACCTTAGTCAAATGAGTTAGGCTTGTTGTGCCTTTATTTTGACAACTAAACAATGGGGGTATAGTTGTTCTCCTTGATAGGTTTGTTACAGAGAGAGGTCACATAACACTTACACTTTGAACTAAGAGAGAAATACAGGAATATGACTTTCAACTATGTGAACATTCGAACCCTCCGATTTCCCCCATTTATGTCACAAGATAATAAGAAGGGAATGAACAAGTCTATGTGAGCCTTATATGAGCTAATATTTGTATAGCATTGCTCGTAGATTGAAACACAGCAAGCAATCCATAGACATTAAGTCACAAAGTAGTGCTACTGTGGTACAAGCCTGGCTTTAATAAGTATTGTCAATGTTCTTGAAACCATCCTCAATATTTTTCATCACGAGCTCATTTTATCATAACAACAGTCTATAAGGCAGATTTTTGTAATTATCCTCATTATAGAGAGTACAGGTAGGCATAGGGAAATAATCCTGATTCATACTCCTGGTTTGAGAAAAGCTAAGGGAGTAAATATAAAGATTAATTTTGAAACAAGGCCTTATGTAGCCAACCAACACTTTGTATTTTCTTCTCAGTTAATTCCTAATTTTGTGAGTGAATTAATCTAGATAATTTACTACTTTCGCAGTTAGCACATAGGATGTGATTCTAGGAGATTTTCTTTATTAATTGTACACATCAGAGACACCAGACACTCTGGCAGAAAGCTACTTGTCTCATCAGTCTACATTCTCCCTTCTTCATTATTGAGTAATAAAATATTCAAGGTGGTGAAATATCTGCTCAAAGACTTTATCTCCCAGCCCTCCTTATAAGAAGCAATCATTAATTCATTTCCAGCTGATGAAATGTCAGCAGGCAGTTAGAGTTTGCTATCTATTAAATATTTTGACTAGCACTGGGCAAACATTTTGTTTGCCCCCATTAAATACTTTTGGCCATGAAGTGACTCTGAGCTAATAGCAGTATATTCTACCAACCATGGGCTGGGAAGTAGGAGAGGCCTGGCCCCCTTACTCAACTGCATGTGAGCCTTGAGTGACCTACTACCAGACCACTGTAGAGAAAATAGCCCCTTGGGGCATGAAAGTCAATACAACTGTTTGTTTCTATCCCTAGCAAAATAATAAATTTCATGCTAATATGGGTGATATCAAGGAAATCAAGGGCAAACGGATGCATTTAAATAAAATAAGAATACAAGTAATTAGATATAATAAAATATTGTAGATGTTATTTACCTCCTGAGGAGGTGAAGCCAGATTGAGTGGTAAATTTGTAAGCTATCATCCAGCTCGTGAAGGGAGGAATGAACACTTCTCTATCAATCTGGTATTGTTATCATGGTCAAAACTATAATTTAGTACAGAGTGCATGGTATATTGATTAAAGCCTACTACCTGGCTTGCTTAGAGAAATCTACATTTTTTTTCTCTATTCAATTTGCTTGAAAGTGCTTTATAGCTCTGAGGGGAGAGGAATGCCATGGAAGTAAGGCCTGCTCATGTGGCATTTCCTCTAAATGAAGCCCTGACCTCTTTGCTGCCTTTACTTTTGTTGGGGTTAACAAAGCGTGCTGCAAGAGAACCTCAAAGGCAACCTTTAACAAAACGCAGATCTCTAATAAATGAATATTCTCTCATCATGATAAGAACAGTATAAAATATGCAAGATTGATTTTTAATATGCACAGTTTTACATCTTTCAAAAGGTTGGTAAGCTATCACATATAATAAGATAACAAGAAAGCACTTTGTAAGACTGTTCAAAGCACGTTGTGGTGGTAATGAATTCTTGTAACTTCTTTCTAAGAAAGAAAGGGAAAATATATTTACTAAGACTCAACAGATAAGAGCAAGTTTCCAAAGGTCATCTGGTCTACCTTTGTGATATTCCAGAGCACTGGCCACTTGACATCTGAGGGAAGGTCACATGGGTGACAGGATATTAACTCCTAGATAAGCTGTGTTGGTAGTTCTGCTGCTGCCAAAGTATGCACAGTGGTCCACAGAGCTGGCTTCTTGCATTCTTAGCAGCTCTGTGCAAATTCTAAAAGCTAGATCAATTTTGAGTCTCAGAGGAAGTTGAAAGCAATGTCCTTACTGGTGCTGTCAACATTCACTGTAATATACTATACTGCACAGTGGAACGTCCCTGTCACCTGAGCCACCACCAATCAGAGCACATTGCCAGCTACCACCTATCTGGTCATACAAGTGGAATAGTTCTCACAGGTGTTATCAGCTTACTCATCATAAGTAGGATTATATAATACACTGTGCACTGGGTACATTTCTGAACTCTAACCAGTCTGCTTGGTTCATTTATACTCTACAATACAACTTATTAGCAAAATTTCTTGGATGAGAAAACCAAGACAAGGTTAGAGAAACATCCTTATTAATTAATAGACTAGAAGTAGTTAAGTCTGGACTCAGACTCTAAGCCTGTGAGGATACCTCATTTATATTTGTGTTTCATTCACAATGAGGTAATGACTGTCCCAGTTAGATCTTCCCCAGGTAAGGGCTGGAATATAGAATATATATATATATATATATATATATATATATATATATATATATATTCTATATTCATATATGTATGTATATTTACACATATATGTATGTATATGTGTGTATATACACACACACATATATGTGTATATATATGTGTATATATATATATATATATATATATATATATATACACCTTTATATGATGTAAATGAATGTTATAATGAAATTTCAATTAACCTTTCCCTGTTTGTTTTCCAACAGTTTTATAATACGCTGGGCATAATTTTAATTTATTTTTATGTATGTAGTGTTCACTGACCTTGTTGATGAGACTTTTCTAATGTTTCATTGTGGATGACATTTCCACCCACCCCTGAACCAAATCAACTCCTAAGCTTCCTTCAAATGCCAGCTTAATGTGTTCCCTTCCCATTGGCATTTACTGTGTGCCCCTCTGCAGCACACCAGTATTCTCTTATCTTTGAATCCTGTTTCCTCATGACACTCATCTCAGCTTCTGAGTACTTCACTTGATTTCTGTGTCTCCTTCCTCCATCCCCTCTCTAATTCATGGATAATAAGGATGATACTTATGTTTTTATTTTATTCATGAGCACCCAGAAAACTGCTAAGCATATCAGGTAATCACAATGGTTGGTAAGTAAATATTATTGTGGCTTCTTACAAGAAACAGTATCCGAGGTAGGATGTAAGCATAGTCAGGACATGGCCATGCCAATGCTTTCCTTATATTGCTGCCCTTAGAGGGACCTCTGTTATATGCCCACATCGCAGGTCAACTCACCATTAGTCTTCAAATCTCCTCTTCTTCTCTTCAGAGAATAGCATCATCATATGACACAGACATTCAAACCAGAACATGCATCCACCCTTCACCATTCCCTTACCATCGGGCCCCGTAGCTCAGCAGTTGCCATGTCTTGATAATTTCTCCCCCACTATATGCACTTGTCTGGTCTTCTGTCTCTCCAAGTCCCTTCCTCTAACTCATACTTTCCATGAAGAATTACTCCCATTCTGTAAACCTCACACTCACAGCATCTCAGAGGTCCATGGTGTGTTGAAAGCTATTTCTGTTGCCTCTTAATTTCCTTTTGTGCTTATTTGTTAGAGATAATTCTGCCTTATTCTTGAGGATTCATTGCAACACTGACTTTTGTTTTTAAATCTCTAGCCACAATGATCCTAGCTGTATCAATTATGTTCATGTTTCTGTTCTCACATAATGACTTTCCTAGTTGCCTGCATTTTCTCTTGAGTTCTATGTAAACAAAGCCAGTATCTTTCAACTCATAATAGCCAGGACCAGCAGAGTGTTTATGTACTCAAGGTTAGTTCCAAGATATCACAGAATAGTTCATCCAGCTGGGATCCTTTCATTAGACCCAGTGATAGTCTTTGGAGTATTATAAATGCAAATGTAGAATGAGAGACAGGTTAGAATAGTGGGCTTTAGCATGTAGATCACTGGAATCAACCCTGGAAGTCAGCGAGCTGCATCTTATCACATCATACCTTTGTTTAAAAACAGAGTCCCCTCTTTTAGGCAATTGGGCATATAACTTTGTCATATAAGCTGTAAAACAAGACTGAATTACCTGATGTGGCAGAGAATGGTAAGGTAAAGCACCAAGAGAATTTAAAAGGTTGACTGTTGGAGATTGGTTCTAATGCTTTGATTCAATCAGACATCTGTTTGCCCAAACTCTAAAGGTCCTCGTCTCTAATTGGTTTTTGATTGATAACAATGCCAATGGCCAATGACTGGGCATAGGGTGGGACCCTTAGAGTTGTGTGGGGTAGGAATCAGAGAGGAATGAGAGAGAATTGCCATGATTCAAGGAAGAAGGATGGGGCACAGGAGCTGCAGGAGAGAAAGCCAACCAAACATATGAGATTTCCGGAAGGTGGCCAGTGGTCTAGGGCAGCAGGCAGAGGATTAGAAGTGCCCAGCCTTTAAGTAGCCAAGACATTTTAAAAGTAAGCTAATGTATATGTGTCTTTCATTTGCAGATCCAAAGAGTTCCTGGGCAGATGGCTGGAAGTGTGTGACCTGCCAATAACATAAAGTGGAGTAACAAACCTTTACTGGAAAAACCTAAGGATAAAGCTCATCACACACACACACACACACACACACACACACACACACACACACACACACACACTAATGAGAGCACAGGCTGTTCTATTGACTGTGCTCTTTCATCCTCTGTCTTCACTCATTACTTCTCCATTCATGTTACAATAGACACTACCTGGGCCCATCTTATGTGTGCATGAAGAATCTTTGACTAATGATGCCACTGACAGTATATGCTTTTTCAAGTTAGCTAATTTTTAAATTTGTATTAATGCTTTACAGAAGGTACCAGCACAGTTATAGAACTCTTGACAAATGAATACTATAGTATAGCTACTATCGAAACAAGGATTTAGACAATTTCATTATCAGCAATTCCTCTGTATATCTTGCTGTCAACTCCCACCCCATCTCCAGTTTCTGGAAATCACTGATTTACTTGAATCATGCTCACGTTTTGACAGTAAAAGGACACTGCATTTTTATCCTTTAAAACATTATGAATAAAGTCATTTATTGGGTTATGGTATAGGATGTTATATGAAGAGCAATTTGTACTTCACTTAGGGAAACATCTAAGCATGAGACTGGAGGGTCCATCCTGGCATTTTGGCTAGATGGCTGTGCTATGCAGGGCTCCCACCAGCAGTTGGTAGTGGTTGCTATTTTCTTTAGCTGCCTTTCTCTCAGGTATGTGCCGGTACGAGGGTATAGTTTTCATCTTTTCTTCCCTTTCAACAATGATGGTTAATGCTTTTAATGCATTTATTTGCAATATTTGTCATTGCTGAGGCATGCATCATATCTTTAGACCAGTTCAAATTTTTCTTTCTTTTTTCTTTTGTTTTTGCCTCTACAGAGATATTTGCATGTTCTAACCCTCTTTCTGAATATGTGATGTATAAATGGTTTTCCTTGGTCTCCCACATCTCTTTTCCTGTTCTTAGATTCTAAAGAGTGGCAATTATTATTTAGATGGAGTACAGACCATCTAGCTTTTTAAAAGAAACTAGATTGGAGTCTGTGAGAAAGCTCAAGTAGGGTGGGAGTACTAGCCACACAAACCTGATGACCTGAGTTTGACCTTTGTGCCACAGTGGAAGGAGAGAACTAACTCCTGATTTCTATATGAGTTCTTTGATCCCTGTGCCTATGTACATAGGCACACACATGCATGTGCACACACACACACACACACACACACACACACACACATACACACAGACACAAACACACACACCAAGTTCTTGTATACAGTGACTAATGCAATTTTTAAAAACTAGAGTGGTTGTTTTGGAAACATAGCCTGAGGCCCCTGAACCATCCATCCACATTTGCCTTACCAGTCCCGAGTTTCACGGTTCAGTCAATCATTACTTCTCACATATAATTTTACCGATGATACAAGATCCAAACCAAAGTTCCTTTTTCTGCCCATGGACATTCAATGTTCTAGCATCTTCTGGAGCTCCTTGTACACTTGGTCATTGTTCAAAACAGCCAAGATATGGAAACAACCATATTTGCAAGATGAATAGAGAAAACACAGTAGGTATAAACACATAGACAAACAGGACATTACTCAACCTTAAAATGAAAGGAAACCACGCCAACCAGGAAAACACAGGTGATCTTACATGACATCACACAGAAAGGCAAATACTACTGGATTCCACTTCTCTGAGGAGTCAAAGCCCCCACCTGACACAGGAAGAGGCCATGATTGAGAGTGGTACCTCAGGCCTGTGGAGAGAAGATGGGAAGATTTGCTTCTAGGGAGTACAATATCTTAGTAGCTTAAGATGCTTAAGATGGGTCAGTTCTTGATAAGTGCTGATCAACACAGGACCAACAGCAATATAATACTGCTTCAAGATATGTGAGGAGAATAGATGTCATGCTAAATGGTTTTTCCATAAAATAATAACAGCTTACAGCCCCATAAAGAACATAGTAAGTTTGGGAGGTGATGAATGTATTCAGTGCTTTGCTCATGAAAAAAGTACGTGTACACATGTGCTGTAATATCAAAATGCATCCATTAAGTGTGATTGAATTTAGTAGATCAATTTTATACTATAAAATTACATGAGTGTATTTTATACATTATGTATACTAGTGGCCTGTACAAATTCTCTTTAAAAGATAGTATATATTTTTATGTTCCCACGCACTACCAAAAAAAAAAAAAATAAAGCAGAAACTAAAGATATAAAAAAAAAAATAGAAAACAAAAATTATAACATACATTTATAATTGGCTTTGGAGTGTAGTAGTCTAGCATTTTTCTTGACACAAAAATAAGTGAAGAGGTCTAGATTCGGTGGTGCATGGTGGGTAGCACTGTAGGTGACGGTGTCTAGAAATGTTCCCAGGCAGACTAATACCTCTGATGTAGACCAATCACATCGCATTTCTGGTTCAAAGATGTTAATGAAGTGAGTTAAATTACTCACCATCAGACCTATGAAGAAGATCAATAAAAGCCCAGTGGGTGACCCAGCCATTAACCTGCTCGCCGACTAGAATGCCAGACAGCCACCTCCACCTGTTAACACTGTTTCACTCGCCAGTTTCTCCTCAGTTTACAGGTTCCTTGGTTCTGCAAACTGATCTTTGGTTCATTTGACTCTTTATTCAAGGTATCATAACCACCTTTTATCCTGGGCACAACCAAGTAGAATACAAGATCTAACTGAGAGCAATCAAAACCACAACAAACGTATTTTACTCTGACCTACAAATGGCCTGAAAATACTTAAGCTAAAAATATTTGTTGGTGACGAGAAACACAAATTAACTGATCACTCCGCAGCTTTGCTTGCTTCATATGCCCTTCTTGCTCTCAGCTCTGCTTTCTATGGTAATAAATTAATGTATGAAAGAGTGAGCACAGCCCATGATTCAGGATAAAGGACAGTATAGAGACCACCACAGAAAATAGTGAGCACTTGACAAAATGGGATTTAATCTATTGAAGTAAGAAACAGTATAGGTAAAAAAGAAAAAGAAAAAGAAAAGAAAAAGAAAGCTAATATAGTTGATTATGGTGGGTATTTGCATTTATTGCTAATCACTAGTCAGACTATTATTTTTATATAGTATATATAATAAAATCATTACATATTTTTTACTCTCTATATATTGAGTACTTAGGCAAATGTCTATTCCTGGTCTGTCACTTTATCACAGCCAATTTTTATTAAGTAAACAGCAACATGATTGCTTAAATATATATGTCTCACTGCCTGTTGACATCTAAGCAGCAGCATGCAAATCAGCTGGAAAGGCTTTGTGCTCTCCATGGGGACAGCATTAGCCTAAGGACCACAGGGCGAAGGTGAATGCATGACGCAGAAATTGAGTGTTTGACTTTTAGTTCTGGCTTGGTCACATTTCTGTTATTTGTGGCACTTCATTTTCTATGTGAATGTGCCTACTGGGCAGTAACACTGAGGGGTCCTAGGAAACAGCCACATTTAGGCCCCTTTTTCGTAAGACATAGAGCTATTACGGCTTAGAGAAGCTTTGAAGACAGACATAAGGGACAAGCACATTGAGTGATGGCAACAGAGCACCAGCTCATCATCTTCAGGCCTTAGAACTTCATCAGGTATTCTGCACATAATTCCCACTGGCCATTTGCTTTAATCACCAATTACAAGAATGACCAGGTGAATTTTCTAATGAGGAAAGTCTCTTGGGACTTCCCACGGTTGAAGGTGTTTGTTTCGGCATAACTTATTAAAGAATTTGCATTCCTCTCATGATGGTTACTAACAAGGTTCAACTCAACCTTTTCTGTGTGGGCAGAAAAGCAGCCCACTTCTTCTGCAGCCTTGGCTCATGCTGCTGTAAGAATTCACCCTCTTAATAATGGCCACCAGTACTCAAAAGGACAGAGGCACTGGTTCAGCATACATATCCAATAGGGATTCGCCCATGGTACTTTGGTAGTTTAGGAAAGTATGTGATTTTCTTATTAAGGAGCACATCATAATAACTATGCTACTCCTATTGTATGTAAGACTCAAAGTTGTGCCACTGTGCTTGGAGACACGAACTAAAACGTTAAAAGATTCTGCATACAGCATACATACAGCCATGCAATGGTTACTAACTGAAGACAATAGAATGCACAGATCAACGATCTCAGCCATGATGACACTAAGCAATTTATTATTCGACTCCAAAGCCTTTCTATCTCTGCCCCTGCTGTGTGATATGACTGAGCTCCTGCCATGTGAAGCAGAAAGCATCCTAACTGATATAAACCCATCATTTATATTCCTCTTACTTTGGTAGGAAGTTATATCTAGCTTCTTGTCATGTGCATTGTATATTTTATGATATGAAAACTCCCCTTTCCTTTTGAATGCCATGAAGAAAAATTGAAAATGAGTGTTTAGTTGATATTCTCTTTATACTTTCTAAAAAGATTTGGAATCATACCCCTTCTGGGTTGCCTAGTTCCAAACACTTTTTAGTTGACTTTGAGTTTATATTTCTATTGTTTCCTTTAAGAATAAACAGAGAAAATCACATAATATTTAATATGGAGGAGGGAGTGGCACAGACACATGCCCAGTGTAAGTACCATTTTAGAGTGAATTCTTGGCATAACTATCTCCTCTTGTCATCTTAGATAACCAATTCAATGCAACTGAATGGGTTCTTATGGATGTATTTTTTCTTCATAAAACCAGGGATCTATTTTCCATGTCAAGTTGTAATTATTAAGTGAAGTAGATGGAGGGGTATTTTTAACCCTGAGTTTAAAGTCATACACTTAAGGACTTAGCGTTCACCAATGTCCATGTATGATCATCTTCCTCAGTTTTATAATAGCAAGATGATTAGGGTGCATTGTCTGATTCCATCATCTATGAAACCTTCAATAAGAATGACTGCAATGTATTTGATCAAAGAAAGAATGTACTGATGATGAAATAAAGTAATAGTAATTAATGCTATAAAAGAAAATCTTAAGGTAGCATGTTTAGAATTGGCAGAGACACCTCATAGATTGGTATATACCAGCCTAGATGACTATATACTATCACGGCACAGGCTGATACATTGAATGTCACAGTTTTGCCAATCCCACCTATAATTTGATCTTGTTAGTCATCCAACAAAATATCCATTGGATAACAATCTCTCTGGAAACAATTCGTGTGCAAGTAAGGAATGTGATGAGCGGTCGTCCTGTGTTGAACTGAGTTCATGATCTACTTTAAGATCAGCATTTGCTTTTCAAACAAAGGCATCTAATGAGCTGGTCCCTAGTGGCTCTTATACTAAAGACTGATGAATTTTGAATTCATTAACATTTGCATTTCCAAGACAATGAGTGTGAAAAGAAAAGGCTCTATAAGTTGGGAAACATAGTAACGTATTTTTATCTGGTCGGGACCTGCTCTTTTCAATAGGCATGGCCAGGGTTCCAGGTCTGAACCACAGAGCACACTAACAGATTTAAATTCCTTTGTTTCCTTTCAATTCAGCACAAGTGGGACATATGCATCACCTCTCTAGACTCACTGGCGAGAAGACACTTCATTAGTGGCCATCCTAGGAAAAAACACAAAATATTTTCTCACAGAGTCTCTGTTGCCCTGCTTCTGTACTAAAGCATAGTGTATAAAGCAATGCCCAGATGAGCATAGAACGAGTGTCGTAAGTGGCTGGTAAGCACTGAACGTACTGATTCAGAGGATCAAAAGCCGAAGTGGGT
This sequence comes from Arvicanthis niloticus, assembly GCF_011762505.2. Lineage (NCBI taxonomy): Eukaryota > Metazoa > Chordata > Mammalia > Rodentia > Muridae > Arvicanthis > Arvicanthis niloticus. The sequence goes on along the minus strand of NC_133436.1, from coordinate 7,347,605 downwards.
AAACTTGGCATTCTAAGAACCACGGCAATGGTTTCATTAGCAAGAGCTGGGTGCAAACATAATACATGCTGTCGCAAAAAGCGTTTGACCCTAATGCTTTTACTTTCCTGACACAGCCATACCGGTTTCAGCTGGACACATAAAGGACTCCATACAGAGCACAGCTTTCTTCTGCCTTGCAGCTAAGGTAGTAGTCTCTATTGGTTACTGTCTCATGACTCCTGACAAAAGGAGGCTGGAAAATGGATGGCTCAGTGGCTTAGAGCACCTGCTGTTCTTGCAGAAGACGCATGTTTGGTTCCCAGCACTCACATGACGCTCATGACCATCTATAACTGCACTTACAGGCCATCTTGTGCCCTCTTCTGACCTCTGTACACATCAGGCATGCAAGTGGTACATACACATAGGTAAAATATTCATACACATAACATGAACATATAAGCCTGAAGAATTTTTAAAATTACAAAGAAAATACCTGACAAAAAAGGGCAAGGGTTCATTTTGGCTTGCAGTTCCGAGGGATACCACCCAGAATGAAACGGAAGGAGAAGCAGTGGGATGGGGAGACTGTTGGCCATCCTGCATCCACACTCAGAAAGCAGACAGCAGCAGATGCTGATGCTCAGCTCCCTTTCTGCTTTCTATTCAGTTACTTAGTTCAGTAGCTAAGGCGAGTCTTCCCATCAATCCTATAACTTATATGGACACTCCCTCATGGGCATGCCAAGAGGTTTGTCTCTCAGGTAGTTACATATCCTTAAAAGTTGCTATCAATACAAACCATCATACAGTCTGACTAGGCCACCTACACTCTGTAAGTAGAAACAATGTCTGTAAGTATGTTTGTTCCACCGAAAGGAACAAGCAGCCTGTCTGTCTTCCTTTTCTGGAACGTGGGGCTGAAGCTGAATCACCACTTGGCACTTGCTATGGGAAGAACAACCAAGGCAAGGATGGAGGAGCCTGGGGCTGACACACCAAGGGAACACATCAGCTGTAAGTTGGACATCGCAGACTGTTAAAAGAGACAGACTTCTACCAGGATTAAGCCATGGGTCTTGGGACACTGATGCAGCAACAGCATTTCCTTGTAAACTAACTGATGTTTTGCCTTATTTAACCCCCAAGGAAGATGCTCGCATTTCCCTAAAGGTCAGATACTGTTGGCCAGAGTGCCAACGCACTACATTAGAAATGCTACTATATATGTAAAATGTAGAAAAGAGCCTAGAATGGGCAGGGCTAGGAAGGAGTGTGACACCAAGTCTGCCCCTGCCCCTGCCCCTGCCCCTGCCCCTGCCCCTGCCCCTGCCCCTGCCCCTGCCCCTGCCCCTGCCCCTGCCCCTGCCCCTGCCCCTGCCCCTGCCCCTGCCCCTGCCCCTGCCCCTGCCCCTGCCCCTGCCCCTGCCCCTGCCCCTGCCCCTGCCCCTGCCCCTGCCCCTGCCCCTGCCCCGGCCCTGCCCCTGCCCCTGCCCCTGCCCCTGCCCCTGCCCCTGCCCCTGCCCCTGCCCCTGCCCCTGCCCCTGCCCCTGCCCCTGCCCCTGCCCCTGCCCCTGCCCCTGCCCCTGCCCCTGCCCCTGCCCCTGCCCCTGCCCCTGCCCCTGCCCCTGCCCCTGCCCCTGCCCCTGCCCCTGCCCCTGCCCCTGCCCCTGCCCCTGCCCCTGCCCCTGCCCCTGCCCCTGCCCCTGCCCCTGCCCCTGCCCCTGCCCCTGCCCCTGCCCCTGCCCCTGCCCCTGCCCCTGCCCCTGCCCCTGCCCCTGCCCCTGCCCCTGCCCCTGCCCCTGCCCCTGCCCCTGCCCCTGCCCCTGCCCCTGCCCCTGCCCCTGCCCCTGCCCCTGCCCCTGCCCCTGCCCCTGCCCCTGCCCCTGCCCCTGCCCCTGCCCCTGCCCCTGCCCCTGCCCCTGCCCCTGCCCCTGCCCCTGCCCCTGCCCCTGCCCCTGCCCCTGCCCCTGCCCCTGCCCCTGCCCCTGCCCCTGCCCCTGCCCCTGCCCCTGCCCCTGCCCCTGCCCCTGCCCCTGCCCCTGCCCCTGCCCCTGCCCCTGCCCCTGCCCCTGCCCCTGCCCCTGCCCCTGCCCCTGCCCCTGCCCCTGCCCCTGCCCCTGCCCCTGCCCCTGCCCCTGCCCCTGCCCCTGCCCCTGCCCCTGCCCCTGCCCCTGCCCCTGCCCCTGCCCCTGCCCCTGCCCCTGCCCCTGCCCCTGCCCCTGCCCCTGCCCCTGCCCCTGCCCCTGCCCCTGCCCCTGCCCCTGCCCCTGCCCCTGCCCCTGCCCCTGCCCCTGCCCCTGCCCCTGCCCCTGCCCCTGCCCCTGCCCCTGCCCCTGCCCCTGCCCCTGCCCCTGCCCCTGCCCCTGCCCCTGCCCCTGCCCCTGCCCCTGCCCCTGCCCCTGCCCCTGCCCCTGCCCCTGCCCCTGCCCCTGCCCCTGCCCCTGCCCCTGCCCCTGCCCCTGCCCCTGCCCCTGCCCCTGCCCCTGCCCCTGCCCCTGCCCCTGCCCCTGCCCCTGCCCCTGCCCCTGCCCCTGCCCCTGCCCCTGCCCCTGCCCCTGCCCCTGCCCCTGCCCCTGCCCCTGCCCCTGCCCCTGCCCCTGCCCCTGCCCCTGCCCCTGCCCCTGCCCCTGCCCCTGCCCCTGCCCCTGCCCCTGCCCCTGCCCCTGCCCCTGCCCCTGCCCCTGCCCCTGCCCCTGCCCCTGCCCCTGCCCCTGCCCCATCAAATGGCACAGAGCCCCTGGGTAGTAGCATAATTATGAGAGTAATCAGTGATTTAAGAATTTAGGGGGTCTGTGGTACAGTCTTATGTCAGCAGCAGTGAGTACCAGTCTGAAGACCAAGGCTTCCTGTGGAATCCTGGTTGGAACAAAACCTGACAGGGTACTTTAGTCAGCATAGGGCTCAGGAATGCCAACAAGCAGGGTGTCAAAGCAGTAGGAGGGAAGGAGAAGCCTTGGGAGGGGGAATGACACTGGGAACTGGAACAATGGGACATTTAGTCCCAATGCGTATACCCTGTAGATGGATATTTGCTGTTTCACTACACCGGACATCCATAGGCTCTCCTATCAAATACCTTTTGATTGATATCTAGGTTCCTTCATTGGGTGAGATCCAAGAAGAACTGAGTGAACTTCCTTCCTGGTAGTGTTGCCAACCCAGGTAGGCCCCTTGCCCACAGTGTGCTTCTAGGAAAGGAACTGCTTTCGCCCTGGAGGAAGAAGCAAATAGGCATATCCTAAAACAGCAATGACAGTGATGAGGACCCATCATGGTAGTAACTGGAGCATGAGCAAGTCTGCAGCAGACACGTGCATCCATCCTTAGAAGATACTGTCAAAATGTTTTTAATGTGCATTTAAAAGATGTGGGTTCAGGGGGCTTTCCTGTCTGCTGTCTCTGCTCCTGATTTGCTTGCCGCCTCGAGTGAATGTGTAAGCTTTTTCCTGGGGGCAGAGTCTTCTGCTCCCAATGTAGAAAGCTTGCAGCAGCCCCTGGAAGGATTCCTTTCAGGTAAAAAGAACATCACAGCTGTGATTCCAAAAGAGATACACTCCAGAAAACTGCAGACCAGGCATGGCTTCTTGCAATGGATCCCACACTGGGGAGGAAAGGAAATCGGCATGATTTTATTAGGTCCTGCCTTAACAAGGGCCGATCAGCACCTCAATCATTCAAATGCTTCAAAGAAAGCTAAAGAGTGCCACCTTTGCCTGCCAGCTGTTTGCAAGGCAGGTTGTGTCTGCTGTTTTACTACCAGGGAAGGGCGGAAGCCATGCTTACATGATTCAGCCTCTCTTGGGCTTGCAGCAGAACACCAGAAGCTGGGAAATATTCCTCTATTTTAAGGAAACTGTCTGGATCTTCTCTCTCTCTCTCTCTCTCTCTCTCTCTTCCTCTGTCACATGTGATGAGTGGAGTGACTGCTAATCTCCATTCATGGCGGTTGGATTCCATAAAAATACTCAAATGCCACCTGGAATATCATCAAGTTTCCAATAAAAGGAAGAAAGAAACAAAGCTAGAGATGGCCCCTCATGAAAATCTATACAGAGCCAGGAGAAGGCAAGGGGCTCCTTAAGTTGCCGTAAAAAAGAAAGAAAAAGGGGTTGCCCATTAGATCACCAAGCATCAGAGCTGCAGAAGGTCAGCAGATGACCTGAAATGCATGTGGTCTCTACCCCGATGCACAGGAAACAGACATGCCAGTACTGTAGGATCTGAGTCCCTGGGGACTCTAACTGTACTACGGGGCTACCTGGTTGGCTGAAAGTTTGTCTCAAAGCCTGGCTGCCATCAGATAACAGGTGCACTGGTATTCCCTTGCTCCACTCCCAAGGGCATCTTCCTATAAAATGAAATTTCATGCTCAGCCAAACTTTAGAAGCATATGATTTAAACATATGCCAGTCTCTTTCTACACACGTCAGCAGCTTCTCAATTCCACCCCCCCCCCTTCCCCCTGGAAACAGCTCTGGTAGAAGCTTCGAAGGATTTGTTGCCAAGTGTTCTTTTCTCACTGTCTTCACCACACAACCTTTCATGAGGAAGCAGAGCAGCCCCGAGAGCTGAAGTGATGATGCCATACAGGGCGGTAGTCTATGTCTGAAATGATTTTCAGAATTACACCAGAGTTTTCCCTTTGCAAGCATGTGTCCCAAAATATGTTACCATGGACCATGACCAATGAACACAGGCTGATCCAAGTCTTGCCAGCTCACTTAAGGAAAAAGAGAATGTGGGGAAATGCTACAAATATAGATATATCTTGAAATAGTATTACGTAATTTGATTAACTTGGAAACAAATTTTTAGCCACACAGTGTGATAATTCACTCTTTCTAATATAAAGAAATGATAAATGTTACCCAATCAGGATTTTAAATAATTTACACTGAATATTTTACTAAAATGTAAAGAAAAGTTGAGGAAATACTATTCAAACTATTATATAAAACAGAATATTCAGCATACTTTGTGTATTCTTCACACACACACACACACACACACACACACACACACACCCCTACACACCTAACTATGGTCTGTTAAATTAAGAGGGTTGCTGGTCCAGCATGTTCTTGGTGAGAGCAGAATGACATGCTTCCTGCCCCAGGACAGGGCCAGCAGCCATGGGCCTCCATCTGTGTTGATGGCTCCTTTGGGCATTAGGTTTGTTTGTATAATAAAGTACCGAATATACATTTTTCCTTTAAGGAATGTCCTCCCTGTTAACATTAATGACTGTATAACAAAGCAAAGGTGTGGCTAATGTCTCAGTAGAATGGTAAATGCTGGGACATTCAGGAGAACCCTTAAGGCTGTGGAAAAGAACTCTAAAAGCATGGGTTCAGAAATACATACTTTTTTAAAACACAAGGATACAATACAAATTATGAGGGGCTTCATAAATCTAAAGAAACAAAGGCAGCTACATTAATGAGCCAGCTTGTCAGAAAGCTACAAAGGCAGGCAGATTCCTGTGTTCAAGGTCACACGGGGGCATAGTAAGGTTAAACCCAGGTGTGCTAGAAATGATAATATTTCAGGACAGGGTCTCACATAGCACACAGGACAGGGTCTCACATAGCACACAGGACAGGGTCTCACATAGCACACAGGACAGGGTCTCACATAGGCAGTTTAGCCTCTGACTCAACAGAGGCAGGATCTTTGAATTCTTTTGCAATGTTAAAACAAAATCTGTGCTGCTGTCTCCTAAGAATTAAGGGGATAATCAGAAGGGAGCCTGGAGTAAATGACTGAGTTGATATGTAAAATAAGAGATTGAGTTTATGATCTACAGGAGATGAGCTATCAAGAGAATTTTCTAGAATAGCAAGAGAGAACTGCTTGGACAACTGTCTCAAGCTGAACATAGAGAGAGCTGTCTGGAGAAAATAGATCAGAGGGAAAGAAAGCAGAACAGATAGAAAGCAGGTTGGAAAGCTGTCTCGAGCCGAACACAGCTTTGGCCTCATGATTTGACTTTAAGTCATTTGATTCGCTGCTCCTAGACACCCCTGCCTCAGAATCCCTCTCCAAGCTGAGGCAGGTCCTCGGCAGAGAGGAACTCAGGGGTCCTGAGAGGTGAGAGTCACTGTGCCAGGACAGAGCTGGTGTCAGATGGGAAAACTACTAAAGGCTTGTGCAGGACAATGACGTAAAACCGCATGCTTCCAAATGCAAGCACCGCGGGGAGGTGACAGCTGACTAGCTGAGCTCTGTCTCTGTCTGGTGTATGGACTCCCAGACTGCCACACATGTGTCCATGACTTCCCAAATTCTCCCTAGTTCTCCACCCTATCCATGTTTCCTTTGTACAGTGGGTGAGGTGCCATATTCTCTAGCCCACCCTGGTGACGAGCTTGCAGCCATCTCTCTAGATCTGTTCAGCATGCCATGGCTTAGCGATAATAGCTGGCCAGTTGTTTCTATAATGTAAGTGCCATTTCCTCAACCGAGAGCACTGGAATGACCAAAGAACCAGGGCCTGTGGTTCACAGTCCTTCCATGTTCACACTGTTGGGATATAATACATTGTATAATTGCCAAGGATCTTCTGGGTAAAATGAACCTGCAAGAGTGTGTTGTGTTTTGTGTGTGTTTTGTGTGTGTGTGTGTGTGTGTGTGTGTGTGTGTGTGTGTTTGTAAGTCCTGAAAGAGTAGCAGGTGAACATGAGATGCAGAGGCTGAGCTCACAGCACCCTCAACAACAGTACAGTCTAACTATTGGCTACGATTCAGCACTGGGTAGAGGAATCTACAAGTGGATATCAACAATCATTTTACAGCAGAAGCAGACTAGCCTATGAGGCATTAGATCAAATCACACCTAGCAAATTGTGAGAATTTTTCTTGAAACCTTCATGAGTTTGTATGGTGCACAATGCTATAAAAACATCTATTTCTCACTGGGAAAAGGTTAGGGAAGTTTAAGGCACATATTGAATTAAGTCTTCTCAGAACACAGTCTACTGCATACTACTTCTCCTAATATGAAATACAGAGAAGAGTTTCCCAGCAGTGCTCACGTGCTAGGAAACCAACAGTTCTAAGCATGTGCTACATGCTGGAATTGCCAGAGGCTTTTCAAAAGCCAGCAAATGCTCAGCCTTGGGAAGCAATAGTGAGTGTATTCAAAACAAATAGCATATTCTAAAGTCATAATGATTACATTCTAGGGTCACAATGACATTCTAAGGTCACAGTGAGCACACGCTAATGGAATAGGGAAAACACTCCAAGATCAGAGTGAGCATACTCTAACAAGTTAGCCTGTTGTAAGAAAATCTTACACACATTCTAAGGGATACTTTTGGCCATGACAAAAGTCCAGAGGTGCGGGGTTAGGAGTTAGCATATTGCCTTACCCACTATGAATGACAGATAAGCTGATTTTGCTAAAGAGACAACCATGTCTCCATTTGAGCTGCCCTGCACAGTTCACCTGCATAAACATGAAATATCTGCATCAATCTAGAGACAAAGTGCCAAGAACACTTGGCATACAAATACGAGAATACCATTACTGCAGCTTTACCCAACAATGGGAATTCATTTGGATTCAGCCCATAAAACATTCAACCTAGGTTTCCCCAGAACTCGTGGTGAAGGAGATGCACTGTAACTAAATGTCCACACACCAAGGAAACCATGGCCTCCTGTGAATGAAATGAGTGCAGCAGGATGAGCAGTGCTCTCTCCCAAGACCCGGGGATCATTGCAGAAGAGGGGAGCAGAAAGAATACAACAGCCATAGGATGTGGGTGACCATGAGCAAAGTGTCTTCTGGGCACAAGCAAGTAAGCTGCACATATTAACTAAAAGTGGTTATAAGAGCATATACAAAACCTGAGCAATCCTAAGCCAGACCAAAGCCCAGTAAGAATGAAATCCCAGCTCCGAAAGGAGGAGCTACTGGCCATTGGTTACTGCTGGGAGAAGGAGAGACAGTTTTCTCTGTCCGGAGACAAAACTATCTGCCCAGGCCTCAGTGACAGCGAGCACAACTTGCATCCTCTAGGGATATTCTACCAAAGACTGGTTATAATTAGAAGGAGATGGGTGTGAGAGCATGGGTGAAATGCAGTCAGTCTCTGCAGCATCGCATGAGATGCAAGTAACAAGGCAGGCAGAAACTGATGCTTAGAAAGTTGATTACTATTCAAGAAAGTCTGAAGACATTCTTACTGGCAATCATCACATTATTTTTGGATAATCTGAAACTTGATAATATTAAATAATGAAAGAGTATAAAGGGAGGGTTATACTGATTTCAAAATATTCACCACAAGATTTAAAGACTGGACTTCATAAATATTAGATAAATACTCTACCTCCAGGTCACATCTCTAGCCTTCTACTGCCGATCTACACTTCTGTTACTATAACATACAGGTAGCTAAATATCTTCACCTAAAAATATAAAAAAAATAAAACAAAACTATCAAGTTATAATGAATCCCCCTAAATTATAACTAAATTAACCAAATCTGGCTTTTTGCTCTTGATAGCCATGGATAGCAAGTATCATGTGATTTTTGTGTTTTACCAAAGCCTGACTTTTTCATAATAAATTAACCTTTATTTCAATCTTTGCTTATTAAATGCATCTGTTATATTTTTCTTGACATTATGAGAATTATTATGGTAAGCCAACTTATGGAACAGAATACAATTGTCAGGCTGCAAAAAAAAATTGCAACAATATCCATTAACATATCAAATTGAGCCAATATAATTCAAGTATCATTCAATAACTACAATTTCAAAAAGAAATAGCATGAAGATATTTCTGTCTGTATGATGATGTATGATGATCATGCATTTTAAAAAATTCAGTTTCTGTCTTTGTGGTTGGTGCCTATTTGGTGAATATCTGTTTCCTAACTGCAAAAATACTGAGTAGGATATTCACTGTGCATATCGCCAAAGTGGAAGTTTTACGTAAGCAAAGTCATTGTGACTGTGTGCCACACATGCTCCGTGAGTTATACTTGGAAAGCCACTGCGATTGTGTGCTACATCCCCTCTGTCAGTTATATTTTGAAAGCCATTGTGATTGCATGCTACATATCTATTCTGTGAGTTACACTTGGGTTAACTCTAGACTGCTACCAAAAGACTATGTGTTTGGACATTTCCAGCACTGTCCCCCTGACACAGGAGGAAACTCAACAGCACTTTATGAACTTAGCACCTACTTCAGGAAGAGAAGTGCTCCAGATCCCCTTATAAGGCCTGCTAGAGCCATATGTATCTGTATGTGTGGTAAAATGGGAAGCCCTTCCAAACCAACCTCCTTCATGCATGATAATTAGCTAGAAATATTAAATAACATCCTGAACCATGGCTTATGTGTATTCTTTGTGACACTTAAAAATTACACAACAATTTTAATAACTAACATTTTTAACCTCATGGCTAGAGTGAGCATGAAAGCAAGTGCATGACAGAAATTGTTAAAAGGCTCAAGGGAAGATTCTGAAAACATACAATATCTGAGGTGAAAATTCTCCAGGTCAGAACTAACAGAGGGCTAAACTAGAGACCTTTAAGATGTATATGAGAAATTAACCCAAACAAATCTCAGAGAACCTGCTATGAAAAAAAAGTTGCCAGAGCCTCAGCAGACCAAGAGACAACACCTCACTGCCATATATACACATTATACCTACACATATTCACACATACATGTATACACACTCACACACAAACACATGCATGCACGCACTCATGCTTATGCACACATTCAACATGTACTCATGTATAACACAATTTGGAAACACTGCATGGGATGAAATGACACATGGACAGTAAACACACATTTCAAGGATTGGAGTCAACATTTGCTTTCGAATTTTAGGAGAACTGTACGTTCAGAGACACCTAATGAACTTAAAGCACAAGAAATATGAAATTAACTGTAAAAGCATAATAATAATAGAGTTGCTTAATGTCACTAAAACATGAAATCTTTACAAGAGTCAGGCATTAAAAGCACATATACTCATAGGAACAAAATAAACACTACAGCGGGTTGTTTCTTATCACCTTTAAAGATTTAGAGGCAATATCTTTAACATATTAAGAGAATGCTTTAACTATAAATGTTTTTCCTAGCCAAGACAAGTTTAAAAATTTTAAAAATAGAGACTTTTTAGACATATTAAAGTTGAAATAATATGCAAGGCAAGAATTCCTTAAAGTAGACGGAAAATGTTAATATGGAGTCTGCATAGCACAAAGGAGTCGGGAACACAGGAAATAATTAGTGACTATAAAGCTAACATAAGTAATTTAAAATTCTTTAAAAACTAGACTCAAAGCAAGTTTATCCAATATTGTGGGATATGAAGAGTGTACAGAAATAAAATATATGAAAAAAATAGCACAAAGGTTAAGAGTAAAGAAAGGAAAGTATAGTGACCATAGGATCCCCAGGTGATATGTGTCGGCACATATAAGATCCCCAGGTTATGCTCCCAGGCAAGGTTACCATGTTAGACATGGCAGTGTAGGTAAGATTATCATTTTATATTTGCAGGCACGAGTAAGGTTACCACGTTATACAAGCAGTACATATAAGGTTAAATACAAAGTTTAAATATGAAGGTACAAATAACATAGTACTAAAAGGTACGAAAATCTGTACTAACAGTTCACCAACACAAAACTGTAGGAACGGGCCTATAATTCTATCATGTGTGCAAAGTGTGTGTGCGTGTGCGTGTGCGTGTGCATGTGTGTGTGTGTAGTGCAAAGACTGTGGATTTGGGGCCAACCAATGTTACAGAATGAGACCCTGCCTAAAAAAAAAGTTGCCGAGAGTGGAGCTTAATCAGACAGTGACTGGTTCACACTGGTTCACTGGTTTCTGGATCACATAGATCCCCGCATTTCAAAACTCAGTGGTGCTCTAGTTTTTCATCTTTCTTAAAATCAGACAGAGTACATTTCAGAACAAAGGATGTGACCATTTCTAAGATATGTGAAACTAACCAACAAGGATGGATGGGAATATTTATGAAGAGGACTTAGTGATCTTCAATCATTAGGTACCTTGTAGCACAGGCTTTAAAACCATGAAACAATCACTAAGAATCTTACACTGAAAGAAACAAACCCACAGTTATAGTTAAGGAATTAAATGCTTCTCTCAATGATTTACAGAATTATTAGTAGGCAGAAAATTAGTGGGGTCATATAGAAATATTTAGTAAGATGACACACCAGCTTAATATAATAGATATTGATGGCTTTCTGTCAAAATATATCCGAAAGCAGTGTTGGTCTAATCACCACAGAACATTTACCAGGTGGGCTATTTTCTAGGGTATAAATTAAGACTTAGCTTTAAGGATTCATGTATTGAAAATCTACCTTCAAATTATATCAGAGATAAAATGGAATAAGTCACTGAAACTTTGGAAAAATCACTAATTTATAAGAAATTAATAACTTGGATAAAAATATGCATTATAAACTAATTTAAGGAAACGCAATATATCATATAAGTATATGTGGGATATAACATGGTCTTATGTAGGAGGTGAGTTACAGCTTTGAATGTTTATATTAGAAAAGAGAGGTTGAAAACTACAAGCAGAACTTTCACCTAATAAATCTAGTAAATAAAAAGCCCTACACAAAGCAGGCAGGAGAGAAATCACAGAATCCAAAAGATAAATGATGAAATAATCAAATAAACACAAAAATTCTAAGGATAGTAACTTGAAAAGAACAAAAACTGATCAACTTGTAGATAGACTAAAGAGGGGGAAATGTGAGCTTTATATCATAAACAAGGAGGTGGCATGATTCAGACTTTACAGATAACCAGTGATAGCCAGGTAACTATTTCTAACATTTTATTGGTAAACTTAAAAATCTAGATGCCATAAAAAAATCCTTAAAATACAGAAATTACCAAAGCTCACTCACAAATAGACGTACTTTGGTCACAGGACATGGAGATATCAAGTTGGTATTAACCAGAAAGTTTCTTTTGTGTTGGCTATCTTTCATAGTACTTGAAGTTACTATATAGGTTGCTGGAGAAAACAAAAGAAAAGAAAACACCATCAACAATATTCTTAGCCAGCTGTGAACCCTGTGAACTAAGAGGAAAGGCCTGTAAAGACATACGTACATGTGCAATAGTGGCATGAACATTATGGAGGTAACCAACTGCTTTCTGGTTAAATTTAAGGCCTGCTCAACAGGAAGAAACACATTCCTGGTCCTGTAAATTTGGCCAAGAACTTATGTTTGTTGCACTTAATATGTACTGCATAGAGTGTCAAGCTACACTCCTAACTAGTATCTTTATATCCATAGGTTGCTGCTGCTCTCAGTCTTCAGGGAAATTGCTTTTTTGCAGTAGATAGAAATTAATACATAAATTCACAACTGGCCAAACTGCAGGAAGTAAGTGTGTTTGGAATGCTCGGTCAGACATAAGGCATGTATGTATACTGCATCCCTTTTCCCTACAGTTTCAGAGCCCATCTCAGAAGGGCTGGGGCACAGAAATGATGAGTTAGAGGTTGGAAAGGACTGTAGCAGAACAGTGCCTTGTAGACATGTCACTGTATCCATGAACTCACAGCAATGGTGGTTACCTGCATAAGACCAGCAGCAGCTGAAGCCAGTCAACTCTCCAGCATGGAGAGGTAGGAGTCAATGAGACTCCACCACTAGCAGGGGAATTATTGGCAGTTGATGGGTGCTAAAAAGGTACAGTCAGTTTTCTTCAAGGCTGTGGCCACTGGTAGGCCAACTGGATTCCATTGGATTGTTCCAGACCCACAAGTTTGTGAGCAGCATATACTCAGCAGGTCAATTTAAAGTGCTGAGTGAGGTGGACATAGAGTTGATAGAAGGTATACAGTAGGATCTGTGAGCAGTAAGGAGGGTGAATACATTCAAACTGCATCACGTGTGTTCTCTAAAAATTAATGAAATTCTCTAAAAATTAATAAGATTAGAGTTTTCAAAATGAATGAATGACATGAGAAGCCTTACATCCAGTAAAGAAACAAAATTTACAGTTAAAAAAATTCCTGAAAGGAAAACTCTAGTCCAGGTGGCTTCCATGTCTTACCAGACTTCTAAGAAGGAAACATTAGCAATTGTGCCATGCTCCCCCAGGAAACTAAGCAAAGGGGCACACAATGCCACCCAGTGTATAAAGGTAGTGTTCCCCCAACATAGACAGGCTTCCAGAGTGTGAGAGTAGTGTTCCCCGGCATAGGCAGGCAACCAGTGTATAAAGGTAGTGTTTCCCCAACATAGACAGGCTCCCAGTGTGTGAGAGTAGTGTCCCCTGACATAGACAGGAAGAGAGAACATTGGGCAAATTTCTCAGGAATGTGATGAAAAATTCAGGGATACATTGGGTTGTGCTGGAAAGCCTATAGATTTGGAAGATGATATGGATTCAGTGTATTTTATGTATAATATCTTAAATTCATAACATATTACATCAATGAAATCTAACCACAAGTACCTAGATGAAGAATAAGTAACCATATTATCTCAGTTAATACCAAACAAAACCAATGAGCATTCAGAGTTTCCATCTATGTAGCGGGTGGTTCTGATGCTTTGATCAGGAATCTGCATGCAAACACTGGAGGTCCTGTTCCCCAAGCACTTCCTGATTGATCAATAAAGATGCTAGCAGCTAATGGTTAAGTGGAAGAGGCAAGACCTCTGGTTTCCCACAAACAGACTAAGAGATGTAGGAGAAGGAAAGAGATTTTCACTATGCTTCAGAGGGAGAGAGAGCCACCAGTCATGTGAGATCTCAGGTGAAGTGGCCATTGGCTGCTTCCCTGACTAGGCCTGGGGTAGCAGGCAGGAGATTAGAAATACAACTAAGCTAAGGGCAGATTTAGGATGCTGAGCAGGAGAAGGTAACTGGGTAACTAAAGTTGAGGGCAGATTTAGAGGTGTTGATCTGGGGTGGGCAGCCAAGGAAGGCTTAGAAGAGCCTGGCCATTGAGCTAAAAGCATATTAAAAATAAGTTCGTGTGTGTGTGTGTGTGTGTGTGTGTGTGTGTGTGTGTGTGCGCGCGCGCGTGCGTGTGTCTGTTTAATCTGAGGATCCAAGGGGAACCTAGGCAGGGCTGGTAGCTCAGTCCACCCAGAGCTTGAAGTGAGGTAGTAAAAACTACACGCTACAAACTACTCTTAGCAAACAAGTAAGAAAATGGTTTTAACTTGATTTTAATAGCAGTATCATGAAATGTTATGAAAATATTTATTAAAATTAGTAATGTAAATTAATCTACAGTGACAGAAAGCTAAACAATGACAGTGAATCTGGAAAGAAGGGAGAGTTGGACAGGGTCTACAGAATGCAAGAGGAACTTATGCTTCTGGATGCTTCTCTTTAGACCTACACCCTTACACATGCTAGAAGGGAAGAAAGTCTGTACCCAAAGCCTGAAAGGGCATCTCTGTGGATTATACCTCACAATGCTCTGAAAACAGTCATGATGTGAAATTGTAAGCATGCCAGAGGTGACCAGCATTTTTCAAGTTAGTGGGATAAGTCAGCAGGAGATGATGCATGTGAGAGAGATGGAGGAAGAAGTGGATAGAGAGAGAGAAAAAGGAATGGAGGAATGGAGACAGATTAGATTGGGGACAAAAAGCTTTTTAAAGAACTGGCGGCTATCCTGAGATAAGGAACCCTTAAGCCAAATCTCTTTCACAGATGATGCAACAGCAGATGGCTCAGGAAGAGAATGCTTTGACCGAAGTCCCTGCCACCAGCATCTCTGAACTGTAATTCAAGTCTGTGAATGTAGACCTTGCTCCAGCCCAGAGGAAGGCCCTGGAATTCAGACCCAATATTGGCAGAATCTTCTCTTTCAAAGAGGGTCAACTATTTTCATATGGTCACTTTATTTAAAACCTCACTAAGTATGTATGACCGCAGTCTAATTCAGGGCATGTTGCCTCCACAAGCCTTTTCTACTCCACAGGCACACAGCAAACACAAGAAGCAAACACACAAACACTCTTCCTAATTCTGATCAGCTTCTAGTGAAGGAAATCCCTTGAAGGATTGTAGGTCCTCTGAGATACTATGATTACTTCATAATTCATCATTTCCTCTAAAGTTTTTCAGTGTGCTATGCATGTCTGAGCTTTGAAGACAATTATGCCAAGGTCTCTAAATTTCAGGGTATGTCATTCTCATTCTTATGTACAGAGGCTATCAATTTTGTTTCTGTATTATGGAGAAGAATCATGGGGCCTTTTACCTAGTAAATTGTATCTATTTTTAAAAAGGAATACAGCAAATGCATTTTCTCTGTGAAGAGTGCTATTAATCACTATTTCTCATTGATCAAATGCAATATGAAATCTGCCAGAAGCCCTGTAGCGGGCTCTAGTAATTGTAACTTCTAACCCTTATGGCTCTGCTGCTTCTTTTTCGCCAAAAAGGCATTCTTAAAATACAAATGTCCTAGGAAGTATAAAGTGGAAAAGAAAGTATACCATGCTAAGACTTCAAGCTAGGGAAGAAAAGAAATAAATTATTTCTTCCAAAGGCCAAAGAAAGAAAACAAGCAGAGTTGTTCAAATGTTCACTGGGGAAAGGCCAGGAGAGCATTTGTTCATGTGTGTTACAGGTGTGTAGTGTATGAGTGTATGTGTATGTACAAGTGTATGCACAAA
Organism: Arvicanthis niloticus; assembly: GCF_011762505.2. Lineage (NCBI taxonomy): Eukaryota > Metazoa > Chordata > Mammalia > Rodentia > Muridae > Arvicanthis > Arvicanthis niloticus. The sequence continues at coordinate 7,331,921 of NC_133436.1, read as the reverse complement.
GATGTACACAAGCCAGGGGTCGACAGCCTAACTGAGCCAGGTTGTGTGGCCAGTGACCTCCCAGATGTCTGCCTGTCAGCCTGCCTCTGACTCCCCATTGCAGAAATTACAAGTGCGTGCCCCCCTGCCAGGCTATTTTACATGGTGTCTGAAGACAAACATTTGCCAACTGGGCTATCTCCCCAGCCCTAGATCACTGTAAGATCTAGGAATTTTAAACTGAAAAGTTGTCTGGAAAAGATCAGAAGATATCATGTCGTGAGCCACCCCATAATGCAGTGTAATGCCTCTGGAGATACCGAATGCAGCTCACAGGACACTAGTTGGAGGACATGAGTGAAATCAGGGAAGCACCATGCACAGGATACCTGCACTGATGTGATCATTGTCTGTATCTTACTGTGCTATGTGGGTCTCTCATTGCACCGACTGTACAGCAGGCTCCATCTACATGCTCTCTGCATTCTAACTGAACTCACCTCAGGGCTTTAGAAGCCTCATGCCTGCTCGGTCCCTGACTAGCATTTGAGAATGCACCCTGTGAACTAAGATGATGGGGAGGGCTGAGATGAGTTATGCGAAAGGGCATCTAAAGATGAATCAGTTATGTGAGGGTGCAAGGTGCTCCCAAGTACAGATGGATGAGATGGTGCTGAAGAATGGAGGACCACTTGTTGAAATGCTAGGTCAAATCAAGTAGAAATGTAATCCTTGCTGTTTTATGATGATGGCCAAGAGCTTGCTAATTAGTATTTATCAAGTGAGGGTTCTGAGCCGCCATTCTCTACATTTCTCATGCACAGGCTGTCACTGGCACACACAGGAGTATCCTTATTCTTCTATTACTCTGAATGGTTCTTAGACAACAAGAGGATAAACTGAAAGTGCCACCATTTGCCAAGATAGGAAACAAAAAGGAAATTATAGAGAAGTATAAATAATATACAGAATGTATAAAATTGTATTTGTAATTAAATACTTATGATGCATAACTCATGCTTGGGAGGGTGAATTGAAGGGTGAAAAGTGTAGATCCTTAGAGGTTAGCAAAACCACTGAGGGTCAGGTTCAGTGAGATCCTAGCTCAGTGTCCTTCTCTGGCCTCTACCTGCACACACAGAGCCACACACCCACAAAACCCACCTGGACCACTAAAGTATAGTAATACAAATACCAGGTAAATAAGTATTTTTCATGAAATGCATACCTTCTCAAGGAACTGCAAATGTTCAGGTCACTGACCATGGAGAAATCTCCTAAATGTAGGCTCACCAAACCAAAGTGGGCAGTTCCTAATGGAAACATGTCCTTGTGTTTGAAGAGAGTCAGGGTGATGCTGACTCTACAGCCCAGCAATAGGCAGACTTCTGTGCTCATGGTCACTTGAGCAAAGGCATCCAAAATGAAAGGGACATCCTGAGTTCACAAAGACATTCAAGCCTAACATCACTACCAACATAGTTAGCTTGTCCTAATCCTGCATGGAAAAGTCAAAGCATGGGGCTTGCATAAATAAACATGGGAAACAAGGCCATGAGTTTTTTTTATAGCAAAATTTGGTTCTTTTAAATGTTACACAACATAGCACCATAGAAACTGATAACAAAGATGGTGTTAACAACACAGATTATTATCAACCTGCATACTATATGAAAATAAGCATAAAACAGTCATTAAAAATACTGGAATCTACTAAATACATCAAATATTCTGGAATAATCTATGACTTCCCTAATACGTTAGAACATAACTTCAAAACTGAGTGAAATATGGGGTCAGAGATGTGAAAAACAGTAAAATACATGCATCACCAAGCACACATGAGTCCTCATGTGTATCATGCATAATAATGTCAGAGACTCCAGTGAAATTCTACTGTGTTGTCACCAGATTCGGAATGCCTGGGGCTGTGGAATCACTGGAATGCTCGCAGAGATCCTGAGTGTCCTGTGCTTCTCCACTAGACACAGACATTTGGCTTGTGCTATAACTTTCAGTACACAGTTACCCCTCAGTGACTCCAACACCGATGTTAATTCAAGAGAGACAAGAATAACCATCCTGATGGGGTTGAGAAAAGAAGTGTCTATAGCAGCTTTGTCTCTGATAGCAAAAACCTGGAAGCCGCTTTGCCATCCATCAACAGAGGCGAGGACACTACTCAGACACAAAGAGGAAGAAACAGTCATTCCATGGATGAGACCCAAATGCATTTTGCTGAGTGAACGAAGCCTCACCCCAAAACATAATGACTGACTACATGGCTCTACTTATATGACACACTTGTTGTGGCAAAATCAATTGAAGGTGCGAACACAGAACTCTGAAGATGTTTATTCTGCTCTTGGCAGAGGATAGTGAGCCAACCAGGAAAGGGCATATAACTACTCTCTGGAGGGATGGTCATGTTTTCTGTCTCAGAGGGGGTTTGGGCTGCACAGATGTCTGCCTTTGCCATTATTCACAGACTCCCACTGGCTATAAAATGTGTCATGAAAATGAAAGATACAGTGTCAAGCTCTAGATAATGATGTGTGTGCCAGAGCCCTTGTAGGCAAAATATAGTCACATCTCCAACCCATCTCAAACTTAAAGTACATAAAATGATTGTTCACTGGATAGAGATGGGTAGAGAGATACATAAAATAACCGAGGAAACGCTGTCCCTTAGTGCTCATGGGGAGTTGATCCAGGAGCTCCCAGGATGCCAAGACCCAAAAAATGGGCAAATCCCTTATGTAAAATGGCATAGTATTTGGATAAGTCCTATGTATATGTAGTCTTCCACTTTGTTTTATTGAACCCATGTATATAGAGTCACTGACACACAGGGCCTACAAACAGCGAATTGTTAACAACAAAGCCCCAAGTGATCCTAAAGTGATCCTACACCAGCAACTGGTAACTATGGGGAAAGAGAGGTTATAGCTTCCTAGAGGGGGAAGTGTAGTTCTATGAGACATTACCCATGGTTCCACAGGGTTCCCAGAATGACTGGGTTCTACTTCCCCACTGCATCATAAGCAGCTCATGCTTCACCCAATCGCTGTCCTTCCCTGACTTACTTTCCCAAATGAAGTGCACATACCTCAGCTCAGTCCAAGGCTCTGCTTTTAGACTGCAGAACACGGAGGTGAATGGAGCAGAGTATACGATGAAGCTGAGTGCACAAATGGAACTGAAGTGGGGGTCTAAAAGAAGGTACCTGAGCTTTCTCATACGTCACTCACAGAACTTGGAGGAGTTTTAAGATGAAGGGTTGGGTGTATCAGTTATGCTTCAAGATCCCAAAGAAGCAGCCAACCAAAAATATCTTTTGCTATGGCAGTCATGAAATCATAGAAAACATGAAGAATTCTATATAGAGAGAGTTTAAAAAATGACCTGCCTTCCTCAGATGCCCAGCTGTGTAGGCATATTCTTTGATGACGTAGCCTGTTATCAGCTATGTAAGTAGACCTGTGTTGGGCACCAGAATCTGTAAGTCAGCCCTGTGCTTCCCCTGGATCCTTGTGGCTTGAGTTTTCTTTGGCCACACAAACAGGCATTCAAAGAGTGGTGGCCTCAAGCTGGACACCATTTAGGCCTTTGCAATCACTTTTGTTATCACTTGGCAGGCACCTAGGAAGATCTAATGAACGAGTGACTGGTGACTGTAACTCTAGGGGAAATTAGAGAGCTAACTATGTGAATGTATGAAAGATACCCATTGCCATAGAATAGTCTATGTCTTAAATAAAGCAAGCTTTGGCTTATTTTCCAAGTTTAGAACACAAATCCAAAACATTATTTCAGAACAAGTAGATTCTCAGGACAAATTAGATCTAGCACTTCCCACTGCAGTGAGAAATGCAGACTCTATGCTCCTGGGGGAATCAGGTGGTGGGGATTGAGGCAGCACGTGTGCCAAGCTCAGGGAAGGAAGCAATAAGATTCTTCCAAGGGATAGAGATGCACTTAGACCCCGAGTCTGGTGAATCGTCTTAATGAGGCAATCACCAGATGTGTACCTGTTGATTCTGCTCATTACCTTAGTTAATTCTTCATGATTTTGCTCTGAACATTTGCATGAGATACAGGATTACTTAAAGGCAAGAACATTAATAACTTCTTTTCTTTTCAGGTAGAGGAATCATTAAGGAAAAAAAACCTCATTTTTTAAAAAAACTAATCTTATGACATTTATTGAGATGTGTTAAAAATGAAAGGATGTCTCTGAAGATAAAAAATGCTCAAAAGTTAGGAGCAATCTGCTTTTGCTATTAGTGAAATTCAAGGGCCATTACAGGAAGGAGCAGTCAAATTACAGTATCAATCAGAGAGTATTTTCCTTGGAACAGACAGAATAAAAATAACTGTGTCTTCTTACAAGACAAATTGCTTTTCCTCCTCATATCTATTTGATCATGTATGTTGACTTGGAAAAATAGCTATATGAACTAATATGTCTTTCTACTAACAAGTGATAAAGGTTTATCATGGGTAAAGGTTTAGAAAACACTACATAAACATAAAACTGAGTATTCCTATTAAAGTCCAAAGCAGTGTGCGTCACCTGCTCTATGACTAGCAGTTAGAAGAACTATATTTGTAATTAAAAAGAAGTAGTTGAAAAATTTGTAGTTACTCTTTGGGTTATATGCAGAACTTACCTATGTTTTTAAACCCAAGGGGAATTATGACACTTGCCAGGTGATCCCAGGTATTTCATCATCATTCTAATCTGTTTTTTTTTTTTTTAAAAAAAAAAATCAAAGCAGCATTTGGGGAATAGTATGAATAACAGAAAAATGGCAGAAGAACTGGTGTTCATGAGCAGAATGCAATAGGTACCAGCCTTTGTGAGACAGAACTGAAGACTACTCTTAAAAGAAGAGCTGTGCATTATGGGCATGCCAATAAAAGCACTGTGGGTGCATCATGGCCACGCCAATACAAGAGTTGTGTGCATCCTGGCCATGCCACATAACAAGAGCAAACCAGAACTGAGCTATAGCGTTTACTTACAGCCAATGTTCAAACATATATTTTCTTAGACGTTTCTTCCCTGGATCCCTAAGGTCCCTAAGTTCTCTCCATGCTATACTAGCAAGAACTTACATATAGATGTGTAAGACTTGTGTGCTATCCAAACCTAGCTGCTCTGCCTGACCTGAGAATAGAACAAAGACAAGAAAACAATATGCCACAGTTTCTTCTTGGGGCTGTTTTTACTTTTGGTGGTGTGTTGATCTATTCCTGTGACAAATACCTAAGAGAAACCATTTCAAGGAAGAATCATTTGTTTGGGTTCAGAGCTTCATAAATTCCAGCCCATGGTCATGGACTGTAATGAGAAGAAGCATTGTGATAAAATGCACAGATGACCAGCTACTCATTTGGTAGCCTGGAAGCATTCCTGTGCTAGTTGGCATCTTTCCCCCAACTTATTCTAGCTGGTCTCTCAGCCAATGGAAGGGTTGCCCAGATTTGGAATGGGTATTTCCTCTTAACTCTTTCTGAATGCACTCACATAGACGTATATGCCTTTCTAACCTCACATGGGCCTCCCAATCAAATCTGCTTGGCGATAAAAATTAATATCTACCAGTGAGATTTCTTGTTGTTTATTTTTATTGTTGTTCTTCACTTGTTCCCTGAGGAGTCTGGGATCCTTAGTAATATGATCTAAAGGAAAGAAGTGTACTTCCTGTGTAAGCACCTGTACCTTAGAGATGAGCTTTGGGGAATGGGATAGAGGGGAAGTATCGTTTATCTATCTCTGCTTTATAATTCTGTTTCTCTGCTGAATTTAATGAGTCTCTTTAGCTTGTAGTATAGAGTTGAGGAAAGGACAGTTTTGATAGTCAAAAGCAAGAGGTTGTGATTTCGGCTTTAGTATTCATTAAAACCAATGGCCAAATACTCTTGGTTCCCTAACTATTGATAAACACCTGCTTTCTTGTAAAAGAATGAATAAAGTAATGAACATAACTTAAGAGTTTCAAAATTTCTCTCTATTCTGCTAAACTGATAATTACAAGTTAAATCCCCATTTGCCCAGATTCCATGTATATCTAAATTCTTAGATTATTTAAAAAAAATAAGATGGTAGATTTAAATCCACAAGATGATGTCCGCCATCTAGCCTGCCTTGTTTGTTTATACTTTTTGTTGTTGTTAATTCAAGAACTCTGGGTAAAATATTAAACATTTTAGTGTTTTACTTTCTTTAGCTGTTTATGAAGGATTAGACCAGTTATGTCTCAGTTCTCATTTCACTTCCAATTCTACAGCTATAAATCATGAGGAAAATCACACACAAAAAATTTCATTTTATCAGCTCAAATTACTGGGACTTTATAAGGTAATATTTAAAATTTTAAGGTTTTTGGCAAAGGGCATATGTTAAACTTTAAAAATTTTTTATCACTCAATTAAAAATTTTTTTTTTAAAAAACCTGACAAGACGTCTAAGGTTGTCAAGCACCTGCTATAAATGTTGGTCCGGTCTCTGCCTGCCTGCCTGCCATTTCACTATCTCAGTCACAGTGTGGTGGTTGGATGGACTTCACTAGTGAAGATATATTCTGATATAGCATAGTAAGGATTATATCAATATCTAAAATTTCAAGTCTCTTTAGTTAAACGTGCTGTTGGGCATCCAGGTCTTCAGGTGCCCTCTGATATCAGTGTCCCAGCTGTTACATCTGTCTTCCTTCCTAGATGATGGCGGTCCCGCGGCATCTTTACAAACTTCTCCTTTATGCCCTCTATTACATTGGGTAAATGGTTCTAAAGCCTCAGCGTGGTTATAATGGCTCCTTGGATGCTGAGAGATACTGGGGAACAGCAGTCAAACAGCTGGAGAGGGCATGCTGACAGTGCACAGTTAGCCCCGATGCAGAGAAAGTAGCTATCCCCGCAGAATGTCCCCAGAAGGATGACTTCGGATGGGTGCCTTCCTCATTACAGAGTGGAATTTCCCATGATGCCTTTCCGTAGAAGCTTCATGTTCAGCTGCCCAGGAGGTGGCCCCTCCCTTCCCACACAACCCTTTTCACTTTCTGTCTTCGCTTCCTTCTGAGGCGGCTGCAAAACAGGGATGAAAGATTCCGTGTCCTCACTCTTTCATTAGTTATTTATTTCTCTCTGCTCTGGGGAAGAAGGTTGTGGAAAATGTGAGAGCAATTCACACATCAATGTTTCAGAGCCTATGTCTAAATGGGGCTGCTAGGGAAAGCATCTTCCCGTAGGCGCTAATTAAAAAGCAATAAGTTCACTTCGCTGGTGTTCTCCCAGCTCCTCCTCTTCTCCAGACACACGGTTTTTCACTCTAATTTGAACATGATGCCTCTGTTAAAAAAAAAAAAAAAAAAGACCGAAACAAACAAACAAATAAATAAAACTCAGTAAAGGAAGGCGGGGCATAACATTAACGAACAATTTGGAAGAGGTATCTATCTTTTCTTTAATAAAATCTGCTGTATTCCTGGAAAATGCTACAAGGGGAGCAGGTCACACATCCCTCAAACAACAAGTAACAGGTGCTTGTCACAACAGACTACTGGAAATGATGACAAGTTTGGCTTACACCTCCACAGTCATTAGGAAGCGTTTTTTAGATGCTGGTCATGATCAGAATGGAGTTAGTGGCGCTACTGTGCCATATTCCATATTCAGGGCTACCACTGAGGCAGGAGCAGAAGCATGTGGGTGTGGTACAGGCCCAGGTGCTTTAGATAAACCACCCGGAGTAATAAGAAATAAGGAGCAGAAGTAATAGAATCCAGAGTGATTGGCATGAGCTTTGTTTAAATCAAAGTTTATCAGGCAGTGACTACCCGGTATGTTTAACGGGGAAGGTAAACAGAAACAGACACACAGAAATAACATTATTAATTCATCCATTCAACTCATAAATTATTGAACATTCACTTTGAAAGAGTGTCTGTTAGGAACAGAAGGAACTCAAAGGCGTATTAAATGTGAGTCCTACAAGAGTTTCTAGGGTCTGTGACCCATGACATAGAAACAATGGCCCTGGTTAAACACAGGTGGCATGAATCCACCAGACCCATCTTCAAACACCCTGTGAGGGTGCTGAGATATGGCGAACAGTAGTACTTAGGAAGAAACTGGAGCAGGGAGTAGTGAATCGGGTTAAGATTTATAAACTCATAATTTTCAGAGGTACGATGTCCTGGGAGAGTATTGTCCAGCAGAAAACTTCCCTGCTAGACTAACCCAAACTAGTTGTTCTTAACTAGCAGCTACAATCTACTCTCAGATACTCTCAGGGTTAAAGAGGGCATTGTTGAGGTTGCAGGCTGCCAGTGTGCTTGAAACACTGCTTTTCTTAACACCCCTTACAAACCTTCCAAATATATCAGATTCCTTGTCCAGAGTTCAGAGAAGTATATCTAGCTGAGAGCTCAGGAATCTGCTGCAGGATTTAATGCATCTGGTGCCAACAGCAGTGTGCAAGTCTTACAAGGGTAAGACTTCCTCCTGCCTTGCCCAAACCGTCACTACTCACATTGTAACAGGACACGGGTAAGGACAGATACTTGGTTCTTGATGTCTCAGCAAAAAGTAGCCTTGGGACGGCTTTCCCAAGCACCCTGTCTAAAGTGCCACCACCCATTATTCTCTAGTCCAGTGTCCTGTTCCAATTATCAAAATGTGTAACTTTGTTATTCTGGCTTTACATGTTTCCCTTCTTTCTGTCCTTGATCATGATTCAAGTATCAGAAGGATATAAATTAATTCACTGTATCTTTGGTAATGGAACAAACTGGGATCAATAAGCACGTGTTGCATCGCTATGTTTAATGACGATGGTGATGACTTTCTGTGACACAGCTGTTTTTGCTAGTGTTTTATGCATGCTAAATAAAGTAGCAGATGCACCTTACACATACATATGTCACTTTCTCTAAATTATATGCACAGATATTGAAGTACAGAGAATAAACTTAGCCAGGACACACCTAATATTTTGCAAGTTTCCTGGAGCCCCAGTGGATGAACTCTGGCCCATGTTCTGCATTTCCATTGGATTTGACATGTGAGCCTCCCTGGATATTTCATCTTTGTCCTGTATAAATATCTAGGGGTGTCCAAAGGCCAAATTATCTCTCTGTTTTTCTATCTCTGTCCCCCATCTGTCTCTGTCTGTCTGTGTATGTGTGTGGCGGGATAGTGGGGTGTGTTTTGTGTGTATGTGTGTATGTTTATGTGTGTGTGTATGTGTGTGAGTGTTTTGTATGTGTGTGCATGTTCATGTGTGCATGTATGTGTTTGTGTGTATGTTTGTAGTGTTTCCATATGTTTGTGTGTTTTTTGTACATGTGTGTGAGTGTGTTTTATTGTGTGTTTGTATGTGTGTTTCTGTATGTGTTTTTATGTGTGTGCATGTTCTGTTCATGTGTGTACTGTGTGTGGGACGTATGATCTGTATATGTGTCCTGTGTGTTCATGTATATATGTGTGTGAATGTGTGTATATATGTGTGTGTGTTTATGCTCATGTGTGTATTGTGTGTAGGATGTATGATGTGTTTATGTGTGTGTATATATTTTGTGTGTGTGTGAGTGTGTTTGGGGTGTGTGTATGTTCATGTATATATAGTGTGGGGGATGAATGGTGTGTTTGGGTGTATGTGTTGGGTGTGTGAGAGTGAGTGTTTGGTATGTGTGTATGTTCATGTGTGTATTGTGTGGGATGAATGATGTATTTATGTGTGTGTATGAGTGTGTTTGGTGTGTGTGTGTGTATGTTTGGTGTGTGTATGTTCACATGTGTATGAATGTGTGTGTGTTTGGGCATATGTTTATAGTGTGTGTTTGTATATGTGTGTATTCCCATATGTGTGTGTACATGTGCATGGAGTCAGCCCCAGATGTTGCTCCCCAGAAGCTGCTCACCTTGCTCTTTGAGGCAGGGTCTCTCATTTTCACCTGGGACTCACTGATTTACTAGGTTGGCTGGCCAGTGAGTCCCAGTGGTCTACATGTCTCAGCCTTTCCAGCACTGGGGTTACAAGTAGAGCAATTATTCCACTTTTTCCATGAGTTCAGAGAATCAAACTCAGGTCCTCTGCTTGTATGGAAAGCCTTTTTCCATCTGAGATGGCTCCCCAGTCTCCTCTTCATTTTAAAGAGTCTTATTTAGACCAGTTTTGCCTCTAACCCACTGAGGATGATCCTTGACCTCAGTCACTGAGGATGACCCTGACCTTACATGTGTGTTACCATGTATGTAGCTTATGAGGTGCTAGGGATGGAACCTGGGTCTCCCTGAAGTTAGACAAGTACTGTGCCAACTGAGCTGTATCCTCAGCTCTGGTCTAATCCTCCTTTCCCAAAGTGACAAGTTTCTATGCTTGGAAAGTAAGTCTTATGTGTTTTTAGAGGTAGGACTATTCAAGAACAGAATGAAGCAGGGACCATGATGGTGCATCGATGCTTCCTGAAGCATCTGCATGGAAGCTAACAGGATGAGTCTTCACTGTGAAAGCCAAGGACTTGACCGAACTTCAGTCCTCTGCAGAGTTGCAGGGTCTGGACCTTCTGAGAATACAGACCTCAGCCTTCTCAGGATAGAACAGAGGCCAACTGGGAACGTCACGGTGACTAGGGCAATGAAGTTCCTTAGGAGCTGCAAGAGGACAGTAGAAGACAGAGGGATCTGGACGGACAGACTTGGGACTACTCTTTTCTAACCATCTCTGTCAACCATCCACCTTTGCATTCTTGCTGGGTTTCAGAAAAGAGCCACTGCTCAGCCACCTCAATTCTACTGCCACTGGTCTTCTCTTTGGTTAGTTCTTACTCCTTGAATTTGTTACTTTTCTATTACTATCATAAAGCACAATGGCCAAGGAAACATGTAGAAGAAAGAATTTATTTAGGCTTATGGTCGCAGGAGGTTAGAGTCCATGACAACAGAGCAGAGAGGGTAGGCATAATAGCTGGAGTAGGGGCCATGGCTTGTATTTTAAATGGCAAGAACAAAGTGGGGGTGAAGGGAAGGGGACCAGCACTAGGTAAGGCTTTTTACTCTCAAAGCCAGCCCTCCAGTGACATACTTTCTATAACAGGGCCATACCTCCAAACCTGTATAATGCCACTAGTGGGTACTTAGTGTCCAAATGCCTGAGAATATAGGAAACAATTCACTATACCCTTCCAGCTTCCAAGGTCTTAGAAAATTCACCCCAGACAGCCAGTAATCTAACCCTACTGACCCAGATCCATAACTTCCCTTCCCTTTGTCTCTATAGCTGGCAACAGCACCCAGGAGAAGGTCTGAAACTTTAACTGCTTGTGATCCATTAACTTTAACCAGAGGCTTGAAGTGACATCTTCATAAGGCAAAGAAAACTATTCTTAGTGCTGACCCCTCATGTCCGAGGCAGCAGACAGTGTGTGACATTTTGACGTGGGTATTTTTACACAGTGTTTCTGTTTTTGCTTTTTTTCCCCTTTTTAATAAAAAGACAAACTAGTTAAATTGCTCTGACATAGCCCCAAGGAGAGCCTGTCCTAAACAGTTTCTTTGTTATCAAGCAATGGGTGGATGAGAGGTTTCCATTTTTTTTTTTTTTTTTTTTTTTTTTGGTGACTAATCCTTGTCTGTTTGGAAGCAGGAGGTAAGGAATGGGATTGTAGCCCTCTGGGTGGGGATCAGGGGGAAAGATGACTTCCTTGGGTTCATGACCTGGTGCTATCTAATTGTAAGTTTGGACAGATTAACTTCCTTGTCTATAAAAGGGAAATAAATATATCGTCCTTTGCAGGGTTACAGAGAGGAATGGATGAGGTAACAGGTTCAGGGAGGCTGGCCAGAGTCAATGCTCAGTATGTACTAGGTCTGCTCATCCTTAGCATGAGATGGATTCTGCACTCCGCATGCTTGGAGAAAGGAGACGCACATGCCTGTAGACTTGTGTGTGTCCATCTTCAAATATCACCACACATCCTGCTGTAGGCATGATCTTTGAAATTCTAAGACGGTATGATGGAGAGGAGGGCAGTAAAAAGTAAAATGTAAGGAGCCAATCATGGGACAAACCAATCAGGTTCCCTTTTAAGAGTGCAGCTTCTATGTGGTGGGAAGGTAACATGGTTTAAATCACACTGGAGAAAGGTGATAGGCTATAGGTAACGATTTTCTTCCAGGACAAACAAGCGCAGAGAAACTGGCGCCTTCATATTTACTATGCAGAGCTGCTGGATACTTTATTCCTTTTCCATAAGCAAACAGAAATTAAATAACGTTTACTCTCAGACTGCAAGTCAGTCAGCTGAATCCCCCGAAGCCTGCCCTTCCCTGCCCCCATAGCCCATGAGCGAGTTAGTGTCTTGCCTCTGGCTCTGTGCGTGTAGGAAAATAGAGCTTATATTCTATTTCATTTAACCTATGTCTCTCTTTCTATATGCCGCCATGGTGGGGTTAAATGCAGTCCTTCCCGTAATAGGAAAGCCAGGCAATTTAACGGCATCCTGGGGTCCTTGGGTTAGCTGCTTTAGCGTACCCTTTATCCAGATCACTGCCAATGGTGTCTTCATGCCAGACTGACCCATGCAATATGCTGTGCTCCCACCAGGCTGACCCATGCTGTATCCTTGCTCCAGGCCTGTTTCTCACTCTTCATGTCTGGTTAGGCCTGCAACCCCTATTTTTTGCCCCTGTTTATGTCACACTCAGATGGTCCTATTAGCAGAAAGCACAACCCCACCCACTCTGTGCTTTACAAATGGATCTTTCACACAGAGACTCTGGATCTCTCATGTAAATGTGGAAGTCATCTGGGTACGACGATGTCCTACAGGTCTAGCCTAGGCAAGCTGCTCCAGAGGTCATAAAGCAGAAAGACCAGGCTAAATTAAAAATGATTGGATCATATAACTTTAAAACAAATTTTAAAACATGGGTTTGAGAAACAAGACAAAACTTAAGAGGAAAGCAGTTTAGGAGAAGGTACAGTTAAGATGAAGAGATACCATACTATCTAAATCCTCAGCCATGCTGTGGCACTCTCTCTCTCTCTCTCTCTCTCTCTCTCTCTCTCTCTCTCTGTCACTCTGTGTATGTCTTTCTGTGTGTGGTGTCTCCATGTCTCTGTCTCATCTGTGTCTGTGTCTCTCTGTGTTCTCTGTCTCTCTCTTTTTCTGTTTGTAAACCTGAAGTGTTTCATTGCTACCCTCTTTAATTCCTAACAGGCCCATGTTATTAAACTGTACGTTCTGGTGATTTGAAACCTATTTAGATATAACATACACAGTGGTGGGCTGGAAATCTGTGCTCCTAAAAGTGAAGTGATTATAATAGTGTTTGTTCTTAGCATCTGTTGATGGACACATAGCTTCTTTTTGGTAAATTATATATTTAATAAGTTTTTTGGAAATGGTTACTTAATAATAAAACTGTACATCTTTGGGATCATCTTTGTGTCCATTTGTTCCTTGACATCTTACTCTACGTCCTTTAGCATACTCCAGTGACCTTATCTCCAAAATTTACCTGCTTGATGCCTTTTAAGCAATGTTAAGACAAAACAACCATTAGTCTCTTCTCTGCATCCATCTCATAATTCTCAGACTAATTATTGTTGTCCACTATGTGTCTATTAATATCCCTCTAGTGGTATTCCCATAGAATATATTCTATTCCCACACACAATAAAAATCATGGCAACAGGTGCCTTGTTTTGCTTCCTTTGTTACACATAATGACAGCTGCTGAGTGGGCACAGAGAGTGGGGTATGATACAAGTCCATTGAACTGAGCCGAGACAGAGACCTGGCAACCACAGATACAAGCCTACCAAAGAAGATAGACTCTTTATAAAGAGTTGTAGAGGGCACATCTCTGAGGGTGTGTGTAACTGGCTCAGTACTGGTGGATTTTCCATTTATATAGTTTCGTACAGCAGTAACCTGTGACTCACAGAGCTTCATGGGAACTGTATTTGGAACTCAGACCACCCGTTGGTGTGGAGGAGATGTGGACATTTGGGGCTCAAGGACACTGGTCCTGTGATATACTGCTGAAGCCACAAGGCTAGGCTCCTGAATCTGAAAACTTGGAAAGGATTTAGGAAGGGCACTGGACATGACTCTGGTCATGCAGCATGTCCAACAGCCCATGTGATGAGTCTTACTAACTCCTGTATTGTTCCATCATTATGAATTTCCCTTCTATGAATTCCTGCAATTGATAAATAAAAGCTTTAATAATAAGGTATCAAAACAACACCATTTTTCTTAATATCTAATTTGTGTGAATTACTTTTCTATCTGTGAAAACAAGGTTGGCTACCTCAGTTAGGCAATCCTGGTGCTCTCTCCTCTCCCCTGGCACTGGACTACATAGACACATCTTTAGTCTACTATAGATATTGTAGTCAAGCTACCTGCTCTCCATAAGTCACATTTATTGATGGATGTCTGCTTAGCATTTGCTATTAGGGAGGGTTATGTGTATTATAATATTATTCTGCAGTTTGTTGAGAAAAGAATCCTTTAAAATGAAGATAACATTGAAACCCATCTCTGTCAATCAAATCCACCACTCTCATAGCCTGGCAGAGGAGCCGCTGGAGCTCAGAGCTTGGGGCATATGACTAAGCCTCTCAGCACTGTAAGACTTTAACTTCCTCCCTGAATTATTTGGAGGAGAGGGGATTTGAATGAGTAACATCAAAGATGTAGCCAAAGCATAAATGCCCTTGAAGGGCAAGAAAGAAGCATGGGAAGGTGAGCCAGGTGAGGCTGGACTCCTTCTTTCATGTACCCAGACAGTTCTCAGTCATTGAGCTCAGAATAGCAGTGAGCTTTTATGTATGATAATAATTGTACATTGTGGGGGAACCCACAAATAAATCATAAAATATACCTGACTTTCTTTTGAATGAAATACTTGTTTGATATATTGGAGGAAAGGGTTATCTGGTAAATAGTAAAAATCACAGATGGTCATCTAATAAAAGAAATGTAAGGCCTTTTTTTTTTTTTTAACACCCATATAAAGAAAATATCTGGCTAAGTGTTCTAGATGCAATAAACTCAAAGGAAAACTACGGGTACCAAATAGAAGTAAAATCTAGAGGTTGGTAAGATTTGGACCACCAAAATAGAAGAAAAGACAGA
Source organism: Arvicanthis niloticus (assembly GCF_011762505.2). Classification (NCBI taxonomy): domain Eukaryota; kingdom Metazoa; phylum Chordata; class Mammalia; order Rodentia; family Muridae; genus Arvicanthis; species Arvicanthis niloticus. The sequence continues at coordinate 7,316,784 of NC_133436.1, read as the reverse complement.
GGCGTGTAGGTACTTTAAATGTGTGCACTTTGATAGCCAGTGCCACCATAACAGCAGAACACAGAAGCTGGCAGACTGGGAAACACAGAAGCAGCTCCCAGAGCAGATAAAGATCACTATTGGTCACCAAAACCTCAACAAACAAATAAAACAAATCTAAGATTGCAAGAGTAGTTCATTTATATTTGTGTGAGAAAAATATACTCTTCCGTGTATTATAATCAAAAGGAATGATAACAGTCCTTTGAAACACTATTCTGCAATATATGTAGTAAAATATAAAATATTACAGCTTTCAATCTGCCTGAAGTTTAAGGAAAGATAATGGCTGCTCTTTGTAGGAAATAAGGTTTCACAGTTAGGAATTAAACACATGTGTCATAAAGGAAGGGCAGAGATGTAATGGGGCACACACACAAATACGTGCACACACACATGCACACAATAACTGAATGAATACACATACACACCTATAACTGAAGTATAGTTTATTGTCATCCACATATATTTCTACCACACCAATTCCTTTGGAGATGACATGTACATTATCAGTGCATCAAAAAAAAGAAATATTTAAATTGTAGCAGAGTATAGAATACTATATGATCATTAAACTTAGAACTATAAAACTTAGAACTATAAGAATTACCTTTGATATAATTGCTAAAATGATAGTTAAATCAGTGAACCACTTTCAGAAAAAAATCAGCAATGGTTGTATTCATGGTCTATGCCTCTGACTTTTGATATGATCAAGAAGCTTCATACACTGAGGATACATTGCATTATTTGTTAAAAGTTGCTTTCACTGTTAAAATTCACTGGAGCAACTATACTTAATTTCCTCCTTTAAAAAATACACTTTCAAAAGAACTCAACGTTTCTACCCAGTCCTAATGAGAGGTGGAGGGGAGAGAAATGGCCCACCTTCTGAGAGAACTTTGATCTAATTAAGTAACACTGATAGGTAGGCCCACTCTCTGTGCCTTCCAACTCTGCCAAGAAGACAGAAGTTTGCATATATATTTAATAATGAAAAACAAATTAAAGAGAATTCTTTGAACTAGGACATTTGAATCTCAGTGGCAGCTGCCAGATTCAAACCTGAGTTGCTCTGCGTTGGTCTGCGGGGTGCGAGGGGGCGTGGGGGCAGTGGAGGGGCCTCTCTTTCATGCTGGCACCTAGGCCCCAAGCTATCACCACAACTGAGTAATACTATGAGTGCTCTTCATTACTCTTTGACATGGCCAGCTTATGGGATGAGGCTGCTGCTAGGTCACATGCCTTTGAAGCTCTGAATCAAATGCCAGCAAGTACCAGACAACTCCGTGATGGCACTTAGCTCTTGTGCCTTCATCAACCAGACCAAAAAGTTTCTGCCAGGCCACTCAGGACAGTAGAAGTGGAGTTACCAGATCACAGAGGCCCCTGGGAAAAACATGTGGCCCAGCTATGCTTATGGGTCATCTGTAAACTGTTCACTGCCAAGGGTGGGCACAAAAAAATAATGTGAATTCTGTTTCTGCTACAGAAACATTCTCCTATAAGTCTCTCTTGCCTCCTCAACTGTAAGGGAAAACTGCAACCCACTGGTTTTTATAAAGGCAGTTGTGAGTTTGGTAGTATCTTCTGTTTGAACTTGAGTGGGAAGTTGAGTTTGACAGGCCAACCCTGACTTAGGTTGATGGTTCCTGAGGACATGATCTCCCTGAAAGCCTGGAGGTAACTTGCTAGCCCTCAGATTTCCACGGTCAGCCTTCCCACTCAATGGTTGCATTGTGCATTTATAATCAGCAGAGTATTGTCATGTTCTGCCAAAGTGCTGTAGGTGGATGTGTTCATGTTCAAAATGACACATATTCACCTTTCATTACATCACTGGGAAAAGTGACGACCCAGGTTTTGTCAGGGCTTGGTTTCCTTGCCTACCCAGGGTAATTAGCCCGATAGAAGTCTGTCCTCCTTGGGTGTTGGTTCCATGGAACAATATAACCTCTTTCTTCTTCATCCTCATCACTTTCTCTTATCTGTGATGGTAGCCCAGTGGATACCACCATACTCTGTTTGAAATGGCCTTCTTTACTGGCCAGGTTTTGCATTTCTACACGGGGCAGCTTTCTAGCATATCTGGGCACAACAGCTGGGTTTCATGCCTCAGTCTAGATGTCAGCCTGCACCTTGGAACCTGTCTCTGACATATGGGAATCCTCTCCAGCTTATGCAAAGAAAGCTCTATGCTAGTTCCCATCCCTCTGGGAACAGGAGATAAGTGGTCTTTTAGATAGAATTAATCTTTGTGATAGAAATAAGAGGATGGGTAATATTACAGGATAACTGAATAGAAGAGTCCAAGACAGAACTTTCTGGAAGGGCTAAAGCTCTGTCTAGAGCTTTACAAAAGTTATTAGGCAAAAACATTATCAGGCTGTAAGCTGAAGGTCCCTGTCCAATGCTGTAAATCACTCAGGAAAAGCAGTCAGTCACAGTCGGGCCTTTAGCTCATTAGTAAGGTTGGTGTTGGCCCTTACTGAGTTTGAGTGCATAGCAAGGGGAAAGTGCTCTCTCCTTCACACAGCATTGCAATGCTGTAAACTATGGTGTTGAAGCAGCAACTCCAGTGCCACATGTCGCCAACCAGAATGAACATACCTCACTTTCTCTGCTGAATGCTGTACTCTCTGATCTCTGGCTTTATTTAAGCCACTGTGCAAATCCTATGGCTGCAATTAATGTGTGGAGGATGAATTAGTGAAGTTACTCATGAGTGAATAGAGGACAGGGCTCCAGGCTACAACAGTCTTGCTCATTCGTATCACAGAACTAGCTGCACATTCTCACTGGCCAATTTGCATTTGGGTCTTGCCTTTCTTTACCTCTAGGTTCTTTGTCAAGATGCTTTCTGGTGAGGGGGCAGAGTTTCTCTTGTCACAGATGTGTGTGTGTGTGTGTGTGTGTGTGTGTGCGTGTGTGTGTGTATGAGAGAGAGAGAGAGAGAGAGAGAGAGAGAGAGAGAGAGAGAGAGAGAGAGAGCTTAGCAAAGTCTGCCTCTTAGAAATGGACCCTGGGTGAGACAGTGCAGGCAAGTCTTTGCTGTATGGCATTTATTACAGGTGTGTTTGAAGAAATTTCTCCTTGCTGTACCTTCTGGGAATCTAAAGCTCTGAAGAAAGTGACAGGGAAACAGAGGGCTGTCAGTGCAATCAGCAAGTTCTCCTCAAATAATGTTTTCATTGTGTCTAAAGCTTTGAGAAGTCTTTGAGCTATGAATACTTAGTTGCTTATACCGCAGACCTGAAGTAAAGTCCCCGGAACAAGACTTGAGCCAGTTAAAGAGGAGAAAGGAGCTTCCCCTGTGGCTATCTCATGGCTGGGGAGCAAGGCCTCCCTTTCTCTCTTCAACACTGCTGCAGGATCTTTTCATTTTCTTCTAGTCGACTGATTTTCAAAACTTTAAAGCAGGAGCACTAGTTCAACGGCCCTTCTCAGCATAATTCCAGAATTAGCTCTGCTGGGTGAGCGAGCCAGCATGTTGTGTAGCTCAGAGCATCAGCCTCCCCTTTCTTTGTTTTTTAGCATGAGTCAGTTCACTAATTCATCGTACATATATTATCTACAGCCACAGTGGCCCAAACAAACAAACGGATGTTAGCTAAGAGGCAAAGTGATACACACACACACACACACACACACACACAAATATATAAATTCTAATTGTCAGCAGATGAAAATATGTTTAGGCAAAGAAACTCTTCAACTACATTAAGCTTGCTTGTCTCTTTATACCTTGCCTGATAGAAGAACCAAGACCCACCTCTGACAACACACCTCAGTGAGACATGTTAAGAAGCAAATGAAAGAAAAGACAGAGAAAGTTTAGTGCTGGGAGACTTTCCCATCCCTGGTCAAGCCCCAGATGTTTGTGTGTTTGTTAGAGGTGGGATATGTATTTGTTTCTGCATTTTGCAGTAAATGTAGGAAAGGTAGACATGGGATTAAGAACATGAGTCAGAGAAACCACTCTCTCTTTTATTGATATTTCTAATACCAAGGAGTATTTCTTTTTCAAATACAAACACAAAGATGCTGTATGTTTAGCATAGGTGAGGTGGGGGAGTCAGGGTGGTCACAGCAGCTCTGAGTCTCTCACGGGTTCCACCAGGATATTGGATTTTCACACACGGTGGAGTTTAAACGCTTCTTGAATATAATGGGGTAGAGGAAGTTAGGCGGAAAATGAAGGACAAAGTGATAAAGGAACAAACTGAAAGAGGCTCAAGCTTGGCTTCGTGGTGAGCGTATATTATGAACAAATCCAATAATCCAGCCTGGTTCTTCTAAGGCTTCAGAATAACAGTGACAACCACAGCTTAGGAAGAAAGTGAACTACAGACCACTGAGCCATCTCTAGATACTGGGCTATGATCAGACTACCCTAGTGGTCTGTTATTTACCCACATGTTACTCCGCATGTCTTGGTGTCACTGTGCAAAAGAAAAGTGCACAGGCACATGAGCTCAGAGAGGAGAGAGAGCCTACAGTGCTAGAGCTAAATGCCCACATTTTAAAGGTGAGAAGAGGCCTAGAAAGTCAGCAGTCTCACTCAAAGGCGACATATCTAGTGAGAGAACTTGGTTATATTATCAAAATCCTGGAGATACATTTTCAATTTTGGTGATGAGTCAGATACAGGACATCTTTTCTAGAATATGAACAAATGACTCCAGTCATCCAACCTCCTAGCTTACAATCATTTGTCCAGCCTTACTGACTCAGTTAGAAAGGAAGGTGTTGTGTGTGAAATATGTTCGTTCCATATTCTCTTACCATCCACTGGTTTCTATCTTGCATCAGGGCAGCTTAGAGTTGTTACTTGCTTCATGATATGGCAATCCTAGCTGATTGTTGTTAATACACTAAGCTATAGTCTTTATAGATGGACGATGCTTAAAGTTCAGGTACTTGACTTAAAATCATAATAGCATCTGCTCCAGTAAGGAGTGGGTAACTGGGGAGAAGTGTTGTATTCTGAGACATCACCAAGCTCCAACCTAACAAATAGAACAGAAACATTGCTTTCCACACAGGAGGGTCTTAGCTGGAAGGGTGGTACTTCCTCTAGATACAGCCTCTCTGGAAGATTGAAGGGCTTGCAAGGAGCATGGAAGGATTTCCTTTTCTCGTCAGAACACATAGTTAAATCTTAGAAGTCTGCATATTGGAATATGTGGCTGTTTTCTTGTATCTCAACTAGAACATCATAGGAAGAACAACAGCATTAACCAACCAGACCCCCCGCCCCCCAAAGCTCCTAGGGACTAAACTACCAACCAAAGAGTACACATGGAGGGACCCATGGCTCCACCCGAAAATGTAGCAGAGAATGGCCTTGTTGGACATCAGTGGGAGGAGAGGCCCTTGGTCCTGGGAAGTCTTGATGCCCCAGTGTAGGGGAATGCCAGGACAGGGAGAAAGGAGTGGGTGGGTGGGTGAGCACCCTAGAAGCAGGGGGAGGGAGGATAGGATAGGGGATTTCCGGAGGGGAAACCAGGAAAGGGAATAACATTTCAAATGTAAATAAATAAAATACCCAATAAAAAAGGAAAAAATAATATAAATAAAAATTCTTCTAAACTTCAAAAAAAAAAGTCAATAATTTGCAAACTCAAGCAGAATGTATATAACCAGGTGACTGACCCCATGCTTCTTGCCTTTACAGAAGAAAACAACATTCAAGTTGACAGAAAAATACAACACTGAGAAAATCGACAGCTTGCCCCACAGCAGGGCTCCCAACCCACCTGTTGCCTTTGTGGTCCAGTGTCTTTCTCTCTTAATGTACCATGCCTTTCATGCTCTGGGACATTGCTTGCAATGCATCACCTGTGTTAAAAAGCTTTTATGTTACCTCTGTCGTCCTGCAAGGTTTGGGACATTTTCTGGAATCTGGTAAGCCATGGAAGGGCATCACCAGATGCTTCCTAGTCCTTGAAGACAATGATATACCAAAACTGCATCCCAGTGAGCCTCTTTGTGCTAGTCATGGTCCCGGTACATGCCTTGCTTGTATGTGTCTGGGAGATACTCATGTGTGCTTTATCCCCCTATTCCTATATTTATTTCTCCATCACAGTCTTTGCCTGAACAGGTCATGGCTCACAGGAGATATGGAGGGGCCATGGTTTTATGAGGCAACTCAGGATGTCCACATGTATTGTCATGCCTGGAGGAAAGTTTCAGCACTCTCTGCCTAGGCAGCTCAGGGAAGCTGGCCAGTCAAGGTTTCTTGCTACTAGGATGCCATTTCTTCTCAGATGTGGTGAGTCTCTAATTCTATTAGGAAACTGTGGCCAAATGTGCCTTGTATCTCTTGCATGACATCACAGGGAAGCTAGGGTTTATGTCATGGTAAATTACAATAATCATTCCTAAAAAAGACTTAAACAATTTTAACTCAAAATGTTATTTGTCGTAAGTTTAATTTATAGTGTAATAGTATATTACTATTTTGCTATATGCGAAAATAAAGACTGCTAAAAACTACGCCCATGTTTAAAACCTATTATTTATGTCATTTTTGATAATTTCTTCAACATATTTGAAAACCTAATGTGGGTGGTTTTCTCCAAGTTTGGAGAAAAAAATTAGTAAAGATTTCTATAAATCCAAGAGCATTGGTCTTATATACATCTACTTTCACAGCAAAATGGCATTTTCTACAATCAGAAGTTTCCAGGAAGATGAGGTTTTATGCCTTGACACAACAGTACACATGGCTTTTAAATGGTGAGAGGCATGGAATGTTCACTCACTAAAGATCTCAAGCAGCCTGGAAAGGTGGCCCTGATTCAGATGCAAAGCCATAAGGAGTAGAGAGCTGATAAGACCCTATGGATAGTTTGGACTTGTACCACAAACCCAGGCTAGAGCCAAAGTGACCTGACATAGTTCCTAAGGATAAAGGATGCACACAAGACACACCTGGCTATCTCAGGCCTTTCAGGATCATCTTCTGCTCTGGCTACATTGGATTACTACTCTGTAGATGTTGAGTGAGATAAAGGTCCTTACAAGATAGTAAGTAGCCTATGGGGTTCTTCATGTGTAAAACCTTTCTGGAAATCACTGTGGACATAGCTTTGTGGTGACATGGTTGATTAGACATCCAGACTGTTTCCTGCTTCAGTATGGGCAGGAATGACTGATGAAAGCCTCTGTTTTACGAGATCCAAAGATGTGTGGCTCCAAAATCTTCACTTGCCAGATTAGTGTTCAAAGGCTCAACATGGGACAATGCAAAGACCTGTCAAACCAACAACTCTGGTTATGGGGCTGGACAGACCCTGCTGGCTGAGTGATGAAGAAATTGCATCATTTCTATCCACTGGACTCCTTAACCATCAACTTTTGCTGATGTTGGATGTATTGTACCATGTACCCATCTACCACCTCCTTCATTTTTGTGGTGGCCAAGTCACTAACCTCTTTTCTTTTCCTAGTCTTTTTTTCTGTATAGTGTTAAGAAAATATACTTAGAATTCATAAAATACAGATAGGTCTACAAAGAGTTCAAACCAGTATTCCGTAATCTCATGAAATTCTACTGTGTTTTCCATGATGCTGGGTGTGGAATAATTAATGCACTAGCCACTATTCACGAGATCCTATGGAACTGTGACCTATGACAGCAGTGGTTGGGGAGCTGAAAGTTTCCTTTTCTTTAGCTTGAACTTATTAAAAATCTTAGGAGCTCTGTGTGGTTAGTGGCTAGCATCCTGGACAGCTCAGCCATGCAGAAAGCTGTACTAATTAATGCACACCCCTAAGACCTTCTGCTTTACCCTTCTAACCAGCCAGACCAAACACTCAACAACAAAATAGATCAGTTGAAAACACAAGCTTTACCCAGGAAAGCAATAAAAGGACTAGCTATATCTCACCTGTGCTCAGTCTTTGGGAATCTTCCTGCTTTGAGCTTTCCTCGATTTTCTGCCACTATTCTTCGATTCTGACCACCCCTCACACCACACACACACACAAACACACACACACACACACACACACACACACACACACACTATTACTTGCTATGTAGATTCAGAATTGATGGATCTGAGCAGGACTCATCTGTAAATCTCCAAGAATCTTGAAGGAAACCAATTTCCCCCATTTGCTAATGGTATCAGTTCTGTCTCCTAAATGAAACATTTATTTCAAAACTTACACATAAGCTCATGATTTAAAAAAAGCACTGCTGTCCATCTAGGTCTTCTGCTCTTCCTGGCCTTATCACAACCTAATCCAATAAAGGTGAAATTGGTTTTGTTGTGAAATCTGTATTGGGCTCTGCTTCTGAACACATAAATTGGCATTTTCCTCAATTTCTGATATTAGTTTAATATATATTTCACCTAAACTATATTTTCCAGTGTGATAGATTTTTTTCCTGAGCTCATCTAAATTTTCCAGGCTCAATATAATACACACTCATTTAAAAACAAGTGCTCCCTAAATTTTGAGTTGTTCTGGATAATTTAAATATATTTCCCAGGAAGTATCACACTGGAATTAGATAAAGGACTAAGTATCAAGACCAACTCATCACCAGTCACTTCTTGAAAATTATACTTTTCTAACTAAAAGAAATAAAACTTCATAGCTGAACATGCTGGTCTAAATTGAAACATAACCAAATCACTATGAAAAGTTCTCTCTGTCTCCTAAGCAAACAATAGGAAAGGGACAGCACTCATGTTGTGAGTAGTCAGAGCCCAGTATTCCCTGTGTCCTTCATGATAAGATATTTGAAAAGCCTTTTATCCCCAGGCAAGACTATTGCATATAACTTAGTGTAAGGAACAGCAGCTCTGTGTTATCAGAGGTCCAACATTTCAGCTCATTTTCAGCTTTTATTATCTCCGTACTCTGAGATGGAATTTAATAGATGGTTGGAGCAGCTATAACATGACATTAAGCAAAGAACATGTCAGTGGCATCCATGGCCCCAGCAAAGATGGGAGCTCCAAAACATAAATCAAAGGAAATAGAAGAACATCTTATAAGGAAAAAACGCAGTGATCCTGTACATCTAAAATATTCTAAATGCCTCAGGGAGAATAAGCAGTGGGGCACGCTAAGGATAATGATGCTCCTCTAGGAACCCTTGCTCATCTTAGAGTTGCATAGACTTTTCTCAGGTAATGTAATGGCCACCATGATGCCCATCCAAATTCACATAATTAGCATATCAATAAAGATGTTGAGAATGAAAATATCCTTTAACTCTTGAATGATCTACAGACTTAGCTTATATAACATATTATTACCTTTCAAGTTTCAATTGGAACACCAAATGCAATAGATATTAACAAGCAAAGGAAGTCTGGATTCTATATGCAAATTACAAATCTGAAAAATGCTCTATGATTTGGAACAGACTTGAATTTTTAGAGCAATTTTAAGATCATAGCAAAAGCTAGGGAAATGTGCAGATAATTCCCTTACACAGCTTGCCAGGAACATTGTGCAAATTCTAAAACTCTCACCAACCAGTGTGTAGAAAAACTGCCTTACTAGAGATGGCTTAGAGAAAAGGCCTGGGGAGTTCTGGGAATGGAGTTCTGCTCTGTGGTTCTCTATATCCCACAATAGAACATCCACTGCATTTTAAATCAAAAGGGAAAAACTTATTGGAATGACTGAGAAAGCATGATACAACTGTTACAGGGCAGACACATCAAGCATGGTCCTTGAGCTCAGGTCTGGTTTGGGTCACATCTCGGAAGTTCTGAGAGGTGAGAGACTTGATTGGCGCCATCATGCTCGGTTTAGCCTGTGTTCCCAAAGTTCATTTAAACAAAAGACATTTTGAGTGTTCCCAATGGAAAATGTGGAAGAACTATGCCAAGATCATGTTCCATTCTGCCCAAGATGTCCTTGAAAGCACAGGGGGCAACAGAGAAAGTTTTCATGGAGAACAGTGAAAGCCTGGAGGTTGAAGATGAGGTGAGAGTTCTCTATTATAAGGCCAGCTAGCAAAATCATGCAACCAAACACTGTTCTATCAGGACTAGGGATTTAGATAGATGGCTACAAAAACAATTTCTGATCGAAGATTATTGATAAGCCAAGGCAAGCAGTGACAATGAAGCCTTTGGTCAATTCTTTATGGACTATCTGCATCCTGACTGCATACTGTGTGTTCTGTACTGTGTGCGGTACAGAGGCAGGCGAGGTAGGCTCCCACACTTTTGGAACTGAACCTTGTGGTGAACGAATGCAGGGATACCTGAGGAACAAGGTCTATTTTAGATTTTCGGTCACTCTATTCTCATGAGCTTGAATGTTATTTCTATTGCATGGATTTATGCACAGTTTATCTGTTTACAGCAACACTTTACAATCTATAGGTCATATGACACTTGTTTACACTGACCTTCACCAAACTATTTTAAAAAGTAGCCTGGTTTTTGTGTTTTTAGTTTCTAATGGGAAAGGGGAGAGTTGTCTGTCTCTAAATTGATGATGCCAGTTTTCAATTCTGGCCATGCCTGATTATTTTAATTGCAGGTCACTTCATAGGCAAGTAGGTCAGTGTATAGTTATTAGAATGGCTTTCTAGATGAATATGCAATTCTTCCTGCCAACTGATGATTTATAGTGCAGAAAAAAAATTGAGAGTAATTCTGATGCTAGCTAGAAATATAATTATTTGATACTGTTTGGGAGAACCCTTAGTTCAAACACACCAATGCATGATAGAAGGATGTTAATGATATTCAGAGATGTGTGTGGCCTTTGCTGACAGGCTAATGTCAAAGGTTCTTGTTTCACTGGTATAATACATTGAAACAGAGCAACTTGGTTGGCTAGTGATTCAAAAATCCCTGATCTGTGACTGTTCTCCCTTTCCACAATTTTATTTCTCTAACTACATGAGCCTTCTCTCATTGCACTGAAGGAGATCCCCACGTTTCACCTCTTATCCTGCTTCAGGAAGTGCAGTTGTATAAAACCGTGTCTTCAGGAAGAGGCTGCAGAGTTAGGTCTCAGCTCTCCCCATGCCCTGGTAAGAAAACTCATGAAACTCAGTGCAGGTGCTTTCGGCACAGACCTAAGTTCCAGTTCCCTGGAATTCATTCTCAGTTTGGTTTCCTTCTCACTGCGTGACCCAAGTAAAGTCAATTAACCTCTCCATTTCCCATCTGCCTCTAATGATACATTTATGCAGGTAGCCTGATATTCCCAGGCGGAAAAGGCCTGCATGCATAAGTACAAAGGCTTCTGTAAAATAATACTCAGACAGATCAGAGTCCTGAGCCAAATGTCCTGCCTAATTCAGGAATAGCATTTTCAATGTGACTCTGTAATCTCCCACAGTTTATTATTGTGGGGTAATACCACTGGCTTTATTTTTTTTAAACAAAACATTGACAAAAGATCTATTATGGCCCAAGCCAAGACTGCTAAATTCTGTTTATGTATCCCCAGTGAGGTTTTGAAGTAATTTACTTAAGCAAAGAACAAATAAATTAACCCACTGTCCTATTGATCCATTTCTTATTTCACCAATTCTTGATGAAGCTTCTAAGTGGTAAAATGGATAATACATCAACTTCATTCTGTAGGGGAACAGGTAGTCACCACTATATACCAACAGAATCAACCACTGGGAAAAAACACAGCATTTCACACAGCAAAACAATTTCAAGTCTGGACAAATAGCCAGATTAAAAATGTTAACACAAATACGGCAGAAGAAAGCAGAATTTCCACTCAGTAATTCAAGTGGTGAGTCTGTGAATGTTATCTGACACAATTGTGAATTCACAAATATGGCTGCCACTCGTCATCCACACCCAATACCCAACACAAACATGGCTGCCACTAATCACTCCTACCCAGCACATCTGTCCTTGTTAAAAAATGGTCTCTGTTTTGACTGGGAACTTATGGTTCCAAACAAGGAGAATAATTGTGATCAGTCTAGGCTACTCAAAGTTACTCAGGTTCTCTTTGTCAGACATTTGGTTTCTAATGTCATTAATAACTTTCAGTGGCCATATAACCCAGCTATGAACAGGAAAATGTATAGAAGGAACATATAACCCAGCTATGAACAGGAAAATGTATAAAAGGAACCTACTTGAAGACTTTAAAGAATTATTGTCACCATTATTTTAAAGGAAAGAGACACAATTGCCTTCCCTACCCCACATGCAGACTTGACACCACAATACAATACAAAGGTGTACTGTGAAAGACATAAAAAAAATAATTCAATTGGTGCTTGAGAGGACAATAGTGACCCTGGGGTCACCTCTGTTGTTGTTCTACTAATGCCACTAGACAGTATTTGAATCAATAAACAAAGCAGCAGGGCTTTTAAAAGCACACACAACTGCAATAAAAAATATACTATCTGGACGTTTTTCTTCAGAAACGCCGTCTGCTCTTTTACACTTTAGACATGCCCATAGGTTGCGACACGTCAAAACATTCTAGGTGGTTCAATAAATATTTCCATCATAGATGTTTTAAATGTATACTACTATATAAGGAATAAACTTCTAAGTACCCCTACTAATTTCCAATTAATTATGTTAATAAGTACATGTCACTGCTAACTGACAGAGTATATATAGCTTTTAATATCGTCTAACTCAAAAGCAAATAGCATAGACATTAGGTCCCTCGTTGCGGTAGTGATTGGCAGATAGGAAACTTAGGAGAGAAAAAGAACTCTCAAATAGAGCAACTGGTGGACACAGGTAAAATCTGAGTTCCGGTTCTGGTTTATTGGTAGGCAATAGGTCATAGACTTAAAACTAATCATTCATATATATATATATATATACATATATATCTGTGTGTGTGTATTCATACATTTTCAGAATTAATTATTCAAATTCCATGGGTACAGTTTAAGAATTTCACTAGCAACATGGGTCAGGACCTGGGTATTGAAGCAGGCTCTCTGAGTACCTGCCTAGAGGTTCAGTGCCTACCAAGTCTTTGGTTTTGGGGCAGATTACAATGTGCTGGAGATATTTGCTTCTGCAAGGATGATGTTCTTTTACTCTTGCCTTTTCCTAGAGTTGCAAAAGTAAACTCATACAAAAGTCCTGGAGGAAGATGGGGGTGGGGGAGGAAGTGGAGGAGAATGAAGAGAAGGATGAGGAGGAGCTACCAGTTCTTTTGTCTGAAAGGTCTCATAAAAATAAAACAGGACAAAACAAACCAATTAACAAACAAACAAACAGAAAAAAACAGTGAATGACAACTGCCACTGGAGTCTAAATGAAAAGAATTACTTGGATTAAACATTTAATGAATTAGAAATTTTGACATCATTTCTGCAGGGTTGGATTAACTGAAATCACTTAATGATGAGACATAGGATTTTTTAGCTGTGACAATTGGGTACAGACAAGGCTGCCTGTGTAAGAATCTCGACAACAGAGGGGAGACAAGGGCCATTTACAACAACTGCCCATAGCTCAGCTAGTAACATCTCACTGTTTTTTAAAATTTTGTTTTAATTTATAAATAATATTTTACTTGTTAAAATAGGCAGTTGTATAGTTTACATTTCTTCTCTTATATATTCTGTTAAATTTCTCTACTGACGAAAAGAGAAATAATTTCTTTTTAGTCTGCAGCATCTTCCTCATTTTTCTACCTTTCTTTATGTTTTTCTGAGGATGAGTTTCTTTGGTTCATAGTAGCAGAGGGTTCTCTGAAACACCCTTTCATTTATTATACTAAAGGTAGGATGGGGCTGATTCTGCCTACCCAAGGTGTCAGCATCACAGGCTAGTGGGTGGTCCCAGGTCTCCCCCACCACAGCTACACACCCAGCTCTACCTGTCAGTCAGCCTCCCTTTTGTTGTTTTGACTCATCTATGGACCTTCCTGCAAGGCCATCTGCAATCCCACCCCTCTTTCAGGGTCATGATCAAGATGCGAATGTCTCAGCTAGGAGGGCAATGCTGTCCTAGAACTACTGTCCCTAGGTGAAATAGAGGACACTGGACTCAACCTGAATTCCAGAGAATTTTTTAAATTTCAGCAATTAGCATAATTTATATCCATTCAAGTTGGGGAATACACTTATACTAAAAACTAGTCATAGCTTGTCTGGTTTCAGATGTGAATGAGCCTCTTGTGTACAACAGGTAGGGTTCTTGGTGCCGGAGCAGTGCAGTGCTCTTTCCCAGTGTGTACGTGGGCAGTGGCTCCAGCCTTGCCTGTCTTGCTCCATAGATTCATGTGAGGTGTCTGCTTTCCTGCCCTTCCCTCTCGCCTGCCCTGTGCCCCGCCCCCTGCCCTGTGCCCCCCCCCAGCCCTGTGCCCCGCCCCCTGCTCTGTGCCCCGTCCCCTTGAACCTCAGTGTTTCCCACCAGAAAAACAGCTAGTCATTGGATCATCTACTAAGAGTCATTAAAACAAGCCTAAGCATCCTGGAAACTCAAGATGTTCAGCACACCAACCAGCCATGCCCTTTATGTGTGTGCCCTGTGACCATCTGTAGGAGCTGGCTCTTCTAGGGTGCTATGAATTACCAACAGTTTATTTTTTTTTTTCAAATAGCCACTTTACGTAATACAATAATGTATTCACAAGGTACTTGATTATATATATACACACAGAGAGACACAGACATATATGTGTCTGTGTTGGTGTATATGTCATAAGCAATGTGCTCTGAGCTCTTTGGAGCTCCTGGGCCACCATGTATTCTCTTTTAATTTTTTCTCAAGATGCAGCGAAATAGACCAGATCAGCACCGTGGAGAGCGTACCAAACAGGCTGAGCTGCAGAAAGCAGAGAGCAGAAGCATGCTGAGGCAATGAGAACGCTCAGGCAGAAAAAGATAGAGGCTGAGAGGCTGAGGTGAGCCCAGCACTGCCTCGGCCCCTGCTCTGCAGACAAGTGAGCTGTATGTGTTCACTGGCTTGGATTCTGCAGCTGCCAGGAGATGAATCCACACACAGACCTCTTCTATGTAGGCCTCCTGGCAAACACCGAGTAAATGGGGATGCAGGCATAGTTGCCCCTTGGGTGCATACAACACACTCCAGAGAGACTTCACGAAGCATGCAAGCATCTTTGTTGCACTCTGGAACCTCACACATGCCTGATGCCGTCATGACAAGAGAATTGCATCCTGTGGCAATAATGTCTGATGGTGAAGGCAGAAAGAAAGTGAGCTTAGATCTAACCCTAGCCTATAATTCTTTCCAAAGCTATGTGCAGCTTCCCAGGCAAGTAGACTCCTGACCAACAATTAATCTGCAGCAAATATTAAGTTTAAGAATGATTACACATTTAAACTATATTTCTTAATAAATTTCCTCACATAAATTTTGCCTAATCTATAAACCAATTTTAAAGAAAATCCATCATACCAGGCACTTTACATCTTATTCTATTTATTGCACCATTTCTCATCAGAAACCTTTTAGCTTTAATGCTATTCTGAGGCAGACTATCTCATTAGGGTGGCAAAGATAAAGTTCTTTTTGAGATAAAGTAATTATAGTGATTGTGGGGGAAATATTATCCAAACTTCCTGGCTGTAGTAATCTCCTGGCTTCTGATTAATTTTAAGACTAACAAACTGAGTGCAAACAAAGAGATACAAGTGCTGGATAATGCTGGCAACCTGGCAAGCTGGAGTAGGTGCCGAAGAGATTTTCCATGTGTAGTTTTAATCAGAAACTAAGGTTTGAGTGGGCTTTACTCTGAGGAAACTATTCCAAGGGAACATGTGCACACAGGTACCCTTCTCAGCTTATGGCTGCAGTTACCCCATCCTCCAAGTATTATTGGAGACAAAAAAGCTTGACTCTTTAAATAAGCTTTTGTGTATTTGAACCTTAATTCTAATTAGATGACTCAGTTTCTTCCCATCACACAACGAGGTAGCCTTTTCCCTGAGGAATGTGGGTAGTGCTGAGAGTGACAGTGGTAGCGGAGCTGGTTCTTTATTCACAAAGCAAAGAGGGCCCATCAGGATTAGTAACACACAGCCCACAGGGAGTCTAGAGAATCCTTTAGAACAACAGAGCTCTCTCCATTAGCAGCCAGTCCAGGCAAAGTGTCAAAGGTCATAATGTCCCTGAGAATGCTTTGGTTGACACCATCAGGTCCTAAGGAAATCTTTGAGCCAGTGGCAAGAGTCACTTTAAATTACCCATTTAACTGTTAAAAAAAAATACAATCAGAAACAATCTCGATGCACAGAGCAACCCCTGCCGGGCTCACCCCTGTCTCATTCCAGCCTGGCCCCAAGTGGGTAATCTTTGAAGGAGTAGTTGAAAAATTGAATGCCTGCCATGTTTTTCCAATCAGCTGTGCTCACTACTTTCCAGCCAGTACTCACATTTCTAAAGGACATCTCCATCTAGTTGAAACTCTGGTCAAGGTCACCGTGAAATGAAAAGGATATTTTGATTTGGAAATGGTAGAGAACCTGGTGTGTGAGTTGATTCTCAACTCACTTGCAAGTTCATGTCAAAACCTCAGACTCCAATTTCCCTTCAGGACAGAAATGGCTAATGTCCATCTTCTTTGTCAGTGTATTAGGGACAGCATATTAAATGTGGATGGCTCAGTGCTGCTATGTGCCTAGTGTAAGTAGAGTTGAGGAGATGCTAGCATTATTAATGAGTCTCTAATAACAACAAAATATGTAGAGGTGACCACAAAGATGTGCTCCCGGCACACAGCTCCTTCCAGACAGAGTTCCCTAGACAAGAGAAATGAAATCATGTACTCAAAAGTAACTCAGGTGCCTAAGGTGAATCAGTTTTTTTTCTCCTCTAAAAAAATATTTCCTTCCCAGATATTCTTAAATGTAACACATGCTAATTTATTACAATTAGTCACTTGCATATACTCTCATGTTTTCTTATTTTTCATAAATAGACAACATCCTAAATACTACTGTCCAGGGCCACATCCAATCACAGTTTGCTGCCAAATCCTGCACAGCTCTGGGGACAGAGCTGACTGGGGCAGTGAAGGAATAAAGAAGAGACAAAACAGAGACACACGCTGACACACACACACACACACACACACGGACAAGCTGAGATCAGGCAGAGGTTCCATGTGTTTATAATATATACTGAACAGCTAACATGGAGGTCATTACATATAGATGAATGTATGTAATTAGGAGGCAGGGTTGTGGGACACAACTGACTCAAGGAAACATGGTTAGTTAATCTCAGTAGTGGAGTAGTCTTCAAGACAAATATTCAGGGAAGACAACACCAATAGACATTTTCTGTACATACCATCAACTTCTGTACATGGACCAGAGAGAAGTTTTACTCTTCCAATGAGACTTACCCCACCGATAGAAAATCTTTCCCATTTTTCTCACTGGGTCTAAGGGGGTCCTTGGCATTGCCAGCTCACGTTTAACAATACACATTCACGCAGGACTTTACACACTTGGGGCTTCCTCCACTCCCATATATAATACCACTGAGGCAGTATGGAGCCCATACAACAGTTGCCCTAGTGTTTTATATCAAAGGTTGGCAAGCTTTTCCTCCAGATACAAACTTTAGGCTGTACAAGTCATCCTGCCTATGTCCGTGCACACAGCTGTAGACATCAGGTGCAGAGGAGGTGGCCTGGGTACCACCAAATATTATTTATGAACGGTGGAATCTACATGTCAGAGAATGACCGTGGGTCATACAGTGTGTTAATGTTTTCATTTTACTTCTTTGTCCCCAATGATTTGAAACCATGAGACCATTGCGGTGCTGGGCGGGAGGCAGACAGAGGGAATGTGACAGAGCATGCTGTGGGGCTGCTGTTTTCAGTGCAAATGTCCAGGCTCTTCAAATGCCCTGATTTACTATTATTATTATTGTTATTATTTATCAATAAGTTATAACTTGATTAATCAACCTCTGTGCACTGTTCCTGGATGAGCCCTCTAGTGTATTCTGACATGTGCAGCCATGCTGTCACCACCCAAATCCAAGTGTGGCACACTTCTAGAACTCAAAGATGTTACTCCATAGGCTCTTCCATAAAATCTGCCCATCAGTGTGAACCCACCACTTCTGCAAACAGGCTTGACCCAGCCTTTCTGCAGGTCTGAGCTTAAAAGAAGGAAGATTTAAAAAAGGTGCTGTGTGTGTGTGTGTGTGTGTGTGTGTGTGTGTGTGTGTGTGTGTGTAGTTGGGGACATGGCTGTGTACCAGAGAAACTTACATAGCAGGAAAAAAACCCCAGAGGGAAAGCTACATTTGACATGAAATTTCCATGCCATTGGCAATCACAACTACCCAGAATAACATCCTCCTTTCGGTGTGGTCATATTCAATCAGAAGCAGGGAACAATGGCTCCTGAAGACATTTATTAATCTGAGCAACAGCAGTCCTGTGAGGACACTGCTCCTGCTTCCTTACCTGGGCCAAGGTGAGGGTTGCTTGTCTGCAGGTGCCACACTGAACTCGGAGCTTCCCAGGCTGGACCTTGTGGCAGGGGCCTTTGCAGTAGACAAAAAAGCTGTTGTAGGTGGGTTTAACTGCTGGGAGAAAGCAGAGGCAGAACCTAATCAGTGCTAGTCAGACTGAGCCACGACACAATCTGTAAAAGCCTCCTAGAGGCAAGCTGCATAGCTAACTCCACAGGAACATTTTGTGAAATTAGAAGAATGAACGTTTCAAGGAGGAGATAACGATTTAGAAAATGTAGTTTTATGTTGAAAAGGGTTAAAGTCTCCTCTTCCTGTCATGCCAACAGCCCTGTGACTTACTCATCAAAGTAAACAGGCCGCCACCGCCAGGAGCTGGGCCAGAGTGTTTGCAGCACTGGGAAATTAAATGCCTTCCTCGCTGCTGAAGCCTGAGGAGAGGACAGGCAATTCCGAGACTCTGGAAAATGCAGAGGCCGCTGCCCCTGAATTCTATTTCATGCTTCTGTACACAGCAGCAAAGACTCAAGATCATTTCCTCTTAGCATCATATCTGTACAACCAAGCCAGCCTTTCCCTCATGATCTGAGTGATCGGACCACAGTTGCCGGGTTCCTAGGGAACACTTGCCCAAACTCAGTATCATAGAAAATAAGGGTCCTGAATCCATGAAGCTTTACAGATCCTGCAGCCAGTGCAGAAGTGCAAGCTTTGCATCTTGTTAACAGTCTCTCTAGCTGGACAACTGCTGTTCAAACAAGCATAAATGGTGAACATGAAGGGATCGATCTAATCAAATAATTTCTCCCAAGTGTCAATATTCTCAAAGTACCACTCCTTAAAATAGGGGAACCTTTTATAGATATCTGATGCTTTTGTGTCTGAAAAAGAACTGACTGAGAAGCTCTTGGGTATGACAAGTGCTTTCTAAACTCCTAGATTTCCCAACTTAACAGGATTTTTGGTCATTGTCTAATTGTTGCTGGGGTGGGACACATGTGTTTATAATTTTAGTCATATTGTCAGAAACATCTAGAAAGAACATGCACCCCTTATGGTCATGAATGAAATGTTTTGGTCATTTAATTGCATACAGATGACTGAAAACAACACAGAGACAATGAGCAGACAGCAGAGTAAAGCCTCTGGTGTTTATTTACTCAGCTTTGCTGACTCTGTAGCTGACAGAACTTTCCAAATGTAAGATAAAATAAGGAACATTCTGATGCATTTGAAATATATTCTATAACGGCTGCTCTTTGGCAATGAGCACTTAGCTGCCAGTTTGAAAGGCAAGACAGACTATAAATGCATGTTTGTGTTCATGCTAAATATCTATTTTGACACCTCTCTGTAGCTTCCGTGCCTTTGTGGGCAAGATATCCTAGTTGTGACTATCACACAGCTATCGGCAAATATAATTGTTACATAAAATATATGTGGGTCAGAATTGAAACACAGAGCCATGAGTCCATGTCACAGTAATGTTTGTAACATAATACATGATTGACTGTCAAAAGATCACAGGAACTGTGACAGCTCTAACCTGTGTTAAGAACCCTATTTCATTGCTGTTAGAACTTATCAGCGAACGCTGGGAAGGATTTCAAGTTTCCTCACTGTTGACAGTTAGCAATGGGAAAACATCGGGTCCCATAATTTTCATAACCTACCTGTGAAGCTTAAACAATAAAAATACAGGAAGAATGAGTGAAAGACAGCAAAATCCGAAAGGGAGTCAGTCAGGGCCTCGGTTGGTCAGGCACTAGAGTGGAGACTAAGATCTGCTGGGAACGGGAGACTCCTCTCCTCCCTTCTAGCAACAGCACTGTCTATGGTATTGTCTCTGCTCATGATGGATAGTGGGGGAGGATATACCCTTCCACCTCTGCCTGCTTCAACTTTCACTGAGTCCTTGGGAAGCCTGTCTCAAAATGCTGCATGGCACCTTGGTGCCCCGGAATCCTGCAGGATGACATGCAATACATTACACCTTGCTATCCAGACCCAGCCCATTAACAGCCAGACTAAGGGAGACCAAGGTCAGTGCAGTGTGGGCCACAGCACATTTCAAGCTTTTGGCTTCATTCAGCCAAGCAGCTGGGGTTTCAGGTGAATCATGAGAGCCCTTTTCAGAGTGGCCTCCCTGCCTTTTTGGTGGTATGACATGCTTTACAGTGGGCAGGCTTCTGTGTCCTGCTGTGGCCTGGAGTATACTGAGCAGGAATGACAACAAATGCCCCACACTTTTGTGGGCAGGGTTCCCATTTGGCTTGACTCATGAGCCTGCAGCTGGAACTCGTAGTTATTCTGTGAATGACCTCAAAAGCCTTTAGCAGGAACTTGGCACCTCTAGTCACTACGGCACTTCTCCTGCCTCCTCCTACTTTGGGACCTTAAATATCTTTTGTTCTCCTCATCCCTACATCTCTCCTTCAATAGCCAAAGTAACTGAAGCGGCTTATGCTTACAACATGTCCCTTTTTATATAAGAAGCAACAACCAGAACGGGGGATGTCCCTGACTCTGTTGCCTGCTGGTGGATCCCATTCTTCTAGCCAGGCTGCCTTGTCCAGCCTCAGTGGGAGAGGATACACCTTGTCCTGCAGTGACTTGATGTGCCAGTGGGTGGTGATACCCAGGGGTGGGGTGGGGGCCTCCCCTTCTCAGAAGAGAAGGGAATGGAGGAATGGGGGAGCATCTGTGTGAGGAATATGGGGAGGAGATTGGGTGATATTTAATATATTTTTGGATAATAGATTTAAAACCCAAGGAATCATTTTAATAGGACAGGTATTTATCCTACATGAACACATTAAATATTGTATACAACATTAAACGAAACTCTGGTGTCTTAGAGGCCTTCCCATGCCTGCCATATCAACACATGTGCAAACAATATGTGGCCGGTAGCTCTGTGTGGCCATGGAGCATTGAAAATGTGGCGAGGGATTGCTCTTTTTCTTGTTTTGTTAACTTTAAAAGAAACTTCATTTCAAAAGTCACAAGTGGGTAGCAGCTGGCAACACAGAAGATGGTGAAAGCATGTGAGTGTCTAGTCTTATCTCACTCCCTCACCAGGGACACAGACAGACAAAACTAAGCAAAGAAAATACACATCGCCCATTTAAAATGCTAGTATGAAAACACAATTGGAAGGAGAAAACAAGAACAGAAAGGTTGGGATTGGAGGAAAGAGAGAGATGGGTGGATCCAGGCTACTCAGAGCCAGAGGGCCAGCAAGGCTGTTCTTTCCTGCTGTGCTCTGACTTCTATCCCAGGTGACTCAGTCGACATAGGCTTCCACAATTGTCTTGCATTTCCATTGACAATCTTCACGTTTACGATCTGACCATCATCCCCAGTGTCCAACTGGAATGAAAATTCTTGCAAGAATTCTTTCTTTTGTTTTCCATAAATATGATGGTTGCATAAAATAGTATCTAAGATCATGAAAGTGTTCAGCTTTGTATTGTCACCTCTGAACAACTGTCTTGTTCCCAAGCCATAGAACTGTCATAGGTGTCCCAGCATGGAGTGGCCTTCTTCACAGCCTTTGGCCAGCTTCCACATTACCTAGCACTTGGTAGTTACAGCTCCTTCTTCTCTCTTGCCTACTTCTGACTAGAGCCTTATGGTTGTTTCTTAAATATCCAGGAGTTCAGTATCATCTGAATGGTAAGCAGTTATTATCTGCAAGCTTCCTCCATTTGCCATACCCTCTGATCACACAGGGGATAGATTCGGTCCTTGACAATCCCTGCAAGTCTCGTTCAGACCATACCAATGGAAAGACATTCTTAAGCTGTGTCAGGGATCTAGGCACAGACAGCATCGGGGATCTTCTCCCTTACCATCTGCCAGGACTCCTGATGGTGCAGGGCTGGGGGGTAGTCCTTTAGAGGGGGCTTGACCACAGTTTTTGAGTATATGTCTCATAAGCCAGGTATAAAAACTATGCAACATGATCCAAACGAGTACTACCATTGAAGTCTGGCACAAATCTCCTTATATAACATGGGCAGAGAATTATTTTTCTCTATACTCACCTTAAGTTATCTGACAGTTCCAGTCTGCACAATACACACAGCATTTGCCTATGTGGTTCCATATTAAATCCACGCAGTAGAGACTTCCCGAGTCACCTCCTCTGCATACTGTCTCACTGGAATCATCACAGGGTGCAGAATCCATCCTCTTCCATCACAGGTAGATCACAAGTGAGGAATTACTCAGCTTGGCAGGTCAAACACAGAAGCTTCATCATTTTTTTTCTAGGATACCTTCCCTCTAGGGAACCATAGGTAACAGTCTCTGGAAAGCCGTTTCATCCAGAGATAAAGGGCTCTCCTTACAGCTCTCTTACCTCATGGTCTTGTGAGGGGACTATCTTCTTCTTTCCAGTTGCCTAAAGACTCATGGCACTCCTGTAAATGCCATTAGCCTTAGGCTTAGACTGATTCACAGTTGGCATATATCTGTCCCATTTTTCTGTACGATTTCATTCCATTTTATATGCTCCAAAAGCTAAGAGAAGTACCTTGAACTTAGTTAAAAACTCATATTTGTTGGGTCAGTAAATTTTCCCATATCTTCAGATGCTATAAAAGTTGTAGGTATGGCCATATGATGACAAACCACAACATAAAACATGCTGCTGTGATTACCAAATGCTTAGAATGTCTCTGTGCCAGACAAATTCCATAGACTAGCTCCCTACATTCTTCAAAATGTTAGAATGTAACTCCTGAGAGCAACAAAACCTACACTAGTAGCAACTTAGAACTAAGTTATGTGGAGAGCAGAAAATAATGATTATTAAAATGCTATAGGGGATTTAGCATAATTAAATGTTAAAGATCAAAATCTGAGCCAGGTGCGTTGGCATATGGTCATAATCTCAGCTCTTGGTGTGTGGAGGCCAGAGTGTCAGGAATTCAAGACCTGCTTCAACTGTCTTCCATTCCCAAGAGTTAAATTCGGACGTTTAACCCAGATGAGATTGTACTAGGGAAGTCAGTAGTATGCCAACACGTCCCATTGAAACCCATGTCCACTGAGGTATTTAAGCCAACTGAATCCAAACACCATCCCATGATTTTTAAGAAGCCCTATTCTTAACTCCTGTGGAGTAACCAAGGTGATGCTGTATTATAAACAGCTTCCAATTATATAACCAGCAACCCAATGCACGTGCTCCTAAAATAGGTTTAGCAATCTCTAAGGAGGTTGGTTCTACCTCTAAAAAGTTATAACTTAACTCTCAAGTTTTTCCGGCTTGGGTTTTTTAACTAATGGATCTGAATGATGATTTCTTCTGGCGAGGCAAAAATTGCTGATTAAATGTGATGCCTTTGCTTGATTTCTTTTCGGTTGTTGTTGCCAATTTATTTTTTCATTATTCATTTGGAAAGTAATAAAGAGATCTCCCATGCCAAAATAAAACTGTAGAGTGAAGCATAATTTGAGGATTATGTTCATGTACATAAGGCACAAAGCCAAGCAGAGCGCGTTTTACTTGCCTTTTCTTCCTACAAATGGGCCAGGGGTGAGTGCCAGCAAAGTCGTCTAGCACAGGGGCTGCTGGGATTCATGGTTAGAACAATTTACAGTACCGATCACTGTATACATAGTACACACAAAGGAAATGTCTACAGCTCCAGATGTGTCTATCTTGACTTACAGAGATGATAAGGCTGAGTCCGAACAGCTGTGTTAAACCTGAGCCACACCTTGCCACTGTGAGCCAATCTACTGATCCTTTCTGGCCATCTTCTGGCCTCTGAAACCAGGATGATACCATCCCCAGTGCATAGGCTGTTGTAAGGATCTTAGCAGTAATGAGACAGGTGAAGTGTAGCACTGTGTCCCATGCACTGGGAGGTTCTTATCCATTGCCTAGTTTTACTTACTGCTCTGCACATAAGAACAAGTCATTCCTACATCCAAGGACGTTCTTTCCCCAATTTTATAATTCTTACATAATATTTACATCTTCAACCTACTCTAAGATTTAGAAATAGCTGAAGTGAAATTCTTCACTAATTACTTTTATTACTGCTTCATGCCTTGCTAAATTCTTTACAGTTCAGTAGTCGTGGTATGGAACACAAACTGTGTGCAAACCCTTAAACATATTTACAGCTTACTGGAGTCACATCTTTATGATGTGAGGGTTGTGAATGCATTGTACTCTTAGAAAAGGTAGAAATGGGAAGCAATGATGTGGATCCATCCTCGTAGGCAAACACAGTTACAACATTAAGTCCATACAAAATAATAAGCGTTGTATTGTGCTATGAAAATGGCACTGACAAGGATCCAAAGTAGGTTTCAAAGTTCCACTTTAATGGTCAACTTCTAAATTGCTGATTGTCCTTTTAAAGTAGATTCAGCCAACATAGCCTCATAACTAAGAGGTCAGGACCTCCTGGGATGAGTGTTATCCACAGGTCAGCAGCACAGGTTTGAATATGGCATTTGCTAATTCCAAACACTCCATTTTCCCCTTGGCCAGACGATAATAACTTTGACTCAGGGGCAGTTTTTAGTAACTATTGTGGGGACTGACCTCACGGTTGTTAAAAACTGGGCTTTAGCCCTGGTTAGCAGATACAAATTAAGGCCAGAGATCACAAAAAAAAAAAAAAAAAAAAAAAAAAAAAAAAAAAAATTCAAAACAAAACAAAGCAAAAATCTCAGCTCCTGCTTACATCCTCCCTCACCACCACCAAGTTTTTCCTTCTTTTATTAATGCTAAAGCTTTTATGGAAATTCCCATTACCGTCTTTTACCACTGATAGTTGACAGGGGTGCATATGCACAGAAATTACCAGGGAGGAAAATTAAGCTTGTTTCTAAGGATAAGTGCACATTCTTCTAGCTGGCTATTGACCCAAGAAATGGCAATCTGTGGCAGGGCATCAGAGTCAATAGACATTTTTTTGTTTACTTTTACAAAAATGATCCTTTTTTTGATACTTGAAATTTATCAAAATTAATTGATTTAAATCTCCCATTGTAAATGTTCTGAGTATTAGAGACAGAAACCGATTAAGTGAATAAGCAATCAAATCTGCCTTAATGAGAGACTTCAACAACTAAGGCATGAGCCTTCATACGCCCGTGTTCCTCATTTGAGTTTATCCACAACAGGCTACACACTTAGTTTTGGATAAATATTTTAGATATGATATTTTCTACTTTACTACTGTCATCAAACAGGTCTCAAGTTTCAGATGCTTTCAGTATCTTGTTCCCCTGTACCAAACAATATCACGAGGTGCATAATGTTAACAACGGTTATCTTTCCCAGTATTGATTTTGAAAGTTTGTTATATTGACATGTTACTACCTGTTAAAAATGCAAGGATTGTTTTTTCTTTAGCGTCGCAGTGATTAATTCTAAATGGTGATATGAAAAACAGGAAGTGATTTATTTTATGAGTTAAGCTAATGATATTGTGAATGACATATATTTTTAAAAACAAATGACAGGATCGAGGACTCTAGGAAGGGGGTTCTGGCTCCAAAGGTCTCTTGGTTTCTAGGGGGAGATGTTATACATCACAGTTGGCTCAGGACTCCCCATTTTCTCCATCTAAACACTTGCCCCTCTAACGTCCCTTAAAGTTGATATGTCTACAGCACAGGGAAGAACCCCACATCTGTAGGGGCTTGCATGCTTCAAACAGGTCTCCCCCATTTCCCCAGGCATTTCATTATGCGACTGGTGTTATGTCCCTGATCACTGCCTCTTCCTTCTACTCAGAAGGGTTGGGAGCCAGGTGAACAGGCACTGATCTCACTCATGGATGCCATCCCTGAGAAACTGGAGATATCCAGCAAGCTCTTGGGATTGGGTACCCAGAGAGCTCAGGAAACCACTTGATTGTGCTGCTTATAGCCCCACCTGTGCTTCCCCTACCATGGGACTCTTCCTAGACAAGAAGCCGTGCCTGGCTTTTAAAGCCCACTGCACACTTGCCAGTGCATACTGCACACCACCTTTAGAAAAGAAAAACTAAATTTAGGGAAATTAAAATAACAAATTAAACCCACAACATGATTCATGGTAGATAAGCATTCTGCCACTGATCTATATAGCTCAAGTGCCCTAGTGTCCAGCTTTCCAAACTGATGTAAACCTCATCTGCCTAAAGCCTGGCTGTTTGGGAGATGGCAATCCCTGTAGAGAAGCAGGTAGTGCTATCAAAGATAAAACCATCAGGACCTATGCAGCTTCATCAGTAATATTACCAACAAGTGTTGATGAGGCTCTCACTGGGCCTATGCTGGACACCCCGTTAGTAGATGAGAAACCACACCTGTCTACACAAGAAGCACCTTAGCAGTTTTTAAATCCAAGGATGAAACTGACACTGAGGGCAAGAGTGATCGCTGAGCCATCAAAGGCTAAGGCTAAGCTTCCAACCAAAACATCCAAACTGACTTGTAGCCTGATACATGGCCTGAAGAGTATTCACTGTGCATACACAACAGGGGAGAAACCTGGTGTTCACAGGACATACCCTGAAAGACTTGGGTAAGAGTGTACACTTCATCATGGAATCTTTATATAAAAAGTTCCCTTGACTGTCACTTTCAGACTTGGTACAGCTTCCCATACAACCATGATCCCAAATTCTCTCCAGGACCCTCAACTCTGAGATACATAAAACCTTATAGAGGTGAGGTCCACAGTCCAGTTCAGTGTTGCTAGGCAGGAATCTTCTCTTGTACATTGCTTCAGGTCCCAGGCACCACAAGGTATGGTCATCAGATGGAAGTCACAGTCTGAGGAAACTTGAGGAAAGCCTTCGACGCCCCAGATGAAACAAGCAGACACATGGATTGGAGGAGGGATAGTCTGGACGTGGAGATAACAGAACACACAAAGTCCTTTGGCTGTCAGTGGTATCAAGCTGTCTTTCAGTGAGATTTTTCTGGAATACTTGAGTCTTGGGTATCCTGGGTGCCCAACGATTATAAATAACCCAGACAGCTGAGAAGCTACGGGTGACATGTGCCTTCTCTCCATAATGGCCTTCATTTGGTTTTTGCTCTTTTGACTCCCAAATCAATTCTTTCATCTCCTTCCCAGAAGCCTGTTTTTTAATTTCTGAAGTAGCTGCCAAGGCCTGGTAGGATATTTTCACCTTTATCCTACTCTCCTGCCAAGTAAGACAAGATCCATATTGCAGAAAGAATCATCATCTGAAACCTTATTGCATCTCTGCTTTATAAAAGTCCTTAATTTCCACGTGGCAAAGGTTTGGTGCTATAGGGTGTGGACATGGCATCCAGGGCTCTAGGGCTCTTAGCTTAAAAGCAGGCCTGAGAGAGAGAGGATGCTTTCACTAAGTACCTCCCCCGACCCCTGTTATATGGCCAGTGTGTCAACTCCTGACCATCCATGTTAGGAAATGTTCCTGCCTTCCTCATTTAAATATATGTTCTTCACCAATGTTTTCTCTTGCCCAGTAAAATATGTCCGCATTCCAAACTGCATCTGCACAGTGATAGCAAAAGAGAAAAACCACAAACACCCCTGTTTGCTATGTCAGCTGTATCTGAGAAAAGCATGTAGGCAGAGCTGGCTGATTTCGGTATTTTTAGCCTGGTGTGGTAATATTTTGCTTAGAATCATAAACATATCTTTTAGCTTTTGAAAAAACATATTTTATGTTCATGTGTTTTGCCTGCATGTATGGCTATGCATTATGGGCCTGCCTGGTGCCTATGTAGGTCAAAAGGGGGTGTTAGGGTATCTAGTTGTAGATACCCTAGAACTAGAATCACAGATAGTTGTTAGCCATTGTATAGGTACTGGGAACTAAACCCCAATCAGTGAAAGAGTAACAAGTGCTCTTCAGTTGTGAGCCATCTCTTCAGCCCCATAAAACTATTTTTAAAAGCAATACTAGACCCACCCACTTGTTACCCTTAAAGTGCAAACTCAAGACTTACTTCCTAAAACAGATGCTAACATCAGGAAACAGCTTATTTTCTCTGCTCTTTGAAAAGTAGGTAAATAGACATTTCTACATGTTGCTTGATGGGTATAATTATTTCAACAGCTGTGAGCTGACGTAACTGCTGTGTCACTCCCTGGCCCTTCTTCTCTGGATTGGTGCTAAGGGCTGACTTGCCTCAGATTATCTAGAACCTACCAGTTCTTGGAACAACTTTCCTAAAGGAAACCATTGATTGTATAATGTCCCTTACATGTCTTCTCAAGGCCTTTCCGGGGCGACTGGGACTCACCTGTTTAGTAATTTCAGTGCCTGGGCTGCATGAACCTCCCTTCTGCTGCTCCTCCCTGGTCCAAGCTCATCTTTCATCCAGTACACCTTTTACTCTAAGGATATTTACATGGAATTTGAAAAGAAGTTTTAAAATGTAGGCATTTGCCCCACATTTTTATGGGCAACTGACCTGTAGAGGCAAGATTTGTGTCATGGAGTCATTCTCAGCTAGTGCTGGGCAGAAGCTCCAGAGAATGGGAGTGCTCCCTGTGCTGTCCCTGTCCAGCATGGCCACTGCTGGCCACATGGCTACAGAGCACCTAATCCATACCTTGTATAAACAAGGAATGAATGTTAATGCATTTAAGTCATTTAAATATAAATACTTTGCTGGCTAGAATACATTTAAATAATTTAAACATAAATACTTTGCTGGCTAGTGTTTATCTGATTTTGAAAAACACTAGTATAAGGGGGCATATTCTTTAAGGTTGTCTATAAGCCTTGGTGGAGTTTTTGTCCAGTAAAATAGACAAGAACAAAAATATATGGCGTGATGGACATTTCACTGTTGAGGAATAGCTAACTTCTCAGATACTCCCTGAAATGTTCGTAATATTTTTACTCCTCAATAACTGCTTAATTACATTTTACATGTGTTTACTTTATATTTTGCTCTGAGAGTTATTTTATGTTTTGTGACGTGTTCTGTAACACAGCCTTGTTTTGAAGTCTATGATAAATCTCTCCACTTTTTCTCCATGCTCTTCCTGTCTGCTGACAGCATGGAAAGCAGCACACAGCCTCCTCTTTCTGCAAGTCCCAATCCCTCCACTCCCATCCTAAGACATCCTTTGGAGATGTCTTAATTGATTCTTCTATCAAATGCAAAATGATTAGGTTTTGCTTACTTTTTCTCAGGGTGCTAAGCCCCTTATAGCATATGCATATTAATATATAGGCCATATAGATGCCATTAGTAGCAATGGCCAGTCAATATTATGGGAAAGGATCATCAAGCAACCGGTTTTGAAACTAACACTGCAGTATGAAAAAGTCTTTATGTAAATGATGAAATCACAACAAACTGACCTCAAAATAACTTAATCTCTGCGACAATATAATGAGGTATGTTCTTCTGGGCCCATTAAAATGACATGCAGTTGGATAATTATTTCTACAGTGTCAGGATTCTAAGGCTAAAAGTTTTGCAGCTTCTGTTATTTGGCAATGCTAAATGAATGTTGTCAAAAAATTAAATCTAAATTAGTTATAGATCTTCATTTAACTGCACCATACAGGGAAGGTTACATTGTAACAGCCATTCTTTTGTCATCATTAGGGAAAGGCAGAGTATGATTTTAACAATATTAAGACTATTGAAATTACTGTTTGTTTTATATAATTGCCATTGGGACTGAGCCTTTGATGGTCAACCCTGAGTGTATGGGCAAGGCCAACAACAGTGGACGGCAGGGCAAGCAGTGTTCTGGTCTACCAGTGATGCTGGGCCTCCCTGACCTACTGTGGCCACCTTGGACAAAGGCTACTTTGCTTTCCAACTACATTTTCCTAACTGATTAAAGGATCTAATTTCAGAAAACAGCCCATTTTCAACCCAGTTTGCCTGACTTTTTCAGGCAATGACCTGTGGTTTGATCACCTGTCTAAACCATCTGGTGGCTCATTATAATCCTACAAATGGTCCCTCAAAAGCTCTACCATGCCTTTTAGCAGCAGCAGCAACAACTGCACAGACAGAGAGGCTGATAAGTGGCCACTCCCCAGTGTAGCTAGTTTCTGCTGAACCAAAACCCAAAGTTGTACCACAGTAATTTTTAATGTCAGTAAAAACCTACTGTGAGATAAAACTCTTCTTTTGGTTTGTATATAAATATTGGGAAGAAAGCTTTGGGAAATTAGACCAGGACATCAAGAGAGAATTCTCAATAATTTTAAAAATCAGGTTAAATGTGGCTTATAATAGCAATTGTGGCATGAACTTACGCCATGGGAAGCCTGCAAGAAACTAGAAGCTATGGTAAGACCTGATAGCTATAATATTAAGCATGTATACATATATACAGAGTACAGGTCAATAAATATACCCCCACAATTAATACTCACTACATTTATTTGACTAAGAATCATTGTTTATGTCAGAACAAAATAGAATAAATGTGAGGTATTAAAATTAAGTGTGATTTTTTTTCTAAAGATAAATTTATTTATAGTTCTTTAAAAATCTGTAGCTGTTCAGCAAAAGTCTCTCAAATGATCTATTGAAATTATTGATAATCTAGTCAGATATTTTTCTTTCATTATTTTTACCTCATATAGAAAAGACTTAATTTATCTTAATTTTTGTTGTATTTTTTTCCTGAATCTTTTGTTGGAGTTTGTTTCATTTAACATTTACAAAGTATTGCATTTATTATGGCAAAAGATAATTCTTTAAAGCAATACTACTTTCCAAAGATACTCAGACATAAAAAAATTCTATATGTCTGTCTGTCTGTCAGTCCATCTGTCCATCCATCCATCCATCCATCCATCCATCTAACTACCCACACACCTACCTACTTAACTACCTATCATTCACCTCTTTACCTTTTGGGAAATGAACATACATATAGCCAAGAAAGAGTCTGTAAATAAAAGAACAGCAGTATCTGCAGGAGGAAACAGTAAAGAGAGTAAACAACCAGTAAAGAGAACTATTTGGGAGAAAAAGCACCTGCACAATTTGCCAATGAGCCCAGAGATAAAGATCATGGAGAAACAACTGCTTTTGCAAACAAGCAGTTCCAGGATTGACTCACGGTAATCTGTTCCAAAACACACTTGCTGTGTTTCCATTGCTGTCGTACAAACAGAACAGACCCAGGTTCTGTCATGAGCCCCAGGTTCATTGTGGCATAAATGATTATGAGTGGCATTTCCTGCTGCTGCCAGGGACTACTGAGTGAGCACCCACTTCAGTGCCCACATGATGTTGTGTTCTACTGAAGATCACTGAAAAGCCGATGTTCATTTTGTGAGTTTACAGATGAAAAGTGAAGTTTGGCAATGTAATTTACCAAGAGTTGCAGGATTTGCTAAGTGTCATTCGAGGGATTTAAACCTAGCTCTGCGTGATTCCACTGTCCCTTGTAGTCTTTGCCATGATCCACCTCAGCCTTTAGAAATTAGCTATGATGTTCGGAGGGCAGCACATCTCTCTAGAAAAGCAACAATAGAGATACAGGAGAAGAAGAGGGAGAACACAGCCACTGTAGTGGTAGATTCAGGAATAACCAGATTTGGGTGCTGTGTGGGTGTCTCAGCAGCTGTTAGGATCTAAGAACAAGTTCTTAAGATGTTCTGAACCCCAGTTTCTTCATCCCAAACAAAAGTAACAATACATGCCTCTTTCAACATCTGACAACTATAAAAACAATCAAATATCCTTGCCTGGCTGGCATGTGCAAATCCATGGTATGAACATGGCCAGGGATGCACCCTATTAGACCACAGTACATAAAGAAAAACCCTGATCAGAAAGATAAATAAATAACTGAGTGGCCAATCAATCAAGAGCTCATGATGATCCAAATGCAAGTCCCTGTGTGATGAGTGAGATATGAGCCTGTAATCCCAAGGAACTCTCAGAAGGGGAAGGCAGGGAGAGTATGAGTTCCAGGACAGCCCGGAATAAGTAATGAGATTGTGTCTTAAAATAAATAAACCATCCACAACAACAGAACAATATGACATTCAAGCACAAAGCAGGGGGGGGGGGGCAAACCCAAGACCAGTATTCAAGGCAGCACAGAAGAGGCTACAGGTAGAACAGGTAAGGAAGGAAGTGCCTGGGGGATATCAGAGGCCACACTCATCAAGTGTGAGAGCCTTGGATAGAGACCTCCACAGGAACAAGTAGATAGACACATACCAGTCCTTCTTCATGTCTTTCCTTCTGTTCTTCTTTTGAAAGGAGACATTGAGGGAAAAAAAAAAATATATATATATATATATATATATATATATATATATATATATATATATATAGAGAGAGAGAGAGAGAGAGAGAGAGAGAGAGAGAGAGAGAGAGACCTGTATCACTGGCTGGCTACCCACTCTCCCCGAGTGCTCATTTTCATGAGCAATGAGAACCAACTCCCCCAATGACTCCTTAAGGCAGTCATTACATCATTACATCAGAGGCAACGACAGCAGAACTCATCCTGACAACCTGTCTTCTTTCAGAGCCCTAATGCACAGATGACACACAGTCTGACTATACTTTCCCAGAATGTTTACTTATGAAGGGAGTGAGTCCAGAACTGTCCCTCCTCTTTGTTCTGCTTGCTCTCAGTGCCCAGTTCTGTATCTAACATTGGCTGTTTATTGGAGGAATGGAACTGACAGAATGAGATGAACTTCATCATTGTGGTGTCTGTCACTCCGCATTGGTGTCATGTCTTTGACAATAACATGGTTGATGAATGGAATTTGTTGAACTACAGAGAATGGTAAGATACTGTTCCTGCAGCTCTGGTCTTGACTGCTATCTCAATGCAAAGCCCTCAGAGTGAAAATGCCTTCTACGATATCAGAAAGACTTCAATCCCATTTGGAGCTGTTTGTGGCCAGTGCGTTAAATAACTGTTCTCAAATTGTCAGTTAAATATTTTAGTCTCACAGACCAAATTCTACACAAGCTGTGATTGATTGCCTAGAATTATTTTATTACCCATATAATATGACTTTAATATAAAAAATCTAAGTACCATTAGCCATGTTGTGAGAGTCCATAAGATGCCACATGTTGAGGCACCACAGCGACCTCTGAAGCTCAAAGAAGCTCTACCTAGTCAACAGTCAACAAAAAAGTGGAGGCCTCAGACTTACAACAGCAGAAGGGAAACCTCCCAATGGTCAAGTGGACTTGGAAAAGAACCCTGGATTTCAGAAGGAAACATAGTCTAGCCACTGCATGAATTGCAGCCTTGTGATCCTTGATCACAGAATCCAGCTAATCCATGCTCAGGTGTGTTACCTATGGACATCACGATTACAGATGTGTGTTGTTGGAGGCCATCAAATCTGTGGTAATTCATTGTGTATAGCACAGAATTATTATAGGTGAATTGTTTTCTTAATCTCAATTAGCTTTGGTTTTATAGATGATAATCATACATGAATTACAGAAGAATTCAGTACAAGTGCTTAGCGCAGTCATTTCTTTCCATACAAACTGAGATAAAGGGATAATAGGATAGGGCATAAGGACCCAGTCAGTGAATGGTAATAACAGGAGTGCACATTACAGGGCTTGCAAACTCCTATACCAGTTAGATATGCCTGTAAACAAACAAAAAATAGGGAAGTGGATATTGGATCAGTCTCCCATACCTACAGGTTGAATAACATAAAACAATTTTCATCACATCTAGCAGCATCTATGCACTTGCACACATGCACTGAGAAAGGTAAATTATTATTTTCTTTATGTTAATTTAATGCTTGTGTGTATGGTGTGAGAAGTGTGTGTATGCGCTCTTGAAGCATCACCCAGAGTGGAGCTATTTCCTTGGTCTACTTACATAAAAACATGTGCTCCCCAGTGGTCAAAGCTTGAGATAGCCTTAAGTCCTGCTGCTCCACAGGAAGGCCCTTGGCTATGAGGAAGGTTATTGTGATCTATTTTTAAAGCCCAGTGATGAAAACATCTCTGACGTGACTTGGATCTTTGATATTTTCAAATGTGCATGGTGGATATTGGTTTATGGCTATGAATTTAGTGCGAGGGAGGCTAAAGCAGAAGGACTTAAGATTCCAGGAGGGTGTGTGATACTCAGCAGGCATTTAGCTAAAAACAGCAGCAACCAGGAAACAAGACCAGAGAAAGGACAGTAACAAAAACAAAACTGTATGCTTTATTTTACATAGCAGCATTATGGTCGTGCAGCCTGAGAGACCACAGGTGAAGCTGATCTCTCTCTGTGATTCCAGACTAGTGTCTCCTCATCTCTGCATACCCCAGAGAGCCCACCTTAGTGCCCTACACACAGCAGATGCTTAATAAGCATGCACTGACCAAGAACTAAAGTAACCAGACCGATCCCTAATACTAAAGTTGACCGTATCAGCAGCCATGTGTCTTTCTAGAATATACTTACAGCAGAGTTCAGTGGAGAAGGTCAGCTGAGGCTTATCTGAGAAGTAGTGAATAATTAATCTAAAACTGAACTACTGCTTATGGCGATGGATTGAAAAAATTAGATCCCAAACTCTGGCTAATGCAAAGATAATGCTTTAAATGAAGTAATAATCTGACAGGTTAAACAAGCCTAATTTTACAGTTCACATAATCAGTAAAATCTGTACCTGCACATATGTATGATTATATATATGTACATATATGTCTATATATGTCTCTCTCTCTCTCTATATATATATGCATATATTTAGTTTTACAAATATATATATATATATATATATATATATATATATATATATATTTAGTTTTACAAATGCCTCATCCTCCACTGATCCCATTGTAATTTGAAAGCCAGTGTTTATAATCCCTGTTCTCTGCCTTGGCTCCTCAGACAAACACTACCATGCTTAGTGGCTGTCAAATGGTATAAACTTCTATTTACCCTTCATGCCCAACAACAAGTAAGGCAACAAGTAAGATTTTATTGAATATAGATCAAATGACTGAAATGCCTTGATACTTTCCCAAAATTGGAAAGCAATAAAACCTTGGAAACAGTGATTTGACACAGTTAATCTGGTGTGATGTTGGTGTTAATGGTATAGACTAAAATGGCTGCAAGCAGTCAGAAAAGGGGCTCTCTATACTCACCTTGCAAGTTTTGAGTGAAGGCCTGGCTTGGCCATGCACAGCTGCTAAGCTTTACACTAGTCATCTCCAAGGTTCTTCATTACAACCATTACAAGAATGAAAACCACCACTAGGCAGTAATCCTTCCATCTTGTTCATTAGTATGGTAGCTTCTGTACAAATGCCCCCCATACGCTTATACATTTAAAGTTTTGGACCCCAAGTTGGTAGAACTGTTTGGAAAGGATTGGGAGGTACGGACTTGTTGGAGGAGGTGTGCCACCAGGGGTGGATTTGAGGTTTCAAAAGACACATGCCATTCATTGCACACCGTCTCTCTGACTCGTGGTTCTGATTCAATGAACCACGATGTGAGCTCTCAGTTCTTCCTTCTGCCAAGTCACGTCTCTGCCAACATGGACTCTAACTGTTGAAACTGTAAGCCCCCAATAAAATGTGTCTTTCATAAGTTGCCTTGGTCATGGATTTTTATCACAGCAATAGAAAAGAAAAGTAACTAAAGCAACTACTACATAGTTAGTTCCCTCTTGTGAATACTGTAGCAACTTATGTTCCAAAGCTATTAGATAGACAATCTTCAATTATATATTTAGGAAGAAAAATAACACATACACTTAAGGAAGGGCATTACGGTAAGACAGTATATCTCAACCGTGGAAGGATTAAAAACTTACTATTTATAACAGTGTCCAGTATTAGGGACTGGGCATTTTTTACTTTAGGCATACAGAACTCTCAACCTCAAAATAAAATTGCACATCCAGGCCACCACCATGACATTGGCCTGTGACTCAGTCTTACCCGTGATGGAGAGGTTCAGTTTTCAACCATCACAATTTCATAATGATTCTATTTTACATACCTAAAGAAGTGTTCAACACCCTTGAAATAGCACATAAACCTTAAGAAACTATTCAGATAAAGTGGGAGGATTTCAGTGACATGGGCATATTGCTGGTAGCCCTTAGAAACATGCCAGACCGGTAATCTTACTGCTCACATTCCCTTTTATGGACCCGTGGTCAGACTCAACCTCATCATCTTTTGGACTTTTTCACAGCAGAACTCATTTGCTTGCAGACAGTAACAAACCCATGGCCTAGGCACTGCTGTCTAGAGGCTGCTGATGGGGAGCAGTGTGCCATGGAGTCTCACTTCTTCTCCTGGTTGCCTGCCTGGTTTAGTTTAGGTGACCGTGTACATGCTCACGAGCACTGCCATGCACTTCTTGTTTCTACAGGATAGCTGATATCACACATATCATATGCTGCTTAATGTGCAGTCACGATGATGGGAAAGATCACCTCCTTGTTCTGAATTCTCTCCATGTGGTACATGAGTGGAAAGTCCCTGACTTTGCCTAAGAGAGCCAGGCTCTGATGCTGCCTCTGTCAACTAGGATGTGTGGCAAGTTGACTCAGGCTTGCTGGGCATCAGCATTGGCATCTCATAGGACAGACTTGAGGCAACCAAACAAGGATCTGTACAAATGTATCTACCTAGATTCATATGTATGAATTAAGATTAAATACAGACATGCACATACAATTCATAATTATGCTTAAAAGGTGTACTTTGACAGAAAAGTAAATACCTGCCCATCAATACACACAACTCTCCAAACACATGAACTTATACACACATTAACACACACATGTAGATAATGTATACACACATACACACAGACATGCATACACAGACATATGTACATACATACATACATTCACATACACACACATATACACATTCACATATATGCACACATCATGGGAAGCACTGTTTCTAGGGGATTCTGTTTCATAGAAGTGATGGAAGTACAAGAATTTAAAAAATGTAATAAAATTAGAAAAAAATCTCTGCAAAATTGACAGAGCTTGATGAGAAAGAATCAGAGTTCATACTCTAAGAGATTCGGGGTGGGAGGGTAGTGAGAATGGCCAGGCCTTAGCATCACTTGGTGACTACAGATATACCTATAGGTACATCTTGTTTTTATGCATGTCATTAGTTACATAGCTGGTATGATTTCTCTAATAAAATTCACTATACAGATGTTTTTATCTTTATGTCTATGTTCTTTAGCAGCTAACGATTTTGTTAATTTTTATCTAAGAAACATTTAGAAAGTGTAAGGTTTCATCTCCTTGATGTAGCAAACAAAACCACTGTATTTTTTTTTTCTATTTATATTATCAGGTGTAAGATTCCCCACACATAGTTCTCCAACTCTCCCTACATCTATTATAACCCAATTCCTGAAAACTATGGTCTTTCAAAACCCAAAATATATCCAATTATAGTTTTAATGTAAGAGACTCTGTGAATGGTCAATAAATCTAAAACCCACAAACATTTCAGTTTGGGTTTAGAAATAGTTCAAATATGTGAGCTCTGTGTCACGAAATTGTAGCATTGATTTTTCACTTTGTACTTGACCTCTACATGAAAGCATAAAGGACTGACGTCTGATTTTACATCAATTTATCTTATTCCCTTCACCTTGCTCTTTACCTTGGAAAATATGGTAGAGAAAATATTAGACTTTGATGCAGTTAGCTTTAACTGACAACTTGATGCAGTCAAGGGTAACCTGAGAAGGCCATCTCAACCAATAGATTGCTTAGATCACAGTGGCCTGTGGTAGTGTCTTGTTTTAACTGTTGTGGGAGTTTAGAGATATTAGTGCTTTGTTTGAATGTATGTCTGGACACCAGGGCATATATGGTTGTAAACCACCATGTAGTTGCTGGGAATTGAACTCAGAACCACTAGAAAGGCAGACAAATTATGGGTGGTTCCATTCCTTTGTCAGTTATCCTAGGCTATATAACAGAGCTAGTTAAATGAGCAAAAGAGATGGCAAGTTACATTCCTATATTATTCTTGTCCTCAGGTTCATGCTTTGATTCCCTGGCCTGACTTCCCTCAATGCTGCACTGCAATCTGGAAGTGGAAGATGAAATAAGCCTCTTCCTCCCGAAGCTGCTTTTTGTCAGAATTTTGTATCACAGCAACAGAATGCAATTACAACGGCTACCACTGTTATCCCCCAAGTTGTATCCATATGAGTTACTTATTCACCAGGGAAGACAGTTCCCTCACTGTGCTAGTGTTTCCACAGAGAGGGCCAAGAGCACATTCTAAACAGACAGAGGTAAGATTACACTTCTCTATAGAACTCTGAAGCATAGATCCAAATACTCTCTTTAACCCTGAAGTCTAGAAAGAAAGAGAGAGTTGATTTTTTACTTTATGCTTGACCTCTACATGAAAGAGGGAAGGACTGGAGAAATGGCTCAATGGTTAAGAGCACTGACTGGCTACTCTGCACTTCTAGAGGTTCTCAGTTCAATTCCCAGCAACTACATGGTGGCTTACAACCATCTATAATAAGATTTGATGCTCTTTTCTGGTGTGCAGACATACATGCTAACAAAGCATTTGTATGCATAAACAAACCTTTGCAGGTCTTGGTGGTATACACTTTTAATCCCAGCACTCAGGAGGTAGAATCAGTCGGATTTTGGTGAGTTTGAGGCTAGCCTAGTCTACATAGTGAGTTCCAGATCAGCCAGGGCTATGTACAGAGACCCTATCTCAAAAAAACCAAACAAGCAAGCAAAAGCAGGCAGCTCACTTGGGTATGGTGACACATACCTATAAATCCCAGCAATTCAGAAGGTTGAGACAATAGAAGAATTTGAACTCAGAAATATAAGACCAGCCTTGTCAACATGGAAAGACACGGAGTCAAAGTAAAAATCAAGACAACAACAAGTAGTCTGCATTCAAAAACTGAAATATACAATAAGGTGACTTTGGTGTCCTGTTGTGAAGGTTAGTTGTGTTATATTGTGGTTTCACGTGCACAGCCCTGAATGTTGATGTGTATAGAAACCCCCAAGTTCAAGCCACAAGAATCTCAGCACTGGGACCACTGAGAACTGAGCATGAAATGATCACAGAATACAAGGAGTTGGAACATATGATGAAACAGACGTCGCTCATCTTTATTTTTATTTAAGCCAGTATGTTTTAGGTGGGCATATTTCAACTGAAATATGAAATTCACAAAAATCACTACATTCAGATCAACTTGTCTATAAAAATAAGTCATCATAAGAACTGTGGAACTGATACATAAAATGGCTTGTTGGGAGGAGTAGAAAGCATTACATATGAAATTCAAAGCAAGTATGGGTCCCACGTGTTATTACAGACTATGTGTGCAGTTAGAGAGTAAAGATAGACCTAGGCCACTTCAGAGACAGTTAAGTATGGGGCAGCATCACCACAGAATTTCTTGCATTCTGGACAGCTGTGGATTTTTATTTAAGGATTTTGCATATGAGATTATGAATCATTAAAATGGGAGGGCAGGCATTCATGGGGAAGGTATTTAAACCATTGACCTCCCTTTGGCTGAAGGATAGCCAACTGGTCTGAAATGTATGTTTGATAAGAATGTGAACTGATTGAAGTTATAAATATCTTCAAAGGACCATCCACAGCTCATTAGAACCTTTTCTATTAATGAGAACAAAATAGAAAAATTATCTCTATCTCATATGTAAAAAAAAATCCAATATTGCACTTTTCATTCTAATTTAGGCACATCAGTTGAAGAACTCTGATTTATTTTATAGGACGTTGAACCAAGGGTCACATGTGTGCTAAGCAGGTGTTCCACAGAGATGTGTCCCCCACCCTCTCACCCCTTAAATACAGAGTCTTTCTAAGTTACCTAAACCATTCTTGAATTCATTGTGTAGCCCAGACAAATTTCCTCCTAAAATCATCATGTTTCTCCTTCCTGGACAGTTGAGATAATAGGCCTGTACCATCAGGCCTGGATCAGAATCTCAGTATCACTGTTAGGGCTACTTTTCCTATATTTTTATTTTATGAGTGTTTAGCCTACATGTCTGTGCACCACATATGTGCAGTGCCCATGGAGGCCAGAAGGGGGTATTATATTCCTTGGAACTGGAGTTCTAGTTGTAATCTACCATGTGGGTGCTGGGAACCAAATATGGGTCTACTGCAAGAATGGCAAATGCTCTTAAGTACTGAACCATCCCTCCACCCAAGCTGAGGTTTTTAAAACTCCACTTAGACTTTACGTATGAGTGTGGTCTAAATAGAGACCCTCCAGAAGCATAAGCCTGACAGTAGGTTTCTCCTATCAGCTTTCTGACCCTCTGTGATGCTGTAAGGTAGATTCTCAGCCCGTTTCTGTGTTCTGGGAGGTCCAGTCCGGAGTGTCTTTAGGTGATCTTGTACAATCCCCAGTGTATTATTTATTTATTTTCTCCTTACTGTTAAAAAGTACCTGACAAAAGAAACTAAGGAACACTTACTTTGACATACAATTTGACGGTTTAGTACAGGCTACCATAACCTGGTGGCTTACCACCAGGTGAGTATCAGGCAGCCTGTCAAACCACATCCACAACCAGGAAGCAGAATGCAATGAACACTGTCTTAGATCACTCTCTCCTTTTTACATAAATCTAGTTCCCCAATCTACACAACCACCATTCCCCTTTAGGGTGAGTTGGTGGGTTTTTCCATCTTAATTATCCCAGTCTAGAAGCCCCCTCACAGAAATGCCCAGCAGCTTTATCGCCATGGTGATTCTTGATTCTCTCAAGTTAACAATCAGCTTTAACTAGCCCATGAAGACTTAAATACCTAAACTAATTTTATGTCTATTTATATTTTCAGTATTATTGTTTGGTTAGTTGATTTTGGTTTTGAGATATGGTCTCAACTGTGCATCCCAGACTGGTCTAGAATTCATTATGTAGCTCAGGCTGCCCTG
Source organism: Arvicanthis niloticus (assembly GCF_011762505.2). Lineage (NCBI taxonomy): Eukaryota > Metazoa > Chordata > Mammalia > Rodentia > Muridae > Arvicanthis > Arvicanthis niloticus. Next base: position 7,275,411 of record NC_133436.1, on the reverse strand, counting down.
GAATTATCCATTCTACTTCTTTATCTGCTGGGATGGAAGATTTACATTAACCCCAAAGCTATAGTTCAAGCTTTCAACTTGATTTGCACAGAAAATTAGCTCAGTCATCTGCATTGTCATCTACACATTAATATGTCTGTCTTGGTTAGCTTTTCTATTGCTATAAGAAAACAGCATGGCCCAAAAGCACGGAAAGGAAACCATTTAGTCAGTTTATACTTCCACATAGCTGTGCATTACTGAAGGAAGTCAGGGCAGAAACTCAAGCAGCAGGAACCTAGAAGCATAAGCTGATGCAGAAGCCTTGGAGGCTCCTGCTTACTGGCTTGTTCCCCATAGCTTGCTCAGCCTGCTTTCTTATAGAACCCAGGACCATGAGCCCAGGGATGGCACCACCATGGGCTGGGCCCTCCCCCCATTGATCACCAATTGAGAAAATATCGTACAGCTGGATCTCATGGAGGCATTTCCTTAAACTGAGGTTTCTTCCTCTTTGATGACTCCAGCTTATGTAAAATTGACATACAAAATCATCCAGTACCATGTTCAAATTAGAACTCTTCATTATTCTCAACAAAACCTCCTCCTGCCTAGATGTCTCCATCTCAATGAAATAGCCCCAGTCACAGCCAAGTGCTGGTATTTAAGATAAATACCTGTGAGTGATCTTTAACTCTCCATTTCCATAAGCCTACACTATGGGTTCTATCTCACAAATCTTGTCAACCAGACTCCTTTCCACAACCCCCAAACAGATACATAACTGACCAAAATGCCATCATATTTTATGCGGAGTTCAGAACTGTTCCTCTGCTTCCATTTTTGTCCTTCAGGTCATGACTTCATTGGAGGCCAGAGCAGTGTTGGACATACAAGTCAGGCCTTGTCACTGCTATGCTTGGTGTCCTCTGATGTCTTCTCTTGCATTCTTTACACACACCTTGCCTGTCTCCTAACCTGTTCTGGCCACACAGCCCCCACACACCTGGCTCAGCACCCTCACTCTGTATTGGTCCTTGCTGTTCGCACTACCTTTCCATTATCCCTTCCAACATTCTGTGGTGGGGCCCTTCCATCTCCCAGGACCCCTTGAAGTACAACTGCCTTTCCTGAAATAGTTCACCATTTACACAAACTGTCCTTTCGATCTGTTCCATGTTTGTTTCTGTTGTTGTGGCTGTTTTTAGACTCAACACTACCTTAAAGTGAATGGATAATTGATGAAGTTATATGTTGATAGGCCATCTTCCCTAATTTGAGGTCAGCTCTATGCAGGCAGGAATGCTGTTAGTACTACTGCATCCAAGTGTCTGTAGCCACCCACTCTGCTACAGAGCTGGCACTCAGTAAGTATTCCTTAAATGAAAGAGACATAAATAAATGGACACTTGTTTTTCCATCCTGTCTTAGTCGATGATCCCTAGATACTATTTTTGTAAATGTAAAGTGAAATGATAGTTAACTTGGAATAGGTAGTTTGAGTTTTAATCAAGCAATCACTACATTAATAGAAATATATAAATAGTATGTATACTTCTTCTAGCAGTAAATTATTATTCTATTAGCACATTTGTTGGGTACCAATGAATACTTGAATTAAATATAGGTGTGTGTTTGTTTGCTGCACACAAGCCAAGAAGTAGGTTGACAGTAGCACATTTTAATAGAACTAGATGCTCAAGGGTGAATTTGCTACCAGGAAGCCATCTCCTGAGCTAGAAACATCTGCTGAAACAAGAGGCATGCCCTATTTGAAACAAATACTTATAACATCTTCCTACACAGCAGATGATGGCTCATTGATTTTAACACTCTTTAAACTCCACAAAAAGCCCCAGAGGATGGATGAAAGCCATGAAGAAGTGCCAGCAGCCAGCTAGCCTTGAAGTTTGGTGAAATCCAGGGACTGAGCCAAGAAGAAGGCAGCTGGCTGATAACCAACCTCTCAATTTGGTCCAGCTATAGTTAGCAATTGTTATTATCATATTTTAAGACAGTTTAGTCTGAACAATGTGTCCCTAGGACCATTCTAGTGACTTCAATGTTAATTCAATCATATTCTAACATAGTGAATTTACAGCTTGAAGATAACCTACATAACTATTGACAACAGAGGAGGGTCCCACAAATCTAATAATAGCCTGGAGAGATCACATTCTGGCTTTTCTATTGCACAGAGAAACCCATCTACAGAAGCCCTTCTGCTAATTCACTGTTCTTGTCTTGCACCAGGCAAACTATTTCACAACGGAGAAGATTTCCTTGGTTCTTTGAGGCAATGCTTTATAAAAATTCTAGGCATGCCCATCTGAAAAATAACTTTAAAAATCTCTTGCAGCTTTCTGGCTTTCTTCCTATCTCATAAAAAAAAAAAAAAAAAAAAAAAAAAAAAAAAAAAAAAAAAAAAAAAAAAAAAGACACCCGTCTTTCCAGTGTGATGTAAATTGATAGGTTGGCTATTTCTGTACTACAATAATGCTGTAGACGTCAGAGTAATTTTATGCACAGTTTATCAGCTTTCTCAGTAAACATTCATTCCCTAGAAATTGTCAGAAGTGTAATAAATTCCTCCATCTCCATCTTACCATTTCCCATGTCTTTCCTCGCTGGCCCTCTTTCCTTTCCTTCACTTAAAAGCCAGCTCAGTTAGTTGCACAGGAAATACTGTAGAGCTATATGAAAATATCTCCTGACACAGAGGCTAACTCTTCCAGTGTATTCCTCACTGGCCACCTGTCCAGACTAAAATGTTATTGCCGCTCATTGACTGTAAAGAACATATACTTTACACAGAGGAACCTATTCAATTTTCTTGGGTCTTAGAATATATTAACATTTGACTTTAAAAAATTTAAGACTAATTCTGCCCTTAATAGACAAATATACTCTTAATATGGGGAGGAGATCCTGAAGGGAGAACATGGCAGTGCTTCCCTTACTCCTTCAAGTGTGTGGATGGAGAACTGAATCAGATTTATGTCTGAAACTATACAAATAAGGAGACCCTCCTTAGTCTTGCGATTTTGAAACAGACAGCTGTTGCCTTTGGCATCTACATGCAGGTCATTTATATCCCAGGGTAGATCATTTGGGGAAATAACAGCCATGGGCATAGTCTGGTTCTCAGGAACTTACCTTGCATGGCAATTCTGTATAACTAACCGTTACTAAGCATCCTGAGGGGTTTTCATTAGGAGACTAAGACATTACCTGATTGTTCATAAGTGAGAGAACCTAATTTAATCATCTCTACTGCTGTTCTAAATGATTAAATACACATCAGAGACAGGAAACAAGGCAGTATGTGTGTGTATGTTGGGGAGGGTGAGCACTATATTGTCCTACAGAGATGACAGAAGACGGGAAGGAGTTCCTACATTCCAACTTGCCAGTGTTCTATTTTTTTATTTCACTATATAGGGCATGATGAGATGGGGGCCTTGCATGCATGGGCTCAGAGCATCACACAGTTAACAGGAAGTCCTTAGAGATGAGTGTCTTTCTTAACTGCCTTTATGTCCCCTTATCATCTAGACAAGCTAACTTGTAATCCCTGGTAAAGTGTTTACAGAAGATCAGGGGGGTGAGTGGTCATTCTAGGCAGGATGTGAGTGGTTTGTGCCCTTGGCTGGCATCTCAAACTGTCCCCATGAGTGGAGTTTTCCTGGCTTGGAGCAATCCAGCTGTCTGGAAGTGCCTTCCTGGTGCGTTAGGGGGGCCCAAGTAGCTTGACTAGAATAAAGACCCTGTGAGTTGCATCAGATAGGCTTCTGTGTGTGGTTTTGGGGATCACTAACATTTCCCTGGCACAACACTGGGACTGTGGACTTGTCTAGATGTGGCTTCCACAGTGCCGGCTTCTTTCCAGGTCTGGTTTGGACTGCTTTCTTGGGAAGGGTAAAAGTGCGTGGGCCCCAAGTGAGAGAGGCTCACACTCCCAAGGAGGATGGGCTCCCATCTTCCCTGGTAAGTATAGGCTGGCTGATGGTATGGCCACCAAGATGTCAGGGCCTTTCTTTAGGATCTGTGGGTGAACTGTTTTTCCCAGAGCAGTGTTTCAGTATGGGACCATCAGTTTGCCTCGAGGATGAGATTAGTCTGGTCACATCAAAGATTTTTAATAGTTCAATCAAAGGAAAGGCTTTGTGTGATTTTCTTTTCTTTCTGCTGAGACTTTACTGGGGTCTCCAGATCAGAGTGCTTTGATTGGGTTTGCCAGTGATCAGGGGCTGCCTTAATCAAGTTAAGAAAAACAGCTCACCAAACCCAGTTATGTACTCTCAAGACACAGGCCCTTTTCAGAGCCAGAGTCTGTACAAAATGGCATGTGTCTTTGGAGGACATTAGTCAATTCAGATTGGAAAATATATAAGACAGCTCACTGGGACAGAAAGATCAATGTCAGAGCTTGTATTTGAAACCTGTGCTTGGATAAAAAGAAAAAAGTCACAGTAAGTAATAAATAATTGAGTGAAGAGAGGAATGTACACCAGTATAAAAGCACGGGTTCTTTCTTATACAAAAATACCAAGCATCTCTCGGAAAATAATAATACAGCAATAAAACTCTGTCTGCCACAGGGAGAGCTGTAAAAGCAAACATTTGCAGACTTCAAAATGCTCTGCATATTATTTCAATATTAACTCTCCAAGGAAAGAGGCATCTGATGCATTGCTCAATGTCCATGAACATGGTTATTTACATTGGATCATACTTGTATGTAAACTTATCTTTAATAAAAGATTACATTTATTCTTAGAATCACTTTTTGCTGTATAATTTTTCCTGGAAAAATGGTAAAGAAATGGTCATGTCTATTCAGGCCAGATGGAGAGGGCACTAACAGACCCAAAACAATACGCCATCTAAGTCCAGATTGGTTCCTTACAGGAACACAGGTGACTAGAAGACAGTTTTATGACTGATGTGTCCCACGTCCATTAACTATTTATCTCTTGTGTAGTCTCAGGGAGGGCTGAGGCATTGTAAGTTTTTTTTGTTTATTTGTTTTGTTTTTGTTGTTGTTGTTGTTTTTTTTTTTTTTTTTTAGATTTCCCAGTCTTATTAGCCTCCAAATTCTACAACCATCCACTAGAGAATGTTATGGCTTGATGTCATGGGGGCCATTATAGCTATCCACTTCAAATGGACTTAATCATATGTAATCTTGAGGAAATAGCTATGTGACTGTGGGGTGGGTAGTGGTAGTGCATGCTGGTAGGATTTACTGAAGGAGGCAGAAGAATGGGAGCATGACCAGAGCAGAGCAGGGGAGGGAACAGAGCAGAGAGAGCCATAGGGTGGAGATGCAATGGCAGGAGAGTCAGGTTGAGTCTAGATGGCTACTTGATGGACTGTCCCAGCAAACAGGCCAACAGCCTTGTACTATACAGATGTCTCAGTGTCTTTATTATTAAACCACAAGTTGGACCCCTCAAAGTCCCCACAAGAGGTACCATTTTCAGTAAAGTATTTGACAGACAATACACCAAAGTAAAACGTATCCATTAATTCAATGTCAGGTCAGGAGTATGAATATATAGAATATTCATTGGCTCACTACTATTAAATAAACAAATCCTGGATAAAAACTAATAGCCTATATGGGTTTTATTTAACCCATATAGGCTATTAGTTATTTAAAGTTATGCCAATGGAAAATCAAATATCACGTGAACCCAATCATATTAAGAATGAGAAAGTGTTCTCTGTTTCAAGTACAAAAATGGTCAATTTAAAGAATTGAATATAGATTTTTTTCCCTCAACTTTTGACCACTATTATAAGAAATGCATGTGTTTATTATTTGTTATATTATTTGCTGATTAAATGTTGCATGCCCTGATACCTGTAACATGGTGAACTAAACTTTTCTGAGGTTGTGCTAAATGCAGTTAGCTACAAATGTAGACATGCAATTTCTGAAATGATCTACAGAACAAGAGACAACCAGGGGAGGTGACTAGGCTTACATAGGTCATTGGCGAGGAGCAGAGGATGTGCAGGGGAGGCATAGATGCCTAAGAGGTTAGGAATAGCTGAGAAGGCTCTGGATTCAGATGAAGAGATGCTTGGTGTCTGGCCCCATGCTCAGTGTGGCTGAACCACTCAGTGAGGGAAGTGCCTGGAATGGGACCAGAAGCAAATGGTAGCCAGGTCTTGGCAGGCCTCATCGGCTAGGCTTGGGGTTTCAAATTTTGATCCAGTTGAATTCACTGGAGATAATGAAGGAATGAACTCAATGAGCTTATGCAAACAATTTTCCAGGAGATGGAGCATTTTAAAATAAAGGACGGGAAGCTATGTGGACTACAGACCACCCCTTCATGAACCATCACAAACAAGTCCAGAGGTCCCAGCCACCAAGACAAGCCATGACAACTCCTGTCTATAAATACAACCTTGGGGCAGATGACATTGTGTTCCTCCCTGCTGCAATCCCATGGCTCTGTGGGAACTCTCTTTAGGGACCCTGTTGCCAGCACTTATATTTTACAGTACAAAGGTGCATCAAAATGGGTTTTGTGGTACTTTTGTAATTTTAAATTATATTTCTGAGATGCAAAGCAATGATACTACTGTGATTCAATGATACTCTGTTGATAACAATGTGAAATAGTTAAGACAAGTTGGAAACATCAACAGAGAATCTCAAATACTGACCACTCTGTGCTGAAGGTGAACACATTTAGAAATTCTCATGAGAAATTGGTTCCTCTTCAAAATGTCTACTATGAGGAGTAAGGTGGGGATCTGAGCATGTTCCCTGTTCTGTAATTATGAAAGTGTCTGGGTTTTCTTACTTAACCCAGGAAATATTTGTATCTGGTGGCAATGTTTGTCAGAGTGCCAGTGTGGCTTGCAACAGAGACTCCCAATTCCCACTTTACCTAACCAATGGCATGTATTCTGCCTGTGTTCACTAGCTTGATAACAGAAATATCTGTCAACCAAATATGCTCAGGCCTCCTTCCTTTCTTTTCCACCATGGCCTCTAGCTACTGGCCACCCGGGGCTATCCAGCAGCCAGCCATTCCAGGCAGAGTTGATTCACAGTTATCTTATCTGTAGTCTTATAATAGGTCATCACTCCATCCCACAACCTCAAACTGAGCTTTCTTCTCTAGAAGATAAACTGTTTTGTGTGGGGGTCCTTGGGATACTTGCACACCCAGAGTCAAAGTGTCCTCCCTGTCGCAGGCTAGCCTCAAACTCTCGACCTTCCTGCCTCATCTGTCCAAGTTCACGGCTGTATATCCATGCCATTGAGGCTGGAAAGTTTTTATTTTATATGCTTTCTTGGGTGGTTGGAATCACATGGGTTATTAATCCTTAGTCTCTCCCTACTTTCCTTCCCAGACCTGAAAGGATTTTCTCAGTATGGAATAAAAACGTGATTATTAGTAAACACAGAGAACTGCTAATTATTAAAGGTGACAGTAACAATAGATTAAGACCCAGTACATAAAATTATTAGCGTGGAGACAAAAAGCAAACAGTAGCACCGCCTATGCCAGAAAGGGAGGCAACTTACAGCATTAGTCTGTGCTCTTTTGTTCCTATTACTGAGGCGTCTTTGTCTGTGCTATCTCAGGTGGCCTGCTCAATGCTGGCAATGCATCGCTGCTCTTCTGAACAGCACTGTATCAGCAATGAAGGTACCCTGCCTATCAGTAAGGAAGTCAGCCGAAGGCTTTGAAAATGTGCCTGCTTGAGATGCTCCCTCATTGCTACTGCTGTTTTCCTTAACTGACGCATGTCACAGTTGGAAGGTGGTGGAGCAGAGGCTGCTTGCTGCATGCCCTTCTCAGCCTCCAGCATCAGAGGAGCAATGCAGGCCCTTAGGCAGGCTCACCCTACGCCACACCAAGGCTCCATGGGAAATAATTAGTGCTTTAATGAGGCATTGTATTTTCTTTTTTCTCTTTTTTATTCTTTATTTTATATTTTATTTACATTTAAGATGCCATCCCCTTTCCCCATTTCCCCTCCCTAGAAAACCCCTGCCCCATGCCCCCCTTTCCTTTTTGCTTTTATACAATTTTTTAAAATGTTAATCAAAGGATTTATAAGTTTGGTAATGCTCAATCGGAAGCGTAACCCAATACCCAACCTAGATATAAAAGCTATCTTTGACTGGTGGAGACATGTGAACATCTGCCTCCATGCCCCCTCTCTCTTTCTCTCTCTCTCATCACCTAGCTCCTCTCCTTCATCTTCTCTCCTTGCTCCATCTCTTCCTCTCAGTACTCCTTCCCACTTAGCTCCTCCTACATGTCACTATTCCTGTTAAAGTAAAACTTTTCTCTCAAAATACAATTAGAGCATACTTATTCCTAATTGTACCAGTGAGGTACAAGATAGTTCTAATACCCAGTCCATCATTTTGTTGACTAACCAGAACCTCTGTCATCTCTTCTAACTAAAACACTTACTTTTGATCCTGGCTTTTTTTTTTTTTTTTGATTTTAGAATGGATGTCAGCTGAAAACCATCTACCCAGATCTTTTCTCTCAAAGTAAATAGCCAGGATTGGCTATGAGACTATAGGTCTCCAACCCCATCAGAAATCCAGAATGACTGAGTTAACTGAAGTTATGGGAAGCACTAAACAACATAGCTTCTAAAACTTAGCCAATTTATAGAGACTGCTGAACACCTGAAAAGCCCCTATATTACCAAATGTTGGAGCATCAAATCTCAGCCTTCTGGCCCAGAGTCCTCTGACAGACCTTAGTGATGCAGGATTATTAAGGGCTGATTACTCTGTCTAGGCAGATATAATCAGTCGACTATTTTGCATGTGTGTCCTTTTCTGGACAGTAATTTGTCTGTAGATGGAAAGAGGCAATTCTTGCCTAGTGGCTGTCACCACACAACTGGAGTAACTCCAAGGACGCTCAATTTCTTCTTAGAATCCACGACAGGAAGCTGTCAGGAGCAGACAGGTCTCTAATCAAAATGAACATTAATATATAAATATTTGTAGCATCAGTTCTATGGACTTCTGATGTATTGAAAACCAACTATCCATGTAAGGTAACCTGGACTATTGTCTGTTCACTCCTCTCAGCTATTTCTAAATAAAATATGGGAAACCTCCTAACAATAAACTCAAAGCCATGAATTTGCTCTAGTCCCTTAACTCATAGGTTAACCATCCCAAATCAGTTAAAAAAGTTAAAGAAGGACTGGGTCTAAGCCTTGTATTCCTAATGGGCACAATGCCCACGAGAGTATCAATATTCATCTCATTTTTATATTAATAAGAAGCTCGTACCACTGAAAACCTTAAATTTGAAATCAAAGTAAATTTTGTACCATTTAAGAAATTATAACTTCATCTTGATAATAATTATACAGATTTCTACCAATAGGATATGGCTATGCAGTAAGTCCTAGCTAATCCTCCCTGTTCCAACAAAACCACTACTTTTCCCTAGAAAGACAGACCATTATTAACCACCTTAGTCCCCAAGCCCAGGGAATAGGGGCACTGACTCTTCTGTAACTTCTTCAAGCTGATTATGGGCGTTGAGATATTAGAAGAGGTGTGGGGGGAAGAGTAAGTTGATAAGCCTCTGACGCTGTGTCTTCACTGAATCCAGATAGAATTCCAGGACATTGGAGGTTTGGGCAGGTCTGCTCAGTATGCTTGATGAGTAGATACACCAAGGCTGTGTATTCTTCTGCTCTGCAATCCGTGCCCTCCCTAGGGTGCCTCTGGACTCAGTTTCCAGAGGGGAGCAGATCGGCTCGGAGACTGCTCGAGCCACCAGTATCCGGGCCAGAGGCGCCGACATTGTATTTTCTGTCCTGGAATCCCTGATCTTAGCCCATCCAGGCAGCTTCCTAATTCTGCCTACCCATCTGAATTACTCCATCTCTTTTCTAAGCTTTCTATTCTCAACATCTTGTTTCCCCCACAGTTTGCATTTCCTTACACTTTCTCTGATGCTCCTTGACATTCACGTGACTGCTTGTCCATCATACACCCAACCACACCCCAGCTTAAACACCATAGCTTCTTCATTCTTTCCTCCTGACAGCTGCTAAGACCTATAGCTTGCCTGCCCTGGGACTTCTGAGTTTCCACTTAAGTCCATTCTTAAATTCTTGTGTTAAAATGAGACTAAGAACATCAGAATGGGATCCTGATTTACACTGTAGCATCTGCTGACCACAGAGGGGGCATGGAACATCATGAGCTTGAACGACATCTCAAAATCTATAAATGGTGATCATATCTCAATATCAGACATTCAATATAAATGCGATAAGGCCCGTTAACCCTCGTAGTTGAATACTGGCAGTCAGCACAGAGCTGAGACTTTCAACAAAAGCCTACAAGATCCCATTGGCTCTGTTAAAGGCTCACGTGCCTTGCTGTCCAAGCTGGGATATCCTGATGTGCTATAAAGGAGCCAATAAAAAGGAAAGAAAAAATCTGAATTTCAATTCATCTGCTACTTGGCAGAGAGAACACATTTGTAAAAAAAAAAAAAAAAATTCAAGTGTCTTCACTTTCATGTGTTCACACACAGTCTGTGTAAGCTTGCACACTGTATATCTATAATTAAGCCCCAACTCTAATCAGGCTCTGTACCAAGCAATTTCTATCTTTAATCTGTACGGTAAAAACTAATGGAAGCAATCATTACTCCCAACATGCACACAAGGAAGAAAGACTCAGAAGCCAGCGACCTTCTAGGATGTCACCCCACATGACCAGGACTCAACTCTTAACAGTCCAAGCCCCATGCTCCAGAATACTTTGCCTTTTGGTTCTCACCCAGTACATTTCTTGTTTTTTTTTCTGGTTGTTTGGAAAAGCAAAATGAGACAGGACAAAGGGATGTGTGAAAGGAAAATTTTCTCAACATATTGTTTAAGTTTCACTGTCCATGGGCAAGAACAACAGCTGAATAAATATGTCCTTTCCAAAATGTAGAAAAGCACCACTTTGTGGAGCCACATGGGGCTGTTGGGTACAGGGCTCTGGCTGTGAGAACAAGGTAGGGACCCGTGTCCAGGGCTGGTGTACCAGATGTTGGTCACATGATCATGACAAATTCTCCAAGAAAGGGGTCTCTGGGACACTCAGAATTTCTGACTTCTGTGACATGTGGGGATAAAGACACACAGGGATATGATTATTAACAGAGGAAACCTCCCAAATGCCCTGAGCATATACAGTTAAAGACTGGAAATTTCTAGCATTTAACTAACAACCAAACACAGTCTGGAAAGTAAGGTACAGATCTGACAGTCCTCAGAAATGTATCCCCTCACTGCCATCACCTACGAATATTTATCTCCAAGCTACAAAATCTCTTCACCTTGCAGGAGTGCTGTCTTGAGGTCAGTCAGTTCAAATACTTATGTTTTCTTTTGATATTTCATCTACATTTTGTCTGACTCTAATTTGCTTCCATTTTATCATATTTATTGGGATATTTTAAGTTTCATCAAATATCTTCCAAAATATTACAGTCAAAAATACCTAAAAGATACATTTGCACTATAAATTTTAATTATAACTGTCTATTATTATATGCAAACACACATGCTTATCACGCATTTTTGTGCTGATCTTACAAGACTCCTAGAGGAATCTCTTCTTTATGTCTCCACAGAAGTTCTATCTTTTCTGCCATTTACTATGATAAAGTGGAAGCCTAGCACAGCTGTGAATCAAGGCTAGTGCCAGTCAGTGTGCACTAGGCTGAGCTCTGTGTATGTGTACGCCCAACTACCGAAGCCTGCAGCTCCATGGCAGCCCTAAGGTTTCTCCTTCCTTAAGCCTGTTGGCTCGTTAGAATAGGGAAAAACCCAGCTTGTAGGGGCAAGAACACACACGAGAGTGCCAGAGTAGCAGCAGAGTTACTGTTCTCCTCCCACAGAGTTTAGAGTCCAGCCCCAGGAAGTGCAAGGTTATGAGATGAACAGCCAATGGATGGGAGACCTCAGTTGAAGAAGGCATTGTCAGCTTCTGGGGGGCTCTATCACACTTACTATTTAGATCCAGTCACTATTCCCTGCAAGGAGCTATCCTAAGACAGTAAAGCTATAAACAGAAGTAAGCAATCCGTAGACCTTTCAGACATCAGCTTCGTTGTTTGGGCAATGTATCTTTCTGAACCACATTGTTGGACCTACTCCCCTAAAACTGGTCTTGTGAGACCTTAGAGCCAGGTCCCACAGTTTGTTGGCACATGCTGGTAAACCATGATCCATTTTACAGTAAAATTTGTATTTTACTGTTAGCCTACTATACTTGTCAGTCTACTGTCTGAACAGGGCTGAACACAGCTTTATATTAATGCAATGTTATATTTCTTTATAAAATAAAATCTTATTTTACAAAATAAAATAAAATTTTGAGCAAAAATCAAAACTATTGAATGTATAAGGCCTCTGCTTTCATTAGTTTCCCAAGTTGGAAATAATAGATGTATATGCATCTAATGGGTCCCTTCACTCAGCACGCTTGAACACTACACCAACACTAGGTGCAGAAGAGCTGGCATTCAATGCATCTCCAAAGACTATAGCTGCATCATTCCTTCCCATTCTATGTCCATTGGTGACAATGGTCAAGCTTGTATTTGGAAAAACTTTAACAGCATCAATGTAAAACTGTTTTTGGATTCTGTGGCTACCGAACTATTCAAAGCAATGAATTCATTTCTATTTTAAAAATCCAGAACACTAAGCAACCAAGAGACACTGGAGAAGAGCAGCGTACAGAGTACCGGTCAATGGACAAACATCTTTAGCACAGTGGTTCTCATTCTCCCCAAGGTGGCCACAGTTTAATAGTATCTCTCGTGGTGACTCCCCCACCCCCAATCATAGAATTATTTATGTTGCTACTTCATGACTATAATTTCTCTAATGTTATGAATCCTAATATAAATATCTGAAATGCAGGATGTCTAATATGTGAGCCCCAAAGAGGCTGCGACCCACAGGTTGAGAACTCTTGCCTTAGAGACAATAGTATCCCTGCAAGCTGTGAGCTCAGTAGAACTAGCTCCATCAAAACCATTGAGAAAGTAGGAAATAAAATTACTCCAGTGTTACTCCAGTCCCTTTGGTTGTATGTTAACAGCCTTTCTCAGAGCCGCTGCTCACAGACTCATGGGAGGGTTACACTGCAGAATGACACCTGAGAGAAGGTGACAGAATCAGCCTGAAACCCTGAGCTTTGCACTGACACCCATCTCTTGGGGGCTACTTTATTTATTCCAATGTAACACTTTCATGAATCAACATCTTGAATTTTGTTCCATGTTAGAAATTGCAATTACAAAATATATGTTAAAATACATTAGGGCTTAACAAGTTGTATTTCTGTGTTTTATTCCCCCTTACAATTCTTCGAACAACCTTTATTATGCCCCCAAAATACTGTTATCATCATTATTGCTTTAGCCATACACATAGAAAAATATAAACTGAGTTAGATATGTGCTAAGAGATTTTTCAAGTCATTTAGATTTCATTGTAAGTAAGCAGTATTGAAATACAAAATTATAATATATAACTACAAAAGGAAACAGCATAGAGGGTATGTGCCACCTGTTTTAAAAAGCTGTGGAACTGCAGTAATGAATTGTGGCGGGAAGAGATATGACTATAAATTAAAATAAAATGAGCTCATCTTAGGGAGACCAGGGCTTTAGAGATCTGTAATCTGTTGGTAAGGAACATTAAGACAAACTGTAGAACCTGATCCATCCCACCTTCTGCTGCAGGTTAGCTGAGAATTACAGTCCCAGGACATATGCTGGACCTCGACTGTTTTCACACCCCAATGAGAGCTGCTTTATGTGAGAGTACAGGCATTGCAAGACTCTCTGCTTTCAACCATGAATACTTCATGTCTGAAGTCTTTACGCCCTAGGAAAAGGGTGTCGTAACTCATTATGCAAAACAAATCCCATAGAACCTTCAGCTTTGATGGTGATTATCTTGAGATTCAGTGGCTGGTGACATCAGGACATTTCTTCTCTACTACAGATACAACTGGTTTCCATCAATTTAATCATGACATTAGTTTTGAGAATCCCTTACCTGGGGAAACTTAAACAATGTGTCCCCTGTCCTCTTGCACCCCCAGTGACCAAGCAAAGTTACTTTTCCACAAAAGTTTGCTCTGGCGAACCAATGAGGTAATTCTGCTTACAGAGCATGGACGAGAGATACCAAGCAGGAACACAGGAGATCACAAAGCAGCCATACTGAAAAGTCTTCAACTGGCTGGATAAGGACTTCCCCGAGATTCTTAGAGATAGAGCTTTCTTCAGCTATTCCCTCAGCCAATATACTCCAGCATCTCTTGAGGCCACATCCACACACAATTAGGCAAAATGGCATTAAGATGGCTGGAAGGGGTGGCCAGAATTGCAACTGAGGCACTAAACACCCTCTACCCCCTCCTTCTCTGAGGGAACTGCAAGTCTGCAGGCTGCCCCTACTGGTCTTCCTCAAGCAGACCCAGATGACTGGTGTGACAATGATGGTGGCTGAAATGCATGGAGACTGAATTCTAGTTTCAATGAAAAATTTCTTCCCAGAGGAAACTAAAAAGAAGCTGCATCTGTTGAAGGCTTTCCCTTCACCATACCTACAGGAGAAGTCTTTTTAAAGCATGTTTCCCGGGAGCCTTTGTTTCTCTTCCCTCCATCTCTTCCTTCTTTCCAAAGTCTATTTAACCCAAACCAGCCTGGGATTCTTGAATGCTGGGATTGCAGGCATACACTGCTACATTCAGCTCTAAATTAAGTAGCCACACAAGACGTTTTAAAAAGAAGATTAATAACATACAAAGGAAGAAAAATATTATTCACAACATATAAACTACCACCACATTTTCAACTGGATTTCATCCAATAGCAACTTCTTCTGGTATACAGAACAAAGTATAAACTCTATGCAACATAAACGTTAGGCCTTGTCCTTTCTTTACTAACGTGTGGCGCTTCATTTTTAAGTACAGAATCCAGGAGAGAAGACTACTCTTTGTCCTTGCCACAATAATTCCATTTTCCATGGTACTAAGGATAGCTGGATCCTAGCACCAGAAGGAGAAAAGCTGCCAAACAGTAGAAAAGCACTTTGGTCCATTCTGCAAGTGCAATATCTCATTGGTCCACACAAGAAAGCTAGAACAAAGATGCTAAACTCAAGCTTTCCTTTATTTTTAAATTAGAAATCTTCCCCATAAAATCTACTTGGTGTTTTTCAGTTGTTAGAAGTATTTATATGTGGGCTGTTCCCTAGATGTAAAACTTTCTTAAATGATGATCAATTATTATTAATCGATGCAGAATTGAAAGGAAGTTTTCATTCCTACAGGTGCTGTTACCATCAGATCCTGAAAAATGGAAGCCATCCATAGACTCACCGATACCTGCTCTCACCTGAAGCATGCATCCAGCCTTCAGAAGAGCAGCCTCACCCCCAAACACACCAGGGGATAGCAGTCAACTTCAATTTACATCAAGGAGCCTTTGAAACAATACGTAATTGGACATGTTCATGAGAGATAATTATATCATGTGATGATGACTGTTCCCCAAAGCACTGCAGGCTCCATTAGAAAGCAACATTCTTCAGCAAACCCCGCAGACTTGGAGCTGGGAGGGAAGCCACGCTTCTCAGTGGAGTTAAAAGCGTTTGATACCAGTGGGGGCCTCAGCTTGGCAATGACTGCAATAAATTACCAGTGTGGGCTCTGTTTTCTGAGATGGGCTCAATACATCATGTTATTGAAAAGGTTCCATTATGCTAATGCCTTTCAAAATCACATTCTGCTGTTGCTGGAAGGTCATAAGGGGACATAAATTTTTATATTCAGAACCAAGAAGTTGTACTGCACTCTCAGATTCCAAGGGTTAATAAGAAGCCATCAAAGTAGAGACAAGGACTTACCAATGACAGCTCCTGTACGTTCACCTAACTAACCAAAGGCAGAAAGGAGAGCATGGCTCTGAGTTTACTACTTTTAAAAAGTGATGCTTCAAATACAGGGGCCTGAAAAGTTGGCTTCAGGCATAAGAGTTATCTTCTGAAAAAAAGAATTCTCTTCACTGAAATTATAATTTACCTATCAATTAAAAGTAACAGTACAGCAGGTGCATATTTAACAGGACTATTGCGTGTAGACTGTGAGAGTCATGTTCTACCTTCAAATGTTTTCAAAAATAAGTTTTCTAAAGGTCTAAGTGTAAGCTCTAATATGCATACTTCCATGCAACCTCACTATCTATTAGGTGAGGACTTGGGTTTTGACTAGTCTCAAATCCCACACCCCAGTGAATTCTCAGTGAAAAAAAAAAAAAAAATGATGAGATAATTACTGAATGCAAATTTGATATTATTCCCTAGCCAAGTGTTTTCTTTCTATCTTTCCAGGAATTATTGATTTTCTCCAATCACTGAGGGCTATGAACATAATCCATGAATATAAGGTATCATCAATCTATCAATAATTTGTAGTTATGGGTAACAACTGCCAAACAGACAAGTTAAAACACATTACACCCAAATAGCTCCCATTGGACCAATTACTGTAAATCAAAGCAGCACTGAGGGAAGATGGTTGCTCTTTAGAAACGCTTGCCTGGTGTAAATTTGGCATCCAGTATTCTACTGCAGCAGGGAGGCAGGGTACGGACACTCCTGGCTGCTCTGACCTTCTGCTGAGTAAGCGCCACGATTGAGTGGCTGCAGGGTTTGTTTCCAGGGCAAGTAGGCTTTAAATCCAGAAGACCATTTGGAATTGGTTGCTGAGGACATTTTCCTGGCATTCCAAACAAGGCATGAGGAAAAAGCTGGGTTAGAATCCAGGGATGAACATATTCAACTTCATACTGAACATCAGTGGAATTATACAACCCGACCTTTCCTGACTTGGAACTAAGGTGATAGGGAAATAGTTCTAGAAATAGGTCTAAAAGTATTTGGAATCCTTGTTCACAAAACACTGCTGAGACAAAAGGGGTGAGGAGTGGTCTGTCTCCTTGAGTGATTCTAATCAGAAGGCTTCTTATTTGATCTCTCCAAACAGCAACTCTTTCCCACTGCTGTGCACTTTCTGTCAGGTGGTATGACCACTCTCATCACATGTCAAAGCCATGAAAGTCAGACAGTCCTTTACATGGGACTATAATAAAAAATATTGTATAAAAGGAGAAAGAGCAGTTAAAGGGTTTGGCTAGAAAGACCATCTTTGTATCAGAGTATATAATGCATGCACTGATTCCATAGGCCATGTGAAATATAAACAGGCTCTCATGAACACATGAAGCCAGCTTTTAATAAAAGTGGAATTGGAGGGCTGAAGAGATGGCTCAGAGGTTAAGAGTACTGGCTGCTCTTCCAGAGGACCCAGGTTCAATGCCTAGCAACATTGGCAGCTCACAAATGTGTGTCTATAACTCCAGTCCTAGGGGATCTTATACTATCATATAGATGTACATGCAGGCAAAATACTAATCCATATAAAGTAAAATAAGATAAAAACAATAAATGGAATTCTGAACCCAAAACACATGGTACAAATTTTAAATATTGTTTAACATGGTACCTTGAAAATGACAGTCATCACTCTCAGTTTGGGGGTGAAATTATAATTAAGTTTTAATGAAAATGAGTAATATATTTGTGTAATGTTTCATAAACTGCTAAGACTGATGTTAATGTCATTCTACAGTAAAGTGAATTTGGGTGGTGGTTAGTGGGAGGAATACATCCTTTATAAGAAGTTACACAGTGAATGGGGCCACTTTCAAATATCAGAAAAATATGTGCCACCTAGAATCAGACCACAGAGGTCACTTCATGGTCTTTCCTTGAAAAGCAGACCGATTGTCTGAGACATTTTATAACTCTGCAGGAAAGGGCAGAGCTTCTTTGCAGTAGAGAAAGCAAGCATTTCTCTCCAGTAAAAGAGATAAGCTGATATGCCATGGCCATTGCCCTACAAGAACAAAATCTGCATCCAGCCCAGCAATCTCACCGATTATTTATTATTCTTAATTTATTATTATTTATCAGTCTATCCACTAACCTCCTAGTTCTTCAAACCAACTTCAGGAACTCCCCATCCCCAGAGGAAGTGATGACTTGAATAAAATTGTAGCTTCTAGTTTTTTTTCCTGTTTGTATGACAAATATGGGTTGACCCTGTTAAGAACCACACTATAACAGTGGGCCCGGTTTTCCTGAACAAATGGACAAATCTGGGGGAGGCTAGAAAATCCACTGCCAGGTCGTCACCTGATGGATGGGTTAGGTCAAGGCTGTTTTAAAAGTAGCCTCTTGTTAGTGTCTAGCATTCATGACTACCTGTTTGTTGCCCTTTGCTGATCCTGGGGTGGTAGAAAGATGGTCTGGTGATCTAATGGCTTAAGATATCTGAAGATGGATGGCACACCTCTATCCTTTGTTGCCTAAGAGACAACAGAATATGGAATACATATTTTTATTTTAACTTGTATGGCATTGGGTCAATTAAAGTGTTAATACTGACCAGGGAGGACAATAGCTCTTTTCTATCTTAATATTTTTTTAAAATAAATTTACATTTGCTTTGGAGCTCTGACTGCAGTTGTAGGGCTGAAGCTATATGCTGCCTTCATTGTCATGTGACCATGGAGTTGCAATCATAAAGATAGCTTTGTCTCTTATATGTGACATGTTTTACTTTCCAGCATACATACATGTACATACACTCATCCAGACACTTGTGTGAACATATACAAAGGCATATATATATGTACATACATATATATACATATATATGATTATAAAAGTAATCTCTTGAATTAACTTGGATTTAATATTATGGCAGTTTTAAAAAAGTAATTCTTTTAAAAAATCCATATGATTTCTTTAATTTTATACTTTAAAACATAGATTAATATTAAAATATTCTATTTAATAACTAACCTCTAGATAGACAAATATATTTTATTGAGGTTGAAACAAAAGTGCTGACAAGCTTAATTTTAGATACACATATTTTTGAGTTATTTAGTTCCATTTACTGCAGAATCTGTATTTGGGGGTGTCATGTCAATGAAATGTTTTATTATTTTTCTATTTAAATTGTGGCTACAGAAGACTATGTTATGTATACTCATAAGCTTGGCTCATGTGCTAAAAGCTTCTGTACATCAAACAATACATACTCCATTTTTCTTTAAAATTGAATTGTATGCTAGCAGCTACTGTAAATGAAAAATACGACTTTCTATCTAGAAATACAAGATAAGCAACCCTTTCTTACCTCAGGGAAGAGAAGCATCTTCCCCTTCAAACATGGTTTGCTCTAGAACCTGAGAGAACATACTGATGGACAGAATCCAAGAGAATGTAGTGAGCTACTGAAAGGTTGAAGAGAAGAAAGTGGCCCCACTCTGTCTGGGATGCCAGGTTCCCAAAAGAAGCCAGAAAATGTCTCAAAACTATGGCAACTGTTGTTATGTGTAAGATAATCTAACTGAAGAAAAAAGGATGTCATGAATCTATACCATTAAATACACTAACTCAAAAGGAGAATCAGGCTTTTCTCCTACTTCAGTGACAGAGTTCTTAATGAGACACAGTCAAAAGATTTTTCCAGCTGCAAAATCCTCCCAGAAAGGAGATTTATCATCCCACTAGAACAATCCTTTTCTTATGCTGATCGGATTGCACTCTTTGATAAATAAAAATATAAAATGTAAGAAGACAAGTCTGTCTCACTTGTGAGTGAGATGAGCCCCCTCTGACTGCAGTACTATGTCAACATTCACTGTTAGATATTTTATGGTCACTCTGATGACAGGGTTAACCAGATGCGCTAATGCAGCCCTGATGATTTCACTCTAACTGAATGACCAGATCTATTTTGCCAACTATATAGATTTTTACCTTTGCGAATATTCTTTCCAAACTTGAGGTTAAAAAAATAATAAAGTAAAGCGTTCAAATATATTTTATAGTTAAAACAAGTGCTAAGTTTTCCTACTGGGCCCCCGGAGAGGGCTGCTCCAGAGAGCCAGGCATGTTGGTGGGCTTATATCTCTTAGTGACCTAGCACTACCAGAAGACCTGTCCAATCTGCTCTGGAAGCAGAGACGCTCAGCCTTCCCTCTTTTTAGTTTGTACAAAGAAATGTTATTCTCACAACTCTTTCACTAATTGGAGGCTTTGTGGGAAGGCTGCAGAAATACATCAGTCCATAATGTCTTCTCCTCCCCAGGAAAACACAGGGAAGCCTCCAGCCAAACAGTGCTGGATTGTGAAGAGAGCTCACCTCTCTCTCTCTCTCTCTCTCTCTCTCTCTCTCTCTCTCTCTCTCTCTCTCTCTCTCTCTGATGTTTAGGTAGCACAATAATTAATCCTGCTTTCATTTATTTTATTTTATTTTATTTTATTTTATTTTATTTTATTTTATTTTGAGGAGACAGTTTCTTGCTTCTAAGGGCTGCCTGGTTCTAAGCCCTGGGCTTGGATCTGTGTCCTCATCACAGAAGGGCCACTCCTGGGCCTTGTGGAGAACAAGGCCACTAAAGGAACCATGAATACACTTTTGGTACTGGCTTTGGGGCTGATATTGGCTAGCATTTTCTAGGCTGTGCCAGTGCAGTGGATCAGATTTCTATGATTTGTTAGAGCCAGGAAACAAATTCCTCCATGGAAGCGGTAGTACTGTTCCCAAATTCAACAAATCAACGATGACCTAAGAACAAGTGAGCTGAAGGGGGCACTTATGTACAGTGTCACTGTCACTGAATATTACTGGTAGGATTTCTAAAGTCCCAGGTTCTGTGGGCAAATGAAAAGCATTCCCTCTTGATTACCTATAATCACCTTCATTCTAGAAAACCATACTTTCATGAACTGAATAGAAACAGCACTAAAACAGTAACAAAATCGTATCTGATCTCTCCAGCCCTTTAGAATTCAGAAATACACATGTTTATTTAATCTCCTTACTGTTCATGGCAGCATAGCCATATGTACATGTTAAGATAAGATGTGGTATCATTTTAGCAGAATATCCTGGAACAAAGTGATCTTGTAAAGCACATATATGGTGTATTGTACTGAAAATCAGTTTCATTTCACCACAAATAAAGGGCTTTTTTAGTATGGGATGATGATGGGCTTTACACAAATTAATACCAATGCCTACCAACCCATTCATGACAATAAAAATAGTCATAAATCCTAATCAAAGATCTTCTTGGGAACTTTGGAAATAAAGGAATCCACCATATTTATAAATACTGTTTGTAAAATATAGAGTAGATGGTGTTTTGGGATAGCTTTTCCAGCTTTTATAAAGCAGAGCAAGTAAAGGCTCCCTTTCTCCAAGCTACCACCCTCTCTGTAGCTCAAGGTGACCTGAAACTTATGTAACTTACACAGCCTAGCCTGGCCTTGAATTTGCGACAAATTCCCTCAGGTGACTCTTAGATTCTTTAAAAATTTAGCAGTAGCAAAATATCTTGCTAAATTTCTGGCTCTAGATTTACAAAGCAAGATGTAGCACACTGTCCTGGCCAGATTAGTCTTGCCGTATCTCTGTAATCAAGTCACTAGACATAATAGAAATGGCATTTTTGTGATTTAAAATGAACAAAACAAAATATCCTTCAGGAGGCATTTTAGAGTCATAAAGAAAGGGGTAGCCCAGAAAGGTAAAGTACTAATGCTTAACATGTTTCCTTGATATTGAGTTTAGTGTCTTCCCTTCATCCTAGTTTCTCTCTGTGTCTCTTTCTTTGTCTTTATCTTTTTCTATGTATGTATCTATCTCTGTTTCTCTTTTCCCGCTCTCTGTCTATCTCTCTCAGAGACCTGTAGTCCAGTCTTTGAAATTAGTAAGCAGTATAGAAAATAGTGCAGTGAAATAACCATCAACCACATTCACGAACATATTTCATTGTTTTGGATCTTTAGACTTTACATAAATTTGCCAAGTCTCCTTAGTATGTATCTACCTAATAACTTTAATTAGTATGTTCATATCTGTGTAACCCTTGTTAGAATGTGTTAATACTAAAGTACTTGAATTTTCTAATTTTAGAGTCATTCCCAAGTTATGCAGTTTTAAAATTATTCTGTATAGAGACATGTACCGTAAGTATGAGATGAATCACTTAAGTCCTACAAATGTTGCCACTGATAGTTACCTCCTCCACAACCTTATCCTTTCTTTTGGACTATCCTGATACAAGTTATATCCCTACCAAGGGCTCTGCAGCCTGCCCAAGTGTGCAGAGAGCCAGGTTAGCTACCTTTGCTTCCAGGTGTCCCACCATTCAAATAGCATAAGCTCTATGGCTGATTTACATGGACATTTATCCCACTTCCAAAAACTCTCCCTCCTTTGGAGATTCACTAGATTCTAGCCCACTTCTTACCACAAACACCACAAATAGCCTAGGGTCCCAAAACTTTGCCACATTCCTGATTAGAACCCTAAAGCTGCCTCTCTGACCTTGAAATAAGGAATAGTCCACCTGTTAAAGGGAAAATTTTTTCCAAGCTCTATGACCATGCCACTGAAAGTATCAAGATGTACCTGACAAACAGAAGATCTGTGATAGATGCTATAATCCAAAATACAAGACAAAAATGGAAATTGACATTCTAGTCCTGATATAGACTAGATCCCTCCTGATCATTACAAATTCCTCTGTTGAAAAGAGAAAGGTGAACTGAACAACATTAAAATAATAACAAAAGAAGAAATCTCAACACAGAAATAAAAAAAAAACATGACCTGAATGATTACAACTGTCAAGCCAGACTATTATACCCAGCAAAAGTATTTGTTTAAATTTATACCCAGCAAATATCTATTTAAATTTACACCCAGCAAATGTATTTATTTAAATGTATACCCAGCAAAAGTATCCATTTAAATTGAAGACTAAATAAAAACAGATTAAATCAATTTATGACTAATAAGCAAGCTCAAAAGAGAATACCAGAATAAATACTTTGGATTGAAGAGGGACAAATACACCCAAGAAGTTGCAGGAAACAAACAATGCCATTACAGGTAATAAAAAGAGCTCTGAAAACAAGAATGACAAAATCAACAAAACATCAGTAATTAATACATATCTTTCATTAATACTCTGAGCACCAGTACTCACAATTCCCTAATAAGAAACATAGGCTAACAGACTGTATTAAAAAACAAAATCCATCTATTTCCTGACTCCAAGAAACATTTCTCAGTATCAACAACAAATACATCTTTAGAGTAAAAGGAAATGCGAATAGGAAAGAGGTATGGATAGCTAGTCTAACATCTTCAAACTCAATTAGTCAGAAGAGATAAATATGGATACTTCATATTCATTAACTGGAAAACCCACCAATAGGATATTATAATTCTAAGCATATATGCAGCAAACACAGGATTATTCATGTACATAAAAATAATTTTAGATATAAACTCATAGATTGACACCAATATAGTCATAGTCTATGATTTCGATACCCCCCACTCTCATCAATAGGTCATCCAGGAAAAAAAATCTAAATTGAGAAATTCAGGCACTCAATAAAATAATCAAATGGACCCAGCATATACATAGAGAATGCAAACACTAAAGAATACCTTTTTTCTTAGCAACTCATGTAACTTTCTCCATAATTGACCACATATTTGGAACAGAACAAAGCAAGTCTCAGTAAAACATAGGAAATTGAAATAATATCCTGCATTCTATCTTACTACAATGGAACAAAGCTGGATATCAACAGCAATAGCAACTACAGAAAGCATACAAACTCATGGAGACTAAACAACATACCACTGAATAATAATTGTGCCAAGAATCAATCAAGAAGAAAATTCCGAAGATTCCTAGAATTGAATGAAAATGACTCGACATAGCAAATTGTATAGGACACAATGAAGGCAGTCCTAAGAGAAATGTTTATTACATTATGTGCCTACACCAAAAATTATGAGGTCTCAGTTAACAACTTAATGATGCAACTGAGAGCCTTGGGAAACCATGAATGAACAAGCCAAAAGGTAGATAGAAAACAATAACAGAAATCAGGCTGAAACTAATGAAAAAAACAGATAAACAAAACCCAACAATACAAAGATTTAAGTACTAGGTGAGAGGAAATGAAACTTTCAAAGGCAAAGCTAGATGAGTGCTTATGGCTTCCTTTTAATGGCTGTATTTTTTTTTTTTTTTGAGTGAAGTTGCAGTGCTCATGTTATTTCTTATGTACTTTACTTTTTAGCAAAATTATGAATTTTTGTAACTTAAAATATATTTTTACTTTTCATTCAATATATGGTTTATCAATTTGTATTATAATAGGTGTCTATCTGGTTTGTCATGAGTAGCTGATAATCTCCACAAGCTATCAACAAGACAACTCCACAAATGCCCAAGGTCCATCACATTCAGTTCTCGCAGAACTGGATTATGCCAACGAGTATTCCTGGTACCTCATAAGAGGAGGCAGTATCAAGAGACTATAATATAAGTGGCCCTAAAATGACTTAGAGTGTATGCTTAGAGAAATTATCTTAGTGTTTCATGAACAGAATGTGGGAAAACTGACCAGACTAAAATAGCCTAATACAGGCAGTCTTCAAAATGGCTGATGCTCAGAATCAGATGGGAAACCTAACAAATTCAAGGTCCGTAGCCTCAGCTAAGACCTGTTGAAAATTAGGCTCAGAGATAAGTCCAAATTATGAGAAAAAGCATTAGAAAAGGCGACATTGAACACAGATGCCAGGTCACAATTACTAAGTGCCCTCAATTTCAGAATCATGCATCTGGTACAATAGATAAGGAGTTTCTTACTGTTTTAATATAGTAAATTAAAAATACACACAGTTCTATTATAAGAACTATTAGTTATATAATCTGTTTCTTCAGTTTCTATGTGTGTTTATGCATATAGGTTTGTACAGATATTTATCTGTTTAAAAACAGAACCATAAGCAGATAATATGACATTATATCATCTTTCTCTGTCTTGGGATCTTATTCTCCAACACCCTCTTCCATTACTAAATGCTATCCTATTTGACCTCTCTAATCATTCACAAGATTCATCACGCTTTTATGGTTTCTTAATTTTAAAATTTTTATCAGTTTTTATCAATAATATCATGCATTAGTGGTGGGGTGGGGTGTGCGTATATATGTAAGTGTGATATGTATCAGTACAGGTGAGCATGTGTAATAGCACACACATGAAGCTCAAGGGATGATTTTGGGCCATCAGGCATAAAATTTTCCTCCGTGGGTTTGGGGAGTCAAACTCAGATCATTAAGCTTGCAAGAGAAGCCATTTACTCACTGAGTTATCTCGTGGCCCTTACAATATTATTATTGCTGTTGGCAGAATCCCATGATGCATCCCAGGCTTTCCTTGAACCTGCTTCATTCTCTACAGTGGGCTTGGGTGGTAGGCATGTACTACCATGCTCTACTGTCTTCAGATCTTACTGAAAATGACAATAACACAGTGATTGTCTTCCTGGAAAATTCTTTGCATGCTTCATTAATGGTGACTACTACAAGAAAAGTCTAAGAAATGTAATGACTGAGTAAAGGTAGAAATTCAATATTCCCTTGTGAGAGCCCAGAATTTTAATGGAACTTCCTATCCCTTTGAAGTATGGGAAAGTGTGAGGCACTTGGAAATGAAGTGAATGTTCCTGGAGAGGGAAAGTATTGAGAATTGTTTTAAGATAGTCATGAGTTTAACTCCAATGTGAAGGTCAAATAACAAATGTAACTTTGAAACATGCTGCTTCAAAAGGTATCACCACATAACAATATTTAACAGCACACTGGGGAGATGCAACAGACAAAAAAAATTGTGCATTTCTTTGTGAGATGGAGAGCTCAGAAATGACTTTTAATTATCTAAGTAAAGAATTTTGAACTCAGTATGTCTTCTAATATTGACTGAATAATCAAGACATCTATTTGTCCTGGACAAGAGAACTAGACTGTGCAGTAATACTGAAAAATTCTCCAATGTAATATACAGTTGTTAAGTACTAACTAGGAGTTAAGCAATAGACTGTTTAGACATCCCAGAAGAAGGTTCTATCTCTGCTTCAAGGGTCATGTTCTTGACCAGGCTTATAGAAACCTACATGTGCTAATTTGGTGTTCAGGGTCCTGTCATGTACCATAAACATAAATGATGTAAACTGGGTAAAAGAGCAATTCCCCTCTTCACAAAGACATAAATCATTCCTTGGCCTAGAATCCAAAAAAAAAAAAAGAAAAGAAAAAAAGAAAAAAAAAAAGAAAGAAAGAAAAAAAGAAAAGAAAAAAAAGAGGCCAACTAAAAGAATCAGTAAGAGAAAAACCCAATGATTACCCCATCTGAAATCCATTAGATTGTTCTGTTACCAAATGAGACTAAGCAGCAGCAGACATCTATCCAATCTGTTATCTGTGTTTCTAGAACCCACTGGGTGATCCAACTGTGAAGTGTCACACTCACCCTGAGTGGCATTAGGTTCTTGTCAGCGAAGCAGCCATGTTTTTACTGAGATACAGTATTCCCTCTTGGCATGAACAGAGTGGGTAAAGCAAAGGAATTAATGCTCAAATGAGCTAATACAAAGAAAGCTACACTATCAGTATTTGTGAAAACACATAATACTCGGTCAAGTATATGATCTCCCTAATGTGAATGGATACAAATCCTGTAGTGATGATATGAAGTGTCACTTCACTGTGTGTTGGGAGATTTCTGTTCCACTCTGGGCTCATGGTTTTCCCAAGATTTTATTCATTGTTTATTGTGAAATAAAACCAAAAGTTCAGTGATGTCACTCTGGAAGAGATAATACAATGAATGAGCATCAAATGATTCAATTAAAATTCAGAGTGGTGGCTTAATAGACCTTGGGTAAGAATAACCCATCTTCACTGTCATGAGCCTTATTTCAGCACAGGGAGTCTTTACAACAAGCAGTGTTTAACCTCTGCTTATTGTACACAGTCATAACCTCTCAGGCATGATCAGGCATCACGAGATTATGGCTTCACATCTTTTGGTGACAAAGAAGATGTTGCATGGAAGACAGCAACTGGCTGTGAAGACAGGCCAGTCTTACACACCTGGGCCTGCTCTGCAGTAATCCATGGTTCAGTGAAAATTGTTTATCATTGAACGGTACTATAGTGGGCAGGTGCATGAGCATCTTTTTATTAAAGCCTTCTGAGGATGGATCCTTTCAGACTCCTGTAAAGATTCATGTAACGGATTCATGTAGTCATCTAAAGAAGAGGCTTCATTCCTTAGTTCTCAGGCTATTCAGTTTTCAACCCCCGCAGGCTTGTACGTGGGGCTCGGTTGCCAGGCCCTGAGCTTTCAGTTACTGAATCTGCCATGGCATTGGATCCCTTGGAACTGGAGTTACAGACCAATGGTTGCTACTGGGTCGGTACTGGGAACTGGATCTGAGTCCCCTGCAAGACTGGCAGCTTTCTCCACCACTGAATCACCTCTCTAGTCTCCTGATTTCCTTCTCACGGAAAGATAAAAGAAATTCTAAGTCAGTGAATGAGCAGAGGTTTCGAATGTAATAGAGCACAGTAAAGATGAGCAATCAAATTTATAGAGTTGGAATACAGTAACCATAACATAAGTCTAATGCCAAAGGCAGCCTTTGTGATCTAACCCTCGGGGATCCTGGAAGAGTTTTAAGATCTTCGTGAGCTCCAGAAGCTTCCTTCAGAAAATTAATGGTAGTTAATGCATAGAGAAGGCTTAATGAACCCCTAAAAAATTCTGCTCCCTTGTCAGAAGATTTCATTTTTTAATGAGTTGGACATTAAATCATTTTATTACATAAGGAGAACACAAATTCCTGAATTAGATGAGAAAATTTTGGTTACAGGTTACACTAAGTAATATTTTTAGTAAAAGCTTCACAAAATATGTGTTACTGTTTGTTCAGGGTGGATTTAGAAAGTTTGAAATGATTTCTTATAGGCAGTTAAACTCTACTTCTTAGCTTGTATTTTTTTTTTCTTTCTTTTTCTTTCTAACCATATCACAAAAATGGAATCCAGCAGCCTGCCTGTGTTTTTGGCACACTTGGCATTAATTAGGACACTCAGCAGACTCCCAGGATGGATTCACCAGCTGTAAATATTCCTCCAGGGCTCCCATTCTTGTCAGATGCAAATCGTAACATCTTGGCACCGGTATCGAGTCCTCTGGAAGATTTCTGGGTTCACAAAGTGAAAATGCAAACGACTTCCGTCCTTGGTCATTAAGGCCGGCAGGAGCTCAACGTCCCTGCCATCTTAGCAGAGGTTTCTCATTAACAGAGCACACAGTCAAACTGGGGCTCAGTCCATCCAGAGGGTAATGATTCCTTTCTCCGTTTAATTATAATGTGGCTTTTCTAAAGCAGCTTTGGAGGAGTCACAGCCTGTCCAGCTTCCAACAAGCATCACAGTCCACTGCTCAGGCCCGGACTGACTGCTACCTACTCTCTTCTGCACTGCAATTTCCACTGCTTTGTTAAAAACCAACCAATCACAGAAACCCAAGCGGTGCCAATAGAACCACCACTAGCCAACTCAACAGGTATGCACAGAAGCTTGTGTGGGCCACCTCAGTTTGTCTGCGCTGGTTTCGATAGAAAGCTCACCCCCTAGCAATCAAGCTGCTGCACACGCTGTTCCTCTCCACACCACAGCTCCCCTTTGTTGAAGAGAGAAAGAAAACCTGGGCTGTTCAGGAACATCTGCAGAAATGCCCGAAGAGGAGGAGGTCACATGGTCTAAAAGTTAGAGCAGTCAGTACCGGGCACAACGACTGTGGCACTCAGAGCTGCTCCACACAGCAGGAAGACAACACTAGCCATCTCTTGGACCATGAATGTATCCAGTGAGCTCAGCCACTGTGCAGGGTGGGACCCCATTCTTCCCTACATCATGAGCGCTCCACACAGGTTGAATGGCAAGGGCCTGGGCTCCTTTGACTGCACCAAAACCAAAGAAACAAAGCTAGCCTTCAGCCTCCATCTCAGCCTCTTCTTCCATTAAGTCCCCTTAGTACCTTCACTGTACCCCATTTTATTCTGATAGATACTCAACACACACACCCAACCCCTCTTCATATACATACGTATATATACATAGACACACATACAAATATATCATACACATATATACATATATACACACATATATACATATATACATACATAGACATGCATATATATACATATACATACATATGTACATACATAGACATATATACATACACATATACATATGTACATACATAGACATATACATACACATATACATATGTACATACATAGACATATATACATACACATATACATATGTATATGCATATATATGTGTATACACACACACATACAAAATGCATATAAACACACATGTATATGCTGTTGTGATGTTTTAAGTCGTGATTATATAATGAGAAGTATCAGCCTAGGGCAATAGTTCAATCATTTCTCTGTGATCAAAGCAATCAAATTCTCCCCTTTGATTTGAGACCTGCACTGCATTATGAAATGTATTCACCTTGATGTGCCAGGCAAACAAGGAGCTTATTCTGCTTCCAAACTACACCATGGCACCCATGGCCAGCCTTTCCCTCTCTCTCTCCTTCTCTGTTAATTCCTACTCTACCTTGACTGATATGAGAACAATTCATTGCCTCATTTATCACACACATAGATATGCATCTTTTAAACTGATAGCTTAAAATAGAAAAAACAAACCTGACAGAATTGAAACTAGAAACCAGACAGCTTTATAAACTTTCTTGACTCCGTGTCCGTTTACCTGTAGAACATCCTCCCCTGGTCTGCTTTCTAAATTTTAGATTGTACCCACCGTGAGACTGATTAGATATACGCATGCACTCATTATGGGCTAGGATCCACCGAAGAATAAACTAGCAGGTTTGGTTTTGTTTTCCTGAGTCCCATTTGTTGATACATGGGGCTGGTTCCTATGTTAGTGATGCTGTCTGCAGAAAGCTCTTGCCCATCCCACACCGTCTTGAAGAGTATATGTTTTCCTCTAGCAGTAATAGTATTTCTCTTTGATTCCCTTTAAGTTGATTGGGGTTTTTTACAAGATGAAAGACACAAGTCTAATTTGATTTTCCTGCAGGTGGGGATCCAGGTTGTCTTTTGCTTCTTTCATCACTAATTGGGTGTCCATAGCTTTGTCTGTTTATTACTGGGTCATCTATTCTCCTCCATTGGTCTATTTCTATGCTAATTCCAGGCTTTATCACTATGGTTCTGTAGGATAATTTGCATTACGACACCTCCAGCTATATTAATACTCCTTAGGATTGCTTTGGCTGTTGATCTCCTTTTGTGCTTCTACTGGATTTCTTGAGTTGCGCCTTTATAGATCTGGGAAGTACCACATTGAAAATTTGATGTATATGGCACCAGATCTGTTTATTCAATTTGGTACAGTAGCCATTCTCATAATATTAATTCTTCTAATACAGGATCATGGAAAAATCTTTGCACTATCTAGTGTCGTCGTCGTCTTCTTCTTCTTGTTCTTCTTGTTCTTGTTCTTGTTTTTCTTCTTGTTCTTCTTCTTCTTCTTCTTCTTCTTCTTCTTCTTCTTCTTCTTCTTCTTCTTCTTCTTATTCTTCTTCCTCTTCTTCTTCCTCCTTCTCCTCCTCCTCTTCCTCCTCCTCCTTCTTCTTCTTCATATCCTTCCTTCTCCTTCTCCTTTTCTCCTTCTCCTCCTCCTCTTCCTCCTTTTCCTCCTCCTACTCCTTCTTTCTCCTTCTCCTTCTCCTTCTCCTTTCTCCTCCTCCTCCTCCTCCCCTTCTCCTTCCTTCTCCTTTTCTCCTTCTCCTTTCTCCCTTCCCCTTCCCCTTCCTCTTCCTCCTTCTCCACCTCTTCTTCTTTCTCTTATTCTCCTCCTACTGCTCCTTCTGCTCCTCCTCTTCCTCCTTTTCCTCCTCCTACTCCTTCTTTCTCCTTCTCCTTTCTCCTCCTCCTCCTCCTCCTCCTCCTCCTCCTCCTCCTCCTCCTCCTCCCCTTCTCCTTCCTTCTCCTTTTCTCCTTCTCCTTTCTCCCTTCCCCTTCCCCTTCCTTTTCCTCCACCTCTTCTTCTTTCTCTTATTCTCCTCCTACTGCTCCTTCTGCTCCTCCTCCTCCTCTTCCTCCGTTTCCTCCTCCTTCTTTATGGTAGCTACATGATTGGACTGTTTGGGCACTGAAGTTGAAAGAAACATTTTGTATCATAAAAGAACCCAACATGTACTAATTGTTTGAGATGGTGATTGTGAAGTTGGATTTTCTTTTCAAAATTTTACTGGCCATTTGTGTAGCAGGAATTAGACACAAATGGTCATGGAAGACATTTGAGTGGCACACGGATGGTGACAGCCATTTGTCAAGCTGTCAAAAGCATCTTGTTTTCACATGTAAAGAGCAACCCTTGCAACTCTTCTGCTCTTATTTGACCCACTTAGAAAAAAAACATGTAAACAATTTCATTTTTAGGAAAGGGGTTTTGTAACCTAAAAATTTTCCCTTTTACCTTCTGTTTAAAGCTATATTAAACCATTTTTTATCATGTTATTTAATATGCAAACTATAAACCATAAATTATGTTTTATAATAAAGTGATTTTTTTCTGAGAACCTGGTTCCTCTTATTATGTCCTGCTCTTGTCGATACGTTTATTATATACTAGATTGATAAATTTAAAAAAATGAAAGAACTGGGTAAGAAGACACATGCATGTTATCCTAGAACTCAGGAGACTAAGGCAGAAGGACTGCATGTTTGATGACAGCCTGGCTTATACAGTGACAGCCTATCTCAAAAACAAGGATAGGAAGGGAGGGAGGGAGGGAGGAAGTGGAACCATGAAAACCTAAAAGAAAAAAAGGGTAGATACACCATTTCTTTTATGTCCTTGATAGCTGCCTGCCTGGCTGACCCTCCCTAACTCTTTTCACAACATTCCATCTTCCTTGGGTCAAGGAACCATTGTGCAGTTTCCATCCCCCAAGGCACACAGTAGCTTGCTGTCCATATGCAGTTATTCATTAACGTTGTCCTGCCAAATGTGAAAAATAAGAGCTGAAGAGTTGCAAGGGCTGCTTTTACATGTGAAAACAAGACGCTTTTTGACAGCTTAACAAATAGTCATCACCAGCCAGTGGGCCAGGCATGGGAGGGGCAACATGTACTTGACCTACTTGCATTTGATGAGTGAACCCTCAGAAGGGTAAACAGAAATGTTACAAGTAATTACAGGACAGTGCACAGCAGGAACTGGAAAGAGCAAGGGGTGGGTAGTTCTGTTTTTAGAATTCTGTGCAAGCTTCTCAGGAAAGAACATGGCGCTGTTTACCTTCTTGTCTCCTGGGGTTTCCCCAAATCAGCCAAGCAATATCCTCAATGCTCCCCACAAACATCTTACATTTTTACTTCTATAATGAAAAATGATACTCTAGTAGGAATTTCTGTGATAAAAAAAAATTAGATCTCTGGCTGATTTCTAATGTGTTTTTAATAAACTGACGTGATATCAACTCTAACTTGTTCTAGCATGACTGCCAAAGTTTTTATCATTTTGTAGGAGGTTCATGCAAGAGGATCTCCTTAAAGCTGTCCAAAAACCCCAAGAAATTCACACCCTCTGGCTTAAAGTCATTAGCATGCAAAACACACTGTTCAAGTACTTGAGATTTGATTTGGGAATAAAATGAAGATTGTGTCTGAGGCCTATCATGTTATCTCATTAGCAGGCCTCCATGACTGGTTTGCAATTGGCAGGTATGAGCTAATCTGTGGTCCCAGAATCATTCTCATCTTGTACTATATCTGGGACTGGCAAAGCATTATTGATAAAAAGATGGTTCTCTAATAATTGTGGTGAATCTATAAATGGTATGGGACCAGACTGCAAGTCTTTACATACCATTGATTTCAATTTCTTTTGCATTTGTCTATATCTAAAGCTTTCTAATCTATATCTATGGATTTATATCTTCTATTTTTATGTTCATAAGTTGAAATTCAATAGGTTATCCTGGCCTGCAGTGTTTCATCAAAACTAGTCTCTTCTGTAGGGTGCTCAGCTTTAAATGGGATGTGTATATTTTAGTTTTTTTCTACTGTGGCTTTATGGATCATTATACAAGAGTAGACAAAACAATTGAAAATCAGAGGAGTAGACAGCTGTAACTGCTGTGCAAACAATGTCATGTGTTATTATACACGTGAACATGCAGCTGCTAGGACTGCCCGCACAAAGCTTGCACAAGATCAAGCATCTCAGCCTGCATTAGGGAGAGGCTTGTGAAGTCAGACCCCTAGCTGAGGAGGGCCCCGTGATGGCCTTGGGAAGAAGAGTTGGTTTTCTTCAGAGACAGATACTCTGGGAGTCTGCCCATGCTGTAAGAGATGGTCCTACATCCATGCACACAGGCAGAACTACATAGACTCTGGGTTTTAATTAGAAAGGAACACAGGAAGTTGAGGAGTAAAAGTGGTCGAGGAGCTAGGGAAGGAGTTGTAAGGCAGGGAAGTGGGAAATGGAGTTGATCAAAACAAATTTATGTACAAAATTCTCACACCATAAAATGAGCTTACAAAAAGTCTCTACCAAGCCTGGAGAGAAACAGTTACATAGTAAGATAATTTTTCATATGAATGTACTAACTTTTTAAATATGTTGTATTAGTGAGACTTGAAAATGCTGAACAAAGTTAACAAAGGTTTTAGTTTTTTTAAGATTTATATTTCTACTTGCCACTCTCAAGTGTGTGTGTGTGTGTGTGTGTGTGTGTGTGTGTGTCTGTGTAGGTCAGAGGACAACTTGCAGGAGTCTGTTCTGTTTTCTTCTTCTCCTAGGTCAATCCAAGGAACCAAACTCAGGTTGTTAGGCTTGGTGCCAAACATCTTTATCCAATGAGCATCCCACTAGTCAAGGATTTAAAATTTAAAATTTTTTTTAAAAATGAAAAAATGGAAAACCATATGATATAAAGTTGACTTTCCAAATTTAACCATTTGACTGCAATTAACAATAGATGTGATTTCACAAGGCCCCAACATAAGGTTATACCTACTTTACAAGGAAACAGTTTAGATGGATTAGAATAGTTACTTCCTCTGAATCTTGAACTGGAGCTATGGAAGGAGACAGTTCTTAGGAAAGGCTTCTCAGTTGCTCAAATAGCATCATGTTGTCTCTTCATTTGTGGTGAACACAAGGGCACTGTCTGTGTTAAAGAGCTAATGGCAAATCTAGCAGGGTAATGCACAGAACAGAGCTTGGTGTGGAGGAGGATGTGCAGCAGACATTCATATGTCTACCTGGTTTCATTCACAATTCCAGATGCCATGGCACTGAACACTGGTTTGCAAACTGATAGGTGATGCTGCTTTTGCCCTGGTCTCCTACTGTTCTCTCAGTACAGCCCGGGTGAACTTCCCTAAATCAGACCATGGTCTTCATTACTCCAGGACATCAACTGGCTCCCTTCTCCTGAAGATAAATCCCAGGACTAGAGTGGCCCTGTGAGACCTCACCCCTATCAGCCACACTTGCCCTTAACTATTACTGTTTTCTTCCTTTCTAAACACTGCTCTACTTCAGGTTCATGGACCTTTAGGCAGCCTCTGTATGAGCTGTCAGAAATGATGCTCTCTCTTCATGCTCACCCCAAATGTGAGCATATCTCAGAGAAACCTGCTAGATATTCTACAGGACATACTCTTGATAGTGAGTCATCCTTGTTACCCTCCTACAGCTAGAATATGCCCAGTGTAGAGAGGCTTTCTTCTTTTTGTTTTCCTGGTGTATCCCAGTGCCTGGACCCGTGCCTGGCACAGGGTTGGGATCTAGTGCCTGTGTGTTTACATGATTAGTTTTGTAGTAATGTTAGCGGAGAGTCCTGCTTTTCCAGACCCTGTAGCTTCATTTTATTTTCAGGAGGTGATGGATGGTCCCTCATTCAGGAAACACAAACAACATGTAAACTTAATTCAGACAGGCGGACTCCAAGGCCAAACATAGCTCTTTCTACATTCACATTCCAAGTTTGTAACATAATATATATTGTATTCACTAAGCATATTTTGAACAATACGATTTTTTGCTGTCTAAGGCAGTGCTACTCAATTTGTTTCCTGGTCTGCAATATCAGCATTCCCCAGGCACCTGTCAGAAGTACACATTCTTAGTCTCTGCCCCAGGCCACACGTGTGCATCTCAGTATCCTATGCTTTCATAAGCCTGTGCGGAATCCTGGGGAGCCCCAAGCTGAACAACCATGGCTCCTTCCAGTCCCTTGACTTCTTAGTAGCCTTAATGTCCTATACCCTCGAGTACTGTGAACTTAAGATAAGAACAGAGATCTTGGCCCCCAGAGAAACAGGTTTATTCAAAGAAACAGAGAAATGTATTATAGGATTTGCAGGCTGTGAAGGATCATAGAAGTTATCCCAGGACACTGATTATGAGAGAATTCTAAAGGCAAAGAGGAATCTGTGAGCTGTTTTCAAACAAACACCATGGGTCAGGGTGCCCTGCCGCAGCTCCAGTGTGACATCACTGGAGGACAGAGCCAGTGAAAAGCAGGTATCCTTGGGAAGATGCCATTTTGGAGTCAGTATAAGCATGATGGAGTTCCTGATATAACCCTGTTACATGGGCATGTGATGTTGGTGATGGGCATGGAGGAATATCTCATAGACTTTTAAAATTCTTTAAATTTTAGAGCTGTGTGCACAGGGTCTTCTAGTCAGACTTGTCTCAACTATTCTTTGAGTCCCATGTGACTTCACTGAGACATTGACAAGTTCCATGGTACAAATCGTAGAAGTGTGTTTTATGTAAATAATCATATGGCCTCTCGTAGATTAGATACATTCTCCCGCCCATAAATACCTGAAAGGCACACTCTTGGACTCCAGACTTTTTTTTTTTTTTTTTTTTTTTTGTAATAAAGAGCTAAATTGCTTTTTCTGGAAAAGCAACGTAAAGCAAAGCGAAGCGAAGCAAAGCTGATTCTCCACTCTAGTCCACGCATGCCCAGGGTCTGTAAAAGCAGGCAGAAAGTTAGTGTCTCTGCCTCCATTTCGCAACAGCATCCTTTACTGCCTTATAATAGTGGATCGGATTCCCACTCAACTCTGCATGCAGACATGGTGCTCACATGAAGACTGGCTGGACCAAGTGGCTCATCCTTCTCCTTCAAGGTTGAAGACAAAGTATGGGTAATGAAGAGATACACCACCAGGATATTACATAACAGCTTTTTTTCCCCATGCTTGGATACAGACCAAGAGAATGGGACCACCATCCTTGCGTTCTAGACACAACACAGCCTTACAGGCAGCTCACCCTTTTGAGTCAAAGGTCCCTAAATAAAACCAGTTATTCTATGCAAGGAACCATGAAGCTCCCTAACCCTGCTCACCAACAAAGCAGGAGCTATTATCACACAAAACAAACAGAACTGGCCCTAGAATTATAGGACTTCTCCAGGGTCTCACCGAGACAGCCCTGAGAACCAGGCCAAAGTGTTAGCAAGGCTGATTAGTTAATTCTCTCTCTGCTCCTGTTTCAACTCTTCTATTCATACTTGAGGCTTATATCAGAATCCTGAGGTCAGGTCTGAGGATGCTGCCTTCCATTTTCACATCATAGCTACAGTGACTAAATCCCTTCTTTGATTGTCAGCATGGCTTTTCTTGCTTTGGTTTCTGGGTTAAAGGGCAAGTCAGCCCTCCTACCCCACCCCAGCTGCTTCTAGTGCCATTTTCAGATGAGCCCCTAGTTAAACCTAGGTGGGGAGATAAGTAAACACAGACTGTAGTAAACTGAACAAGGTATTAGTATATATACACATGGGATTATTTTTGCTCTTACTCTTGTTAAGAAAATGAGTAGAAAGGTTGAGTTCTGCTCAAAAATATAAGTGTATCTTTTATTTTTTAGAGAGTTTGAATATCACATTATAGAATTAGTTAACTGATCAACTAATTAATGAACCGAGTTGGTCAATAAAAATCTGAAAAGTAGGACAAATAAACTATTTTAACACTATGACTAACTCTCAACCATGGGGGGGGGGGGCGTGGAAGGGTATCCTGGTTCTTGGGTTGTGGGTTAGGTCACACTCCCAGAACCCAGGCTCCTGACACTCGGTTTGATCTCCATTCAACCTGTACCCTTCATGCACCCTTCAGTCACATAGGACACAGGTGGAAGGTGTGATAAACAGGCCTCAGGCCCTAAAGAGATTTACATACTAATGACATACCTGAAGGCCAGAGAGTGGAGCCAATTAAGCATTCCTCCCCAGCCCCTTCCCCCTCTTCCCGTCCCTATTTAACTCAGAACTGCCCTGGGTTTAGGGGGGTGCATCCAGATCCATCCACCATCTACCATGCCAATAAACCGGTTTTGGAAACCCAAGGACTTCCTTGTGTGTTGGGGCTGTGCTGTGAGGAGCCGTGGAGAGGCTTTTAGTGAGCAGCTGGGCCTAACTTCCAGCTGGAGGAACCCAGAGCGTTCCCAGCCAACTACAGACAGCATGGCATGAGGAACCCTGCAGTTCCCCAGCCATTTTACCCACACATCCCCACTTTACACAAAATATATATGGTCATACTATTGGTGAACAATACATATAGGTTTCTCTGTTGATATTTGTATAACCCATATTTCACTAAACTTCATTGGTAACTCACAAATTAAAACACAGCCTTAACTCTGTGATCTGTGGATTTGCTAACATGACACACTCAGACCACTTGTTATAACTACAGAATCACAATAGGTGTTCCACACCACACCTTAAAGTCAGCTATTCTCTTTAATTTTCATAACCTCATAAGTGACTGCCATACTCATGTGTACAGGGGTCACAGAAGATGCATATTTCAATCTCTCTCATGTTCATGAAGCTCTATAATTGCCTTCCATGGCATGTTCAATAGCCTGACATCCACAGGGGTATGTAGAAGCCACCAAACAGCCTACACCTCACCCATCACTTCATCCTGTCAGCTCTATGACTCTAACTCACATTTTTTGATTGTTAGTCAGCATATGAGAATATTACAGTCCTAATTTCTTAAGACTTTTTTTCTGTTAAACTGCATTTGTTCTGCTATTTATGTCGCTCATCTGTTCATCCAACTGGTCAGCATCATAATCCCCACCAGAAGTGACTGCCTGTTCTCTGAGGGTCATCCCTCAGGTATTTATTTGGCCTTAGACCCTATTCTTTCCTGAGGTAAATTCTTCAGCAGGACTTGTGGTCTGAGGGCAGACAAGCTTGTGTGGCTTTGAAGGCTGTCTAAATCCTGTCTTGAGCAATAGTGTTTCACGATGTGTATGCTAAGTTTTAAGTTCAAGGCACTGCCCTTGGCAGTATCTCACTGCTCCACTCTCCCTATTCTCTTACTTCCCTTGGGAGCCATCCTGGATGCTGCTCTCATCTAGCAAACCTGGGCTCTCTTTAATTTTAGGACCTCTTTGTCCTGGGCATTCTTTCCTTTGTGAGATGAGTTCACATTTGTTTGTCACGGTTAGGGTCAGTATGCCTAACCCCTGGGCACTCCATTCTTCTATGCAGCTACAGCTGGGAACTCTGCTGTTGTTGACTGCAAGACCGTTCATGGTCTTAAAACTCAATTAGACTGTATGGACTCATTTTAACAAGAAGCATTTTCTAGTATTTTAAGCTTCCACCTTCCTGGCCTCAGGATCTCTGATGCTGAGAGAACATGCTAGTTCAGGCCTATCTATATCTATGTGAGAGAATAAGTAAACTACTTTAGAGTCAATTATTGGTTTTTACCTGTATGCATAGCCAAAATTTCTACTATTCTACAATCACTCATTCATATTAGATAATAAAAGCTCAAGGAAATATATCAATATTATCAATGTAACAAAACAAAGACTGAGCTAGGCTTTGACTCTCTGGACCTTCCCTAACCCTAATCACAAACATGATATTAAGACGTGAGGCCCTTGGGACCTGAGGAGTGGGATTGATGTCATAAAAATGAATTCATGATTGATCACTACAATCAACCAAGAGACTATTTCACCTGCAATGTATAGGAACCCAGATAATGTGTACCTCAAAATATGTTTCTGGCATGAGGATTATTTTGAGCCTTTTTTTTGAAGAGTCAGTGGGCCCAATATTTGTTTTTTTTTTTTTTTTTTTTTTTTTTTTTTTTTTTTTTTTTTTTTGCTTTGAATCCCTTCTGCAACATGAAGATGTGGGTTTCATCTCCTCCATGAGACATCAACAAGAATCCAGGCCCCTCTAGATTTTTCCTCCTGGGACCTCTATTTCGAATTGTCCAGTCTTCAGGACTGTGCAGAAGACATCCCCATGTATTAGACATGTCCAGTCTTGAGCATTTGCTGCTAGATAAATTCGCTGACTCAACTTGACGTATTTACCAAGAAAAATGCTTGAAATCAGAAGGAAAGGGCCTTTTATACCAGTGAGTATACTGACATCATGACCCGGGGTCAGAGAGTGTGAAAGGGAAATAAAAACTGAAAAATATCCTTGCCTTCCTTCTCTACATCATTGAAAACAGTCAAGGAAAATACAGTTAAGAAAGTAAGAAATTATGGAAAAGCAACGTATGAGGCAGGCATATGTGCCCCTAGTTGTATACCTAACCCCCAGCATTGCTTGTCACATGTCTTTAACACTACATCTCCTCAAAGGAGAAATATATAACTTAGTGTTCATGGCTCACTCATCATCAGTGTCCCTTACATTCACTCTGTAATGACCTCTGAATACTTGGTATTACACATACTACCCTCACTGTCTGCAACTGTGTTTCCTCAAGATGTCCCCCTGTGGTGACTTAAGAGATTCCAGCCACAAACATACAATAAACCAAGTGTGTGCAGGCCTACTCTCTGGAGAGTCGCTTAAAAAACACATTCAGTAGCCTTGAGCAGAATAACTGCACTTACCTGGACCTCTGGCTGCTTCTGAGTCACTCTTGCTGTCTGTGTCCAAAATGACCGCCAGCCCCACAGAGTCTGCTGGTAGGATATGGCTGCTGAGGTCCACTCTCGTCAAGCTCCTGGGCTCCCATGCAAAGCCCTCTGAGTTGCTCTGGGTTTTGTCCCCTCCAGATGCATTTGTTTCATGCCTCTGTGGTCTCTGTACTATGTGAACGATACTCTGTTGTTCCAGGTCACAGGACTGTGAGGGGGCCAGGCAGAAAGAGAAGAAAATGAAAACCATTACATGCAGGTAGAGTTTAAATTGCCCGCCATGCTAGAGTATATGAAAATAGTTTAAAGGCTACTTAATGAGTTCGATTCCTACCAGCAACAGTGGCATTGAATGGAAAGGTAGGTGTGTTTGGTAGACTTCCTAACACTTACTCTGCCAGTGGGGCCACAGAACGTATACATTGCATGTGTCAGGCAGGAAACATGGAACTGGTGCTAGATGTGGACGTTTGAAGGGAA
Organism: Arvicanthis niloticus; assembly: GCF_011762505.2. NCBI lineage: Eukaryota > Metazoa > Chordata > Mammalia > Rodentia > Muridae > Arvicanthis > Arvicanthis niloticus. Next base: position 7,234,861 of record NC_133436.1, on the reverse strand, counting down.
ACATCAGAAGATTGTGAAACTTAGCAGGAAAGCAGATCTTAATGTATCCATAAGTGCTCTGCAAGTAATACTCACTTAAGACCAATTTACCTCTCAAGTGCTTTGTCCTTAACTCATTTAATTTAAACGCCGGTAGTCATTTCTGCTTCCTAAAAGCACTGAAGGTTATTATCAATTACAGGGTACTTCTACACAGAATCATAATGACTGTGCTTGTGGCAGACTATCCCTTCCTGTCCTTGCTGCCATGAGCAAGCATACTACAGCACCAACAGGGAAGCTGGTGAAGGATTTGTCTGCCCTTATGCCTACCTGTAATTAAAATCAGTAACCACTTTATGATAAAACCTTCTTGATCCTATTTTGTTCTTAATGAACAGGATCCTGTAAAATCTAGAATAAAAGTTAAGGGTCAGATATTTGCAAAGGCAAGACCTAGACTGCCCTAGGTCAAGTCATAGTTTAGAATAAGTAGTAGATAGAAACACCATTCTTCTGCCTTTTCTAACAGAGCCAGGATCTGCCTCCTCCCTTAATGGCCACATCTCTGTGTTCATTGGTTCATTGCTAACCTCTGTCATTGTGAGAATGGTCAATAGATACAATCACATAAAAGACAGTGCATTCTTCCTTCTCCTGTGTCATCCTTGAGCAATCTCTTTACCGTCATCATCAAAACTCTTTGAGAACTATGACCTCTGCCACTCAACAGAATCCACCACCAAGGACACTGCAGCTTGGTGTGTGCCTCCTCTAGTCAGATGTTGGCTACAATGCCAGCATTCCTCTTGCCATCCTCCTGCTCTCGCTTCTATCACACTAACAGGCTTGCTCTGTCCTTAGTCCCAGAGTCTCCTCACAATGACTCTTACTCAAAGTGTCACTATCTGCAACCCTTATCATCCTCTGTCCCTTAGGCCTCGGCTTCCCAACACCACCATTTCTATCAAAGCACTGCCTGCCAATTTCTACAGCATCTCAATACCCCGACTCCATTGCTGATTTCCATTCTGTGATATTGATCAGGCTTCAGTCACTGCACTAAGCCTATCCTCCCTGCCTTGTTACATCCAGCAGGGTATCCAGAGTGACTGATTAGACCCCAGAAATGCCCTTTCCACCCTCATTGCCCTCAAACCCCCATTGCCACCTCCCCATATTAGGCCTTCATTATTATGACAACTTGGTAATTATTCCCTATACATCTGGTTTCTGCCTGCCTCAGGCTGCTCCAGAGAAGAAGCTTTGGTATGTGCATCAAACTATCACATGACTAGTGTGTTCATTCCTTTCTCCTTCCCAGACTTTCGGCAAGTCCTTATGTTCTTTACTTATGCAGGAGGACCATCCTCAAGTATACATGGCCATTAGATAGATTAATAGGCTCCCACAACACTCTTCCCTTCTCATCTTCATTGTATGTGCAGCCATTATGAATGGCCCTAGACTACTGATTTTGACAGATGGGATGGAACTAAGGTTTCGAATGCTTTAGCCTGCGTTTCCTCTCTAGGAGGTACAGGAATTCCATTAGGCTTGTCATGTTCTCCATGTTCAGAATGGAAGTCTCAGAAAAAATAAAGTGGTATTTTCCTCATCAGAGTTTCAAAGCTCTTTGCCTGCCAATGTCTACTGATCAGAGTTCACAGCTTAGATTGTGTGTGTGTGTGACATGTGCAGTTCAAGGTAATTTAGAAAATCTGTATAGTGATCACTGGCCATGCTTATACATGTATTATCTAAAGCCTCACACAGTATTTTGAACCTAGGGATGTGTGATTTTACTGAAGTGAAAAAATGTTGAACAGATGAGTAGCTGGAGGAAGTAGCTGGATAAATGGGTATGAAGAGTCCTGAGCCTTGGTCCTACACAGCTTCATGGAAAGCTGGCAGAAATCAGGTTTAAGAATAGCATGGAAAGCCCCATACAGAAGAAATACAATACACTCCTGTGCAAGTATTAGTTTCTGCATGATGGGGTAGCTTTCCTCCAGTTTACCAGTTTCTGTATGGCAGGGCAAGCTCTCTCCACCCCGTTTTATTAGTTTCTTTATGACAGGGTATCTTTTCTGCTGTTTATTAGTTTCTGTATGATGGGGGGGTAGTTTTCCTCACTACTTACTAGTTTTTGTATGACGGGATGGCTTTCTCCTCCCCTCCCCCCGTTTATTAGTTTCTGTATGATAGGGGTATCTTCTCCCATGTATTAGTTTCTAAATGACAAGGTATCTCTCCCTCCATGTTTTTGTTCCCACACTGATAATGATATTGTTGCATCAAAGACTGCTCTGGAAACAAAAGAAAATGTAAAGGATCTGATGTCTATCACATATCAGTCTTGAAAATGGAAGGCTGTGGTTTCCACTCCTATGATCCTGATGGAAAACATACAGAGAAGGCAGAACATGAAAAAGGTAAACATGTGGGCATTCTGGCAGAATCCCAGCTTTCTATGTTCTAAAAATTAATTAAAAAGAATTCCTCTCTGCTCAAGATCTCTTTGGATGCAAGAGGAGCCTGGGCATATTTTCTGGGGCAAATGAGGAAGAAACCCTAGGGATACGCCGCCCTCTCCTCTCATGTCCAAATGTCCCTGGCATTCAGAATGCTCAGTGAAGGGATTTCAGTAGTTACAGTGGTATTTACAGAACATATTTCCAAGTCTCCATCCATGGTTCTGAGATCTATAATTGCTTAATTCTTTAACTCTCTCACAGAAAACACTGTTGATCTGGAGGTCCCTTTGCCAGATGGTATACTTGCATGTCATGCCAACACAGCCCAGAGCCATGCTAATAGCCAGCTCCATGGACAATAAGCTAGGTAAAGTTCATCTGTGTGTCTATGCCAAGGCCCCAATCATACGCGGTTCATACAGTAGTCAAACTCCCCCTCGCCCCCAGATTTCAGGGCTAGAGATTTTAGGTAGGAAGAATGGCAAGTGGAGCAATCCAGTATGATTGCATAGTCCCTGAGAGTCAAAGCAATCATCCCCTGAACACACTAATATTCTTAGAAAGAAAGCAAATCAAAACCATTGCCTAATAAGCAAAGACAACATATTCATTTTTTATTTTGTTTATGATAACTTGTTTCCCCAAGAAGAAGGACAGTGGCTAAGTGTTTTATAAGCAAAACAGTAAGTATTCATCCAGCTGGGAAGATGTTAAGGTTTAATTAGGGTGGTAGACCTGTTGGAGACAGAGATCCATTAGTGTCTCAGGCTCCCTCCAACAGGACCTGTGGTATACTGTTACTACTCTAGAAAATAAAAACTAACTCCCATCCAGGCAGCCAGAGTCTGAGAATACCTAAAAAGAAGACAAAGCAAGCAAACCCTTCCTCTTCTCTAACAGTCCTGTTGTTGGGATCCAAGTACTTCAGAGTTTGGTGCTCTAATTAAGACCTTAGAATGAGAAACATTTTGAAAACTGGACGATGCTAATCTATAGCACAACTCTGCACCTAAGACCTGGGGATCATTTTGAAAGAGAGGGCAGAAAGATTGTTAGAGCTGGAGGATTGAGGAGTTTGCTGTGAGATTGTATCTCCTAGAAATACAAAGTCCCACTAACATCACTGCCTAAGCTCCAGGGAAGAGCACACCGACTGTTTATCCAGTACCAAATGGTCACCTCTGAAAACAAATAAATGGCAACATCATACAGACAAAATATGTTCTATTTATGTATTTTGTAATATATTATGTGTGTATGAGTGTATCTGAGTGAATACACACACGTGTGTGTGTGTATGTAAGTGTGTATCTATGTTAGGAATATATATGTGTGTATATGTGTATGTGTGTATACATCCATATGTTAGGAATATGTGTGTGTCTATGTGAATATATATATATATATATATATATATATATATATATATATGCTAATAAAATAGGCCATAAATTTTGAAAAAGATCAGGGGGACTAGAGAGAAGAAGGGGAAAGAGGAAATATTCTAGTTATACTACAAATTCAAAAATATAAGTAATTAAAAATGTTCTTGAAGTCTGAAGCTTTGAAAAATAAATATATGCTCTGACAAGAAAAGTTAATAGAAAATAGAAAGTTACTAAGATGTTACCAGACACTTGATGCAGAGCCTCGGAGAACAGCCTTGGCCAGTTTCTAAGGAGATGCTGCTACCAGAACAGCATGCCTCCACGGAGTACTTACACTCTCTGTGTGACTCTCCATCAGTATCTGCTGAGTCTGAGTGCATCTCCCCAAAGTCAGATGCTGAAAAGTGATTACTCATGTGATACCAATGATGGAGGTGCTGTAGGAAGTGAACAAGTCTTCAGGATGGAGGAGGAGGATGCAGTCAGTAGGCATGGCATCCTTGTTAGCTATCCCCTGAGCTTGGGGTTCCCAAATGTCAGGACTGTCAGAAACAAATTTATGTTCTTTATACATTTTCTTGTGTAAGGTGTTCTATTCATGGAGCCACATGATCTAGTGAGAAACAACATCGCTAATGAGTTAGATCTGTGCTCGGGACACATAAAGCTAATTGCACATCATTTATTGTGGCCACTGGTGTTCTTGTTTCTATTGAGTGGAAGATAAAGGAGCCACCAAGGAGTTAAAAATGGGCCCAAGGTCACCCAGCCTTCAGTGTGAAAGGACAGTTCCGATAGATTTACTCAAGCTGAGTCTAAAAAATAGAGACATGGGTGGGGTGGAGCAGGCTGAGTCTACAGAGGGTTACTGTGAAAAGTGGCCCTAGAAATAGAGGCTGTCTCTATTCTCCACAATACTGGGATCCCAGATATTCCTGGAAACATGCTTAGCTTATTATGTGTGTGCTGAGATCTGAACTCAGATCCTTTCTCTGCAGTGCTGAGCCATCTCTCTGCCTCCTCTTTCCTATACTGTGTCTGTGGGAGCATCCACTAGGAGTCCCTTCACGACATTCAGGTTTTGTGCTGGTTGAACTTGTGGACCATTCTGTAAAGCACACAGCTATTCTTATAGCAGCAAGGCAGATTTCAGAGGGCTCTCACTTCACACTCAGGAGCAGGGAATGAAAGAGCTGAGTGTGGAGCTGCCCTTGTCTGCCTTGCAGTCCACCATGTCACTAGATAGGGATCCCAGCTAGACTCTGCACCCCACTGGCTCCCAATCTGCATAACCAGCTGGAGCAGAAGCTTCCAATAGCTTTGCTTTTGAGCATCAGTCCAGATTGGGTTCTTCCTAGGTTAATGTCTATGATCTGTGATTTAGGTCAGCCTATCTTCTGCCTCTCCAATGCTACCATTTTTAGTTCCTCATGGGTCTGTTGACTCTATCTCATCATAGAAAGTATTTTGGAGTATTTCAGTGGGAGGATATCACACTCTCTATTGTATGCCTTTGGCCTTTAAAGTCAAACCATATCTGATTTTTATTTAAATTTTTAATTCAAATATTTTTTTTCTAGAAAATCAGCATAGTCACTCAGAAGTTAACAGTTACTCTAAACAAACATTTTTATTTGATGATTTATTAGTCCACATTGTTATTACATTTTAATTTTAAAAATTACCTCCCAAGCAAAGAGTTCCTTCTTAGGTAATTTTATTGGAATATTTTTTTTTTTTAGAACACTTTCCCTTTTTGACTGAAGGAAAATTCTGCATGATTACTCCTTTGGCTTTTTCTGAAAATAACTTCCAACAGATGTTTTTATAAGCCCATCAGAGTTTTTAATAATGTACTTGGATGCCAAAGGAAGATAAAATGGCAGTTATTTGGGAAGTCACTTATGGGTGTTTTTTAATGGATAAGAATCATTTCATTTGGTTGCTGTGTAAAAGAGATATGCACCTAGAGATTTTCAGAGCCAAACAGAGTAACCACAAAGGACTTGTTCCCAGTGGCTCTGTGGTCTTTAACCCTGGGTTCCCTTCATAGTTCTCAGTGAACACTAAATGCCAATTTATATTAATTGGAATGAGGAAAAAATCCTTTCAACCTTATCCTCCATTTTTTTAAGGAAGACTTGAAAAATGGATTCTTTGTGATTTGTGCTTTGAATTATTTCCTGTTTCTCATGACTGGTTTTATTATAATCAAAGAAATTACAGTACACACAGAGATACTGAAAGGGGCCCCATCTCTGGTCGCCAAAGGCAGGGTGGCACAATTACCGGGAAAGGTCCTTTAGCCCCACACTAATTACCAGAGCAGGTCTGAGCCTTGTCACCCCAGGTCCCTCCCATTGCAGGTCCCTCCCATTGCAGGCCTCATTAAGACCTAAAACAGAAGGAGCTCAGGGGTGGGGGTGGGGTGGCATATCGCTATTTCTACATGAGAGGCAGAGAAGGGCATGCATGAAGAGAGTCAGTGCTGTTTAATAAATGATGTTTGGGATTGACCCTCTCCTAGCTGCAAAGAATATCAGTAATCAAACCTATACCTATTAACCATCTTATGTTTTCTTAAGTTAAATATTATAGTTACTATGCTTAATGTGTTTGGATTCAATCCACCCTACCCCCATTCTCTCTCCTCCAACTCTTCCTGCTCAGTCCTGCTTTTCTCTCCCAACTTCATGCCCCCTCATGCTCTCTCTCACTGAATCTACTTAATGCTGTCTGTGCATAGGTGTAGAATCACTTAGTAGAGCATGGGCACCCTCTGAAGGCCTGGATCTCTGAAGAAAGTGATCTCCCTCTCCCAAGCAGCCATCTACTGTTAACATCTCCTCAGATAAGGGATGGGACTTTATGAGCCCCTCCCCCATTCAGGCTGGAATTTTGGCTGGCTTTATCTTGTACATATCTTGAGCATGCGGTCCCGGCTATCACGAGTTAATATTATATTTACAAATGCATACCTTCAGGAAATGCGCCCCCCAGTATCACTTAAGTGTCATTTTATCACCAGTTATAATAGACATTATAAACATATATATGCATATCGATTCTTAAAAACAGAATTCAATTGATTTTTAAGTCATTCTGTATATTTTATTGAGTTACTGGGGCTATCAAATATACTCTCTTCATGAACGCATAAGGGAAAACTGGTGAATCTCATGGGGCATGGTAGTGCACAGCCATTTGAAGGCTGAGGTTGGAGCATCATAAGTTCAATGTCATCTTTGGCTACATACAACAAGATACTAAACCTGTGTCACAGACCCTCTCTATCTGTTATGGGCTTTAACCCATATGAGTTCAGAGGCCTCATGTCCAATGTTAACATGGCTGCATGGAAGGTTGGATGTGCAATATGAGAACTTTGGGGCCACATTAAATCTACAGACTGGGAACCATTTACTCCTGGATGCTCAAAGCCTCTCCCTAAATGAAGAATGTGTCCTCATCTGATGGACAGCACCTCACAGCTGCTCAGACCTGTGTCTTTTGCTTTCTTTGGACACTGAGTGGAGCTGGAGTCACGGCACAGCTCAGGATTTTGTGGGAGGAGGAAGCAAGTTTACTAAGGCAGGCAAGGAACTAGCACAGACAGACATTTATATTTATTTATTTTAACAACTGACAGAGATAAACAGTTTCACTCTTTTTGCTGTAAATTCCTTAAGCTTCTAGCCTTAGGTTCAAATTTCAGATATAAATACTACCCACTGTTACTTATGTCAGCTCCTCTCTCATAATCTGGATTTGTTATGTCATGGGCAACAGTTCTTTTCTTTGAGATAAATAATACATGAAACATCTTCCTTCTTTCACATTTGTGCTCAAGGGGCCTACTCATTCTGCCTGCCACTCTAGAGGGTGGAAAGCCTGGGACCGTCATGGGACTCATGACAAATCCTTGCACTGACATTTGACAGAAGGCCCAAATGAAGAGTGCTTAGCCTTGACCTGTGAGGTCTGGGTCACAGAACCCTGGCTAAGGAGAACAAGGGAAGGAAGTAAAAACAGACACACTAACACAATTTTAGTAAAACAGGGGGTAGGGTGGGTTTGCTACCACTCCTGCCACACCTGGAAACACAGCATGTTTCTTAGGTAAAGCATAAGAGGCAGGGGCTAGCAAGTCTCAGTAGGAGTCTCTATAGGCTATAAACATCTGGGAGGCAGTTGTTAGTTTTATACATACTGATCAATAGTTCATAACCACTCAGACTTGGACTTCCAAGAACTTTGCTGCCCCTCTTAAGCCCAGCGCATGTGGGCAATGGCTTTGCCAAATGTCCCATTTGGGCCTGAGGTCTTAGAGTCCTTGACATGGCCATGCCTGTCTAAAAATACATACTTCATCCACACAGGACTTCATCCACGCAGATCCCTAGGTGTCATGGTTGTCACACTCAAGCACAATGCAGATTACAGGCTATCTGTCACTTTTGATAAGGGAGGAAAATGGGGTAGGTGGTGAGTTAGGACTCTCAGCTTTATAGCTTTACTCAAAAATGACAAATATCTCAGCTGAGGCTGTTTATCCCAAATGTATCTAATTTCTTAAGCAACCCTTGACTGCTTTCCCATTGTTATAAGTGCTTCTATGGATGTAGATAAAAGACTCTCTCAGCAGAGTCTCATTTGGTGTTTTCTTGCTCTACAACAGTTGAAAACATTTTCAAATGTCCATTAGAAAGAGGGCTGAGGCAGTGAGGCCAGCACTGTGCCCTTCTCTCACAGTAACTGGTGAAACTTCCACATGGCACACCAGATCCCAGGTTTCCAGATGTAGTTGCATGCCTAAAACCCACCACAGATGTCTGAGACCATAAGTAAGATACATTGTCAACCACTACATGGAACCAAATGGCTAGGAGGTGACTGACAGCCCAGGAGTACGGGGAATAGATATGACATACAGAGGGATGACATAGATTCCAGGAAGGATGGGTCAGGATGCCACGGACTTTGTCAAGCTTTTTAGAATAGATTGTAACTTGAAACTTGAAAGTTAGTTTCAACAATATGCATTTTTAGGTTATGGGTAACAGCAAGCTGTTAAGACCATAGAAAGGAATCCAGTATGAAGGACTATTGTTAATAAGCTTGCCCTACTCAGGGAGTGAGGATGGACTACATGGGAGTTGGGTCCTAAAGAAACTTTTGGGAAAAAGTAACTCCATCTCAGTGGGTCAGTGACATATTAAAGAAAAAAGTTTGTTCTCTTTCTGTCCCTTCCAATATGTGAGGGCACAGAGGGTGTCCCTTCCAGAATATGAAATAATAAATCATTCTCTTAGAACTGGAGACCCTTAGCCAACACTGACCTGGTGTGTGTTTGACTCCCAACCTTAAGATCATGAACAGTAAGTTTCTGTTTTAAGTCTCAGCCTAAGATATTTTATTATAGTAGTGCAAATAAACCAAGACACCAGATATTTTTACTAGCCCAATTTCAAGTATTATGTTTAGTATTTGAGAGTCATTTAGAGGTCAGGAATACTAAATGAATCAACCAATATGGCATATTCAGACACCAGGCTTCTATCCAGATCAAAATTGACTTAAGCATTGACTGAGATACCAGCTAGAACATGTTTATTCCATCTTACAGCTACGGAATTAGAATTCCTATAGGTAGGTGTCAGCCCTTTGCGTTGTTTCCTGCAGCGCTGTTATGGGCCATGCTAAGGGCCCGAGTAGCAGGACTTCATCCAATAGCCACCTCTCTGTCCTCCCTAAGCTCACACACATGAAGTCCTCTATTGTGGACATGAAGACACCAGGTAGTCATCACTGGTACCACCTGGAGCCCCTGATTTATTTGGGAGTGTGATCACCAGCAATGTCAGCAAACTCAGCATTAGGGGGATAAGGGTCACCAAAGGACACGTAAATGGTGACTGGGTGTGAGAGCTTTACAATAGAAGAAAACTAGGAAATCACAGATGCTCAAATGCAAGAGATAAATAAAATCTGTGGTAACTGTAATGTAAAGAAGAAAAAAAGCTGCAGATATACTATAGCTGTTTGTCAAAAGAAACATAAAAACTAAAAGAATAACAATCAGGTAAAACAGCAAAAAGGGAAAGAGAACAAAGCAAGGTGATAGGAGTGAGAGATATGTTTTCATATAAGTATGTGCACATCTAGTTGTATGTGCACACATATCTGTATAAGTAAAAGTATATTTTAAATTTTGAACCATGCAATGTTTTATGCAGTCATGAAATTAAGCTCAATAAAAAGAATGGAACATAAAATTAAAAAAAATAATATCAGAAGTAAATACCTTAATGACATATATTGATAGTATGTTTGGAAGTAAATTATTTAAAATAACTTCTAAATACAATACTATTTTTTCTCTTTCATGTTAGTAAAGGAACTGGAAGGAGATTCTTTCCTTTATGAAGTAAGTCTGTTATTTGTAATGGTACAGGTGTAGTATGAATTTCTATACCTCTATTTACATATGTTAAGATAAAAAAGTTACCTAACACTGATATTTTTAGAAATCAGGTTTCTCACCATGGCAGAAGGAACAGGCATAGTAAGAAACAGCTTCGTGGTGTTGGGTTTGAAACCAAGTATACCACGTACTTAGGAATACTTTTTTAAAACAACACCTTTCATTAGGAAAACTTCCAAGCATGTCCCCAGTGCCCGGATACGGATTCCCTCACCCTGGCTCATCAGGTTTGCCAACACAGGCTAAGGCTCACCTCTGCTGCCTTTATACCACGACAGACCTAGTCTGTCTTGAAGCACACTCCAAGAGCATGATCGCTATTAACAAAAGAATCAATCTGCATATATGTCTAGATGGTAGACTTTAAGGTTGAGCTAGAATGTCACAATCGTATGGAAATATTACCAGCTTTTAATGTCACTAATGACTGTTCATGAACGCAGTAGGGTTTTAAGTCTATTTGAGTCAAGAGCCAGACAGGGCTCACATATTATGACCACATGAAATGTATTATGATTCTCATTCTCTCTCTCTCTCTCTCTCTCTCTCTCTCTCTCTCTCTCTCTCTCTCTCTCTCTCTCTCTCATTTTTTAAAAAAATTATGCCATGTTATGTAAGACATATTCATACAAGGATATAATGCATTCTGAGTTTATTTCCCTTACATATATCCTTTGTTTTTATTAATTTTTATGAGGGCATGATTCATCTACCATAAATTTCTCCATTTCAAAGTGTACAATTCATCAGTTTTACATATATTCACAAGGATTATACAGCCACAACTGTTGATTTCCAGCCATTTTCTCTTCTATCGCTCTTATTTTACAAATTCCTTTTCCATCTCTCTTTTTGTCTTTGCAATGAATTTTTGAATAAAAATGAATTAATGGCTCTGAAGAGTTTTTCCTAGCACGAATATTTCTGGTTGTGCTGAGTGATATACATTTAAGGAGTTTCTCCACTCTGATTTTCTGACAGTTCTTTGTTGGGACTGGAGACTGGGTCAGTTTTAGGGCAGACATGTTTGAGGGGACAGCCTCAGGGGCTGCTTGGTCAGTCAAGCACAGTGTGCTATTGTGGAAGCTGCATCTTGCTATCACTTGTTGAGAGTCCAAATGATGTCAGCTAGCAAGAGAGTTGATTCTTTTTCTCCATCACTTAAAGAATTAAAGGGCAGAAAAATGGCTTAGTACAAAGTGGGTGTCACTAGCAAGCCTTGCAGACTTGCCGAGGAAGGGAGACTACTGACTCAAGAGCTTTGGGTTTGGACAGGCTTGAGTAGTCCCTGAGCTGTGACCATTTTTATCCACTCTATTGATTCTACAGTGTTCGTGTGTCCTGTCTGCTACTTGAATTGGATCCCCCGTTTCTATGCAGGAGCACAGAAATAGCTACTGCTTGGCTGGGGACTGTCACCCATCAGAATGGACCTCTATTTTTGGAATTGTAATACTTGAAAAGAGAAATGAGGAGAAGGGAAGTGCAGGCAGAGAATAGTGCATGAAGATTCATCTTGTTCCTCACCCTCCCTCTTTCCCCTTCCCTGATGACCCTCCCCTTACCCACCAGGGCCTCAGAGTCACATGCACTGATTTCTCGATGGTAAAACTATGACTTTCCAACTTCCGCATTTCTTCTTCAACCTTTACGAAATCAGTCAATAAAGATAACACTTCCTTCAATTATACTTGTATAAGAAACATATTTTACATAGGAAAGTACAATGACTCTATTACTTTCTCTGATTATCACTGATGTAAAGAAGCTGACTTGAACAGCAAGAAGTATGTTTTAAAGGCATGTTTACAAAACTGTACATGTAAACCCACTGCAGTTGTTGCCTGTGCTGGTGGACAGCTTCGGCCAGTGGGACATCTCAGAATGGGTTCTTAAGGCTGGGCATAAGAGTAGCAGCCTCTGAAAATTTCTCAGATACCTTATATGACAAGAAAGTCTAGTTTAGATATTCAGCCATTTAACGTTTGTACTTACTTGATGTGTCTCTGTTTATATATGGGCATGCACATGTGTACATACCAGGGCATACTACAGCACACATGTGGAGGTCAGAGGACAACTTTCAGCAGCCAGTTCTCTCTTTTCACCACATGGGTCTTGGGGATTGAATTCAGGTCCTCACTGTAAGAAAATAAGGCCTGGCAGCAAGCACCATTATGCTCTTGCTGGCCCTGATTTTCTGAATTTAAACTGAATCAGCAGCTTTCCTAATAAAGTGGTCCTCGAAGACTGCTATCTGGATAGAAGCCGTACTTGTTACTCTTGAATTCATCAGTGTTTGCCCTGCCATGTCAATAGTGGATAAACGTGTGCTTACAACTCCAATCCCTCCATCTCACGTTCAACAATAAAGTATCACGCACTCCCTTCTCTCTCCTTTCTGTATACCCTTGATAAGGATCTTAAAATAAGACAACTAAAATGACAAACGTGGCTTACTTTTAACCTACCTTATATACTCAGAAGCCCTAGAGTAATCCCGTCAAGCTGATGACTAAAACTGGTGTATGATTCTCTTGTCTACGCTTTTTGGTTTTGTCTTTTTCTTCTGGGGTAAGTTGTGGGTGAAAACTTTACGAAAGCAACCATAAAGTAAGTGGGGAGCAACTGAGTGGGAAATTTGAATGTGAGCTACATGGTTGCCACTGGGCAAAAGCTGCACTCTCAACTATGACATGGTACTGTGACTGTCCAGTAGGGCATCCTCTCTCTTTGTGGTTATAGAATGTCAGACCCCCTCAATCACAGTTAAAGTCTTGAGGGAGATGGGATAAGGAAGGCTGGAAGACAAGTGGGGAGGAACTAAAGGAGGGAAAAAAGGGAGGAGAAAGTAGAGGAGTAGTGGGGAGAGAGGAAGGAAACAATGAAGCAGGACTTGACTGTTGAGGAATCTTAGTAAATCATAACAGATATGTATATAAATATATGCATATATATGTTTGTGTATATATCTATATCTATATCTATATATACACATTCTATACACACATATATAGATCTAAATACGTGTATGCTCAACATTGTAGAGTTTGAATCTCTTAACAAAGAAGGTGGAACAGTTACATCTTCAAGCTGTGATCAGAAGAGTGCCTACTAAAGTCAAGGAATATAGTTATCAGTACAAACATTTAGGAGGGAAAGGCTCTGTGTATTGCATATCCCACCTTCCAGGAATGAAGTGCTTCACCTCTTCTTTTGTACCTCACTTTTTGAAATATGTTTAAGTTCCATCGTGGAAAAAAAAAAAAAGACATACTTACTTTGAAAACCAGGAACCTTTGTACATGTGTGGCTCATCACTATGGTAAAGGAAGAAATGCAGACAACTTCTGATGCAGTTGGATTTAGGTTCAGCAACTCACAGAGACTTTGGGGGGGAGACTATCAGGAGCTCGTTCCTCAGAGCTACTCCTCCCTTGCTAGGCTTTGTTAGAGCCAACTGATGCGGTCGAGGAGTCTAATAAGGTTCACATGGACTGACTGCAAGCATAACCCTAGCAGAGGCGGAATGCCCTTTTCTAGCGTGGTAGCAACAGAAACAAACTTCTTATATTTTCACAGCAAAGGTAGTTTTCATGATGAACTCCAAACGTATCTGTGCCGTTGTGAAAGGAGACAGTGTAATAACCAATTATCACTCTCCCACACGTAGCCCGGAGCATTGAGAATGGCAAACAGCCGGAGAATACACAGCCGTGGTAATCCCTGTTAGCAGGTGTCCGAGAATATGTGCATCTGACGGTCAGGTAGTGGGATTCAACCGACACAGTCTTAAACATAGTTGATGGAATTTACCAGTATCTAGATGCATGAATATAAATGATCGCCTAAGTGTTTTAAAACTTATGTATATGTTGTCATTGGAATAATAGTCAACAATATGGAAAACTTAACATTCAATACCCAGCTGGCTGTCACAGCCATTCAGTTAAGCAATACACTCTTGTTTATACTCCACATGTGTTTATATAAAAAATGCCTAAGTGCTCAACAATTACATTACAGGATACTGGGTGTGATGAGCCTGGTCATCTTTGTAATGCATATGACGTCATTTATACATTATAGTTATTGTGCGGTAATGCTACATCATAATTACCTCTCATATGAATGAGATTAAATGACGAAGAAGGGGACTTCCAGGTTTTACTATGTTTCTGAAAATTAAAAATCTGTTACACATGTTGCTTCAGCACTTTTTGAAAGGACACATGAGAAAATATTTGTATGTAAAATATTCAGTTCATCTCTAAAGTGTTTTGTTTTTCAGACTGAAAAGATAACGGTAGAAAACTCCAAACATCGAATGGGATGTATTTCTTCTTTTCTATCAACGTCTCCTTGATGAGGATGTTTGTCTCCTCTGTTCTGTCATGGTTACCTGTGACTTCCCCTTGCTGCACTTCACACCTCTGAATGCAACCTCATTTTACAGACAGTTTGCACAGGTAGGAACCACAGAATCACCTTTCTGTTTGAAACACACACACACACACACACACACACACACACACACACACACACGTGTTTTATAACTTTCATTCTTCTTTCTGCTAAAAGAGATTTTATTTGGTTCAGGACATGTCTATTTTTGGAGTTGGCAAGATGCCTAAGCTGTTCTTATACACACCTCCAGGGAGTGAATAAAGTGTGTGTTTGTGTGCGTGTGCCTGTGTGTATGTGTGCCTGTGTGTGTGTTCAAGTATCCTTTGTAGAATTCTTTGTGAAAGCTCCAGGAAATTCATGATCTCTGAGGCTAAAAGTGAGAATTAAGGAAATTGTGGAGCTAAAATTCTGACATGCTATCTTCACAATTCATTGGGTTTCTAGGCTTCAAATACCTTGCTTTTGTAACTGCCACATGAAAAATAAATAAAGAATTGGAGACTCAATAAAATAGTAAATGCTACTGAAATTTGTTATAGTTAAAAACAGAAAACAGGTAGGTATCAGTCATACTTAGCATATTAAATTCCATGTTCACTAGCGTAAACATGGGCGCATGGCAGCTTGATCAAAGATCCAGCCTACATTTACCTAAACAATATTCTTTTTAAACAATTAAAATAAAACTCTTATGCTAATGTGTATGTGTGTTTCAGTGTGGGGCCAGAAGCTGACACTGGATCACCCAGAGCTAGAGTCCCACGAGGTTGTGAGGTGACTTCAGCAGGTGCTGGGAATGGAACTAGGGTTTTTTTTTTTTTTTTTTTTTTTTTTACAGGAACGATAAATGCTTTCCACACTGAGCCATCTTTCTGGCTACATACAAATCTAAAATGTTCACATTAAACAAAGTATACACACACACAATTTGACTAAAGCATACACAGTAGCCAAAAGTGAATATAATAGAATCATTAAAGTATACAATTTCTAGACATATATGAGCTAGGGAAATGGAGATCCTACTCTAAATGCAAAGAGAGAAAAATCAGTTCAGTCAAAGATGCACTGATTTAAGTACAACTCAAGAACTAAGAGTGACTGACTGGTTGCATTTATTTATTATACATTTTACCTGATTTTTCAATTTTACCAACTCTCCTTTAAATATCAATTCTATTGTATTTGCCACATTCAAAGTTTGGGCAATTTTCAATGAATAATCTTATTTCTAGATTTTTCTTAAGAGAAAACAAGCTTGGTCAGTGCGTGGCATCCCTGTGAAGACCTTCCGAGTGACGATCCCATTGCTGTACATCTAGCAGACCAGTAGTCCAGCTAGTTCATCAGTCACCATAGACCAGCTTCACCTGCTGCTTCCGCCACCTCCTAGTATTCCGTAGGCAGTGGAATATTTCTGGATTGTGTGTGCCTACATTCAAATATTGAAAGTTCTATCCCAAGGGAGAAAGGTAGTCAATAGTATTGTCCAGCTTTAAAGGCTATGAACCTAAGAATGACAAGCCCAGCATGGTATTCTCAATAGTACAACTTTCATCTACAGACAATCAACAGATGTTTAACTGAACTTAAAGCACACTGAATGGGAGGGACCTCATGCATTTTGAATTCACTGATACACAATCTTAAACCCGTTGACACATGCATATCATAGTGAGCTCACTAAAATTCATCATTTGTAATTTGTCACAGTGGGGTGCTCCTGTAATCCCAGCACTCGGGAGGCTGAGGTAGGAGGAGGAAAGGTTTCATGCAGCCTGGCTACACAGTGAAGCTGTGTCTTGAGTAAGACAAAACAGAAGCAACGAAAAAGCAGCATCTGGGATTATGAAATCTGCTAACTTTCATCTTGTTTGTAAAAACAGAGCCCTGGATTCTTCTGAAATTAAAAAGGGACTTGCTGTAAGTAGCATCATGTTCTTTGAGTGTTTCCATGGCGACATCCAACTTTTCCTTAAAAATGACTGATGCAATTCTCATTAGAACAAGATGGTTCTTGGCAGCAGTTTAAGTGTACTTGTGTGTCTTGAAATCTCTCAGTGATGGATTTGTAAACTGGTCATATGCTTTACTGCATTCTTTCACCTTTTAAAGTTGTATTTATTTTATTTATTTTATGTGCATTCAAGTTTTACCTGTGCATAGACGCCTCACAAACATGCAGTATCTATGCAGACCAGAAGAGGCCTAGAACTAGAGTGGGATCCCCCAGAACTACAGTTACAGAGCACTGTGAGCACCGTGTCTGTGCTGGGAACTGACCTTGGGTCTTCTGCAGGAGTAGCTCATACTCTTAACTCTCGTCTTCCCAGTGAGTCCTTTAAATAAGCATTATGAGTGGCAAAACTCAGACTCAACTAGATATATAACTCACCCAAAGGAAAGGAGCTACAATTCAAAGCAGGTCTCTCTTGTTCTAAAATCAGTTGTTTTTGTTGTTTGGTTGTTTGTTTGATTTAGTTTGGTTTTGTTTGTTTGTTTGTTTTGTTTTTTGAAACATTTTCTCTATGAAATAGCCTTGGCTGTCCTGGAACTCAATTTGGAGACCAGGCTCGTCTTGACCTCACAGATATCTGCCTCTACCTCCCAAGTGCTGGAATTAAAGGCCTGTTCTACCATGCCCAGCTATAAAATTAGTCTTAAGTGTTCCCTTTATCTGAATACATGGAGTGAGTCATGACACTGGAGCTGAGGAGTCTAAACATCAATTCCAGATATAATCAAAGTAGCTATAAAAGTAGAATTTAGATTCACTGAAGACAAATTTACTGGTTCTAGATTCCCTCAGAACATCTTACATCAGATACTATAGACTTCTGATATTGTGAGATGTGGTGACAGGACACATAGAGTGAGGTAATGTTGTCAAGTGGAGAGCACAGCCAGAAGGATGGAGAAGCCAACACTGCAGCTCTCATACTTATTAGTACAAAGTTAATTTGTTAAATTAAAATTATTATATTTAAATCTTCTTCCTTTCCCCATACTGCATTGATTTTTTAAAAAAACTCTGCCTTCATACTCCAAGAGAAGAGAAGAGGAGAGAAGAGAAGAGAAGAGAAGAAAAGAGAAGAGAAGAGAAATTCATATCATGAAAATAACAGCTATAAGATACATTCAGTGAAGGCACTGACAGTATTTCACAATAATTCCACTGAGGATCAGGATGACTTTGAAGACAGACATAAAACCAGTTGCCAGTTTTAGTGCTCACACCAAAACCTTCGAGTTGGGATATGATACAATTGTTAGAATTAAATGTTCTAAATTTGGAGTTGGTGAAATGACATTCTGAATTCACAGATGAAGTGTCCCTGTGCCCAGCAGAGTGGCAGCTGAGCAGGTGACCACTTGCTGAGACAGGTTTATCAATCATGTGAGAACTCAGAGAAGACAGAAGTAGGAAGGGCTATCACCATACATGATGGTGGGGACTCTGGTAAGAAGTCATGGTGACCTCTGTTACTACTGTTCAGTTTAAGGTGAACAGGGAGGATCACAACCAATTGTCTAGAACCCCCTTTCTTTCCTAGCTTCTCAATATCATTTCCTATTTTGCCAATACCAGTCTAGAGCAAGAATTACCCTAAAAAGCCCAAGAGTGATTTCATTGACAATTATAACCCAGCTTAGTCACCCTGGATGCAAGGAAACCATGGGAAAGTGGCAAGATAGTGATCAATAACCTTTCCTTCCTGGTACCTGTACACATAAACACACAAACACACACAAACACCATGCACACTCACATACATGTACACATATACACCACATACATATATAACACACACACAAGCCCATATACACTTTCACATACACTCACACATACACACAAGACACACAGTCATACACACACACCACATACACTCTCACACACACAGACACATATACACACACTTATACACCACATAAGTCCCTCAAATCCCCTTGTTATGGCTAAGGGTGCCTCTGGAAGACAATCATGACATCCACACTTCTATATGCTTAATCTCTTGTTTAAAAGACAGGTGGGAAAGGCTTGGTGAGTCAAAGATAAAAGCAGTTTTTGAAAGTTAGCCCGACAGAGAAATTCCCTGTAAAAAAGATGAAAGATCTGTTTTAAGAGATCCTTTACATTCTTAGCCAGAGACAGCTTGCCTTTCATGTCTCTCAGAGGTCACTCCATGCTAGGACAACAGCCTCCAAAGGCATTTGTTTCTCACTATAAAAT
This sequence comes from Arvicanthis niloticus, assembly GCF_011762505.2. NCBI lineage: Eukaryota > Metazoa > Chordata > Mammalia > Rodentia > Muridae > Arvicanthis > Arvicanthis niloticus. The sequence goes on along the minus strand of NC_133436.1, from coordinate 7,215,895 downwards.
GGTAAGGGAAAGGGGGCTGGCAGAGGAATTTGGTGAGGATATAAAAAAACCCGTGATAAACAAGCTGTTCTGATATGAAGCCAGCTCCGTGACTCATCTCGTAAGTGAGCAATCCCTTTCACAGGAAATTTATTCTATCTCACCAGTTATTTTCTCTTTTGCCAACTGACCTGCCTTTCAAAGATATCCAGCTACTCTGCAGAGAGATCCACCATATGACCCCATCTATTGTCTTTAGTTCTTGTGTCTTTCATGACTTGCAGCTCTCCACTTTAAAAGCTGAGCCTCTGGGCAGAGGCTTAGGCTGCAGGAAAGGTGGGGCCAACAAAAATCCCAGGAAAACAGAGGATCAAGCAGTTGTCCTTTGGACTCCCAAGAAGAAAAGAAAAGATGCAGGAGAACCCAGAGCAACAATAACAGCACATACGGCATTTTCTCCATGGGAAGCGGAAAGGATGCTCAGAGATGCACGTGGGAAGATGAGGCTGGTCAGCTTTGCAAAGGGGGCAGGGGGCGGGGTTATGGGAAGATGTGGGTTGGAAGCCTAGGCCTTGGAGTATGTGAGAAGCATTAGCAAGACTTTGCGCATGCCCTTTCCCATCAGATGCTGCTGTTGGGTGGAGAAGGGGTGAGCAGTAGAACACATAGATACATTGTGTTAAGGGAACCTGTAGCAGTTACTATACTAATTCTTTCTGGTAATATCTTTGGGGGGGGGGCGCCTCTGGAATGCTTGATATCCAAAACCAGGTGTCAGGAAAAGGGGGTCAAGAGGGATGTAGATCATATGGTGGCACCTGCACCTGCACTGGGTGGGAGGAAAGACAAGGGGACCGAAGGCAAAAGCAAGAAGGGCAATGGGTTTGAGCAGTTCCAGAGATTGCTAGCTAGGAAAAGAAGCCAGGTGCCTGGAGATGCTCCTGAGCTTCAGCTGCAGATGTCTAGGGAAAAAAAAAAGATGTCTTAAGATTATATTTGCCAGACTTCACTTTGCTGATGGTTCCAAGAACTTGGCCAACCAATATGCATATTTTAGAAATCTCTTTAACTTAAGGACTAAAGCAGAAATGAAAAAGGGGAAGAAAATTTACATTAAATTTTTCTAAGTGGATTGAGAGCAAGAATCCTCCGAACATCTTCAGACATCCAATTACACAGAAAGCACCCTCTTTCTCCCATGTTAGAAGACCTACTCTGGGATTCTTGTTTTATTGTAATAAAAAAAAAAAAAAAAAAAAAAAAAAAAAAAAAAAAAAAAAAAAAGACTAAATCTGGACAGTTAGACTCATCTCCAGACCCCTGAAGCAATGTGTCCAATCATACTTCCCACAGGGAAGAGATTAATCGCCAAGGGGCCTCAGGTTAACTGCTAGGATGGATAACTAGAAAAGGCTTGCTGAAATTAATCCTTGTGGTTTTATGTAAGTTTCATAGCCACAGCTTGATCACGTTGCAGCAGGGATGGTTTGGTTGTTAATGGTGATATGCATCCTGAGTGTTTTCCTTGGGCATCTTAGTTTCCACAAAGCAGGTGGTGGTGACTCTGCCAAAGAACACAGGCGAGTCACAGCAAGGCTGAGTCCTTGGCCACTATGTCCAAGGCATTACCTCAGCATCAGCTTCTATAGTATGTCGAATACCCTATTAAGGCATGCTCGGTCCTAAATGCTACCATGTATGTTGAAGTCAGTGGTCATAACAGCCATGTGTGCCTGTGGGAACCAAAAATGTTAGCCTCTACTGGCTTCTGTTTTACCCAGCTGCTGATTCATCCAGTTCTGTCTTTCTAGCTCTCTGTCCTGGGAGTCCAACACTTGGGAACCGTGCCAACTAGCTTCCTTATCCTCTCATCTATAACTGGGTTCAGAGAGAGGAAAGGACCAGTTGGAGACTCGTGTGCATTGAATGACACAGAGAAACGTGCAGAAGGAAACTGGACATCCCTCTCCACCTCTCCACCCTGTCAGGGATGCTGAATGTCTAGTTCTTGCTAGTGCCCTCCAGCTGGCTGCTCTCTCTGGTTTCTGTTCCTGAGAAGCTGTAAAGCTCTTATGTGCTTTGGCACTTGTCTTGGCTCAAAAGGAGACACAGAGTCACCAAGTGCTCAAAGTTAGAAACAATGACGACTCTTAAGATTGTGGTTTTTAGTCACTAAGAGGAGGTGAGACAGACATGCCAGAAAATATTTCTTTTATTCTCATTTGTTTGGTGAACAACTTTTTAAATAAAGGTAAATCTTAAGTTTAATTTTTTTCAGATACACTGAAATGTTCAGTGGCTTGAATTAATAAAGTCCGTAACCAATGTAGATGCATTTCTATTCTGCTAGCGCTAACTTTATATTATTGTGCATATATATGTCACATACACAAATCATATACATGCGTCAAAATCCATGGCTATCTGCTTTCCTGCACTTTCTGGTACACCTGCATGTAAAGATTTGGATTCACATAGCCACAGTGGGATCGAGACCACATTGAAGGAAGGCCCCTACCTGCTACACTTGCTGTTTAGCAAAAGGTGTTCAAGAGCTTTTGTAACAAATAAGTAGATTTCCAAGTTGAGCACCTATAAATTTAAGTATACACAGACCAAGCCCCAGTATGTATTTTCTTGGGAAAAAAGGAAAAAAAGTTGAATAAGGTCAGCATTAATATTTTTATGCAGAAGACTCCAACTCCCCCTTTCACTTTATTTACAGGGTACTCAAGAGAAACACGAAGTTTTTCCATATATTTAGAGCTAAGTAACTCTGATGTTTGCTTTCAGTCCTCAGTCAGTCATTTTTTTAATGCTATGTCTTCATGCAGCAATATATTTAAGTTGTGTACTGGCATGGAGGAGACACAGCAGTAGGCACTCAATGATTTATGATGCTATCTGTTCCAATAACACACTGGTGTTGTACGTGTGCAATGGCTTTCACGGACTTTGAAATGCAAACATGATAGGAATACCTACTGCACTCAGTGTGTGTTGTCAGTCTCTTAAAATATAATTTCTTAGCACAGTGCCTTTTCTCATTTCGAAGAGGAAAACATACCCCTGTTCTATCAGAACCCAGCCCGCATCACAAAGAGGACAGACACAAAAGAGGCTGTATTTTTAGAGAGTGACAGACAAAAGGATTTTATGGCTATCTCTTCCAATGCTTGATGCCTATTAAATATTTTTAGAACTCATCTCTCTCTCAGGAGCTCCAGCCTTTGCACAACTCCCCTCACCTCTTAATGGAGGAGGCATAAGAATGCCTTTTGTATCTCTTTGTGGTTGTGTCTTTCTAAGGCTAGAACATTGGACTTCTTAAAACATTTGCCAGAAAAATGTTCAGGTTTTCCATGTCTGTCATTAGCAAAGGAGCTCTGGACCAACTCAGAGATTAACTCCTCATCTCTATACAGAGAACACTTACAGTCTGCCAGGAAATGAGGATGACGTCAGGATCACAGGGTATGGTGGAGGGTCAACACATGGAAAGACAGACAGATGGGACACTGGTCTAGGCAAAAGGCCAAATCTGCCCCATGTCCTGGAAACCCAAGGCAATGTACATGACAAAGCTTAGTGTCCCTAAACTTCACTTCAGGCAGAGCTTATTTTGTTGCAGAGAGCATTTGAATATTTCTAACGGCCTGATCTTCAGCCTACACACTAACACACTAAAGCAAGTGTCCAGACACATAAGATAATCCTGAACAATAGTAACAATGAAGCAGACACATAGAGTCAGGGTCATCTGTTACTGATGTACACAGGCTTCCTGCTCTTGATGCCTGATGGTTATATATCCATTTACCTTACAGCTCAGCCTGGGCTTTCACTAATGCTGCTGATGGCAAACACTCTGCTAAAACTCTCAACAGCCACAGAGATGCCCAACATCACCTCTGCTTTGGGATCTAGGCCTTGATGAGCCTAAGAAGCTTGCCAAAGTCAGACTACACTGCTCAACAAGGATGTAAGCCAGAATCGAAGGCCATCCAGCTCCCTGATGTGTACAAATCATTGTGGTGTATTATCCAGTTTGTGTTTACATGTGCAGGCATGCACACACATGTATGGGTACCTATAGAAGTCAGGGCATTGTACTGCCTAGAACTGGAATTACAGGCAGTTATATACCACCTTTGTGGGTGCTGAACCAAACACAGGTTTTTTGCAAGAGCAGTGCACAGTCATTACTAGCCATCTCTCGGTCCCTGGCCTCTGCCAGGTTGCTCTTCAGTCTCTGTCTTCTTTCAGATGCATGGTCCCAGGAACTGTATTTGAGCTAGGACACTAAACTGTATTTGAGGACCAGGACATTTCTGCATCCTGATGTCTTGGACAATAGCCATATATTACAATATCCACACATTTCTATGGGTGTGGATGCTGAGGCCCCAAGCACAGAATCTAGAGGCTAGCTTCTCCTCAGTTTCAAGATGGCACCATCTCAGTGTATTCTGTCCTGGGGTCTCCTCCTCTTCTCCAAAGTGCTGTCATAGCCTTATGATCTCAGCCAAGCTACCATCTTTATTGTCCAGTGTTCAAGCTTAGTCTCACTGCATGGTAGTTCTTCAACAAATGAGCTTTGGAGATACACTTCTGCCCCTGAGGAGCTTCAAAGCTACTAAAAGGCTTATTTTATTTCCCAAGTTTCAACTTTCCCTATTCTATGATGACATCTGACATACCTGCCAGTCCTGACGTTTAGCACCAAGCCACCAACCCTCATTTGTTCCCATGCACCAGATAACAATCCTATTCTGACACACTGCTGAGATGCAGTTTTCTCAAACCAAACTTGTTGTCATGGATGAAGATGTTATGTTTTCTCCACCTTGGCTTCAATAGATACCTTGAGTTTTGAGTTAGATGGAAGTAACACTCTGCCTACTGTTCTCTACATTCTGTGTATCAATCAGCAAGTCTTACTGCTGTCTATTGGCCTCTACTCTATTCCTTTCATGGATTCTATCTGAAACCTGAGTCAATGTCCAGAGAAATTCACCCCGGATCAATATGGCTATCCTCCAAACAGTGTCTATATACCTGGGTGTGGTGGGCTGAATGTGATCTGGAGAGGAATGTAAAGAATGAGGCTGATTCTCCATCATAGGTGTTCAGTATGAATGGAGCTGTGTGGCATGGAGTGTAGATAGATGCTAGGGGCCCAGAGAAGCTTAGATGATGCCATCAAAGTCATGATGAGATACTGTGGAACAGTTTCAGCTTCCTGAGGGTCTAAACAGAGAACAAGACTGAGCTTATAGTGACTCTCAAGCCTTGACAAGTGAGAGATCATAAGCAATTATAAGTGATCTTGTTTAAGAGTCTAGACTCATGAGACCTTAAAACACAGTAAAAGGAAGTTAATATTCTTTGATTGTCCCTCTACAGCATCTGTAAGTTCCAGATCAATATTCTTGCTCAGGAAGTTCATTATGAATTCACTAAAAACATGTCCTGGTACTCTGATGGTTAGTCTCAATTACCAATGTAATTGGATCTGGAATAGCAGATCCAGACATGTTTCTGAGAAGGCAGAGTCTGTGTGGTGCTTTGAATGAGAATGGTGCTCACAGATTTATAGACTGAAATGTTTGTTTCCCAGCTGGTGAACTGTTTAGAAAGGATTAGGAAGTGTGGCCTTGTTGGAGAAGATATGTCTCTGGAGATATGCATACCAGTCCTGCTCTCTGCCTGAGGCCTATGGATCATCCCTTAGCTGGTGCTTCACCACCATGCCTGGCTGCCTGCCTGGCTGCCACCATGCTCACCATTGAGTTGTAAGCAAAGCCTCAGTTCAGTGTTTTCCTTTATAAGTTGCCTTGGCCATGGTGTCTCATTGTAGCAAAGGGGCAGTAACTATGATGGTCTGTGAGGACATTCTAGGGAAGGTTGACTGATGGGGGAAAGCCTTCCCAAGAGCAGGCACCACCCTGTGCAGCAGCCTAGACACAAGGAGGCTGAAGACAAGGCAGTGCTTCTACTTGCCTTCTTGCCTTGCATCTTGTACTGTTGATCTCAGTATTGCTGCCATTGCTGTTACCTTTGCTGCCATCAGAACTTAGTGTCTTGAGCTTTCCCATGGAGACTGAAGACAGTGGCTCTCCAGAAATCTACCAGGACTTCTGTGGCAGACTTGGACCACCGACAGAGGCATCCAGCTCTCTGCACTGAGCCTCCAGCCCTCTGGACTGAGCAGCTTCTCAATTTTCACTGTCTCAAGCCTACATGGGGCTATTTTTAGACTATCCAGTCCTTATTGTGTAATCAAGGTCTCTCTCTGTGTCTGTCTCTCTCTCTCTCTCTCTCTCTCTCTCTCTCTCTCTCTCTCTCTCTAGGTTTTCTCCCTGTACAGAATTCTACTGCATATTCTCCCCTTTTACTCAGCTTCACTGAATACAGCCATGATGCTGAGGTCCTATGACTCGGTACAATATGCGTCCTACCCCCAACACATACACAAATACACATATATGTATACTTCCAAGAAAACAAAAGTAAATAGCTTCAGAAAACATGACCAGTACCTCAAATATCTATTAAAAAAAAAAAACAAATGTTGCCTATCAAAAGGTATTTCAACTTCACTTATTTTGCACCTTGCAAAAAAGAAATATCAAAACTGTGGTATTTTAATAAAACATTCACACAGAATATCTATTAGTACCTCCTATACTGACCTCTACCACTCCATCTAAATATTCTTCTCCCTCCAATCATTGTGTATCAAATTCGTGAAATCTATACACTTGTTTAAGCAACTCTGACTACAGCCTCACCTGAGAGACTAACTCTACTCCCTCCCCAAGCCAGCAGTGGAAAACTCACACTGTAGGCACTAAGGGCAGTTCAGTGTCATGTGTTTCTCTGCAGAAAATAAATAACTCTTTACAATGTCTATTCATCCATCACTCTGACTCTCAAGCTTGCCTTCTTCTAAGACTCAATACCGGGAGCCTTCAATCGGTTCCGATTGATGATGTTCATCAGAATGTTGAATTAGTAAAACATTAAAATGTACATACTGGAGTATTATGCAACTGTAAAAACTGCAAAAGACCTTGAAAGATAACATGAATGGCTACTGCTGGAATTCACCTCCATTTCCCATTTAAAAACACTAGAGGGATGTTTTAAACAAGAACACTGGCTATATTTGCGTAAAGAAATACAAGAAAAAATGAAGATAAATAGCTTTATATAAACAAAATCAAGAAGGATGAATCAGAAACAAGGGTTTTACTGAGCACTAGTTGGGGGTCAATGGGGCAAAGTGCAACCAGACAAGAGGAATTTCACATAAAGGAGTTCACCAAAGATACTACAATGAGAAAAACTTTCAATGTTGACTTCTGTTTGCAAAAGGGAACAAGTGAATGTAGCTGTATCTTGAATGGCTGGAGGGAAGATGTGAGGAGTCCTCACATTATCTATTCAGTGTTGAGTGACAGCCCAGTTCCTATGGAATGATACTCACTCCTAAATGGGAAATTCTAAGCTCTCTGTGGCTTACGGCTCTTTATTTCTTTCCCTCACAGTCCATTGTTTAGGTAAGACTTGGAATCACCATGGACTCTATCCTCTTGACATTCACTCCTGTTGTTTCTGTAAGTTCCTACTATAGGGATAGAGATTTTACTACATGGAACTGTTCTCTTGTGTGCCCTCCAGTACTTGCCTGGTCTGCAGATGGCACCTGGCAATTCACAGCTAGAAACAAAACAAAACAACTCACTGTACACATGTATGAGTGAATGTGTACATTTGTAATTAAACCTTGGTATGCATGTATATATATATATATATATATATATATATATATATATAGTATATTATATAATTAATAATAATTAATGTAATACACACACACACACACACACACACACACACACACACACACACAGGCTTCTCACAGAAGCGAGAAAACAAGACAACTGTAGAATGCTCCAGAAGCAGCCATCACTAACAGCAGTGCCTCAGTCTCTTTAAACAGAGGAGTACTACACACAGGCACTAGCACCCACTGGGCTTTGTCAGGACAAGGAAGGCTACTGCCCTGACACATCTATAAAGATGGCAGTTGGTGTCTTCTCGGGCTGCTGTTTTCTCTCAGATTCCCAACATTACCATGGGAAGTTCAGCTGTTAATTTTGTATAGGGTTTCCAAGCTCTTCTCAATGCTCAGTTATTTCCATTTCTTACCAGAACAGAGTACAATTTTCTGTTTATTTCTAAGTATTTAAGAACTAGGTCTCCAAGCCCAAGAGATTTAGCATTAGGAGAAGATAAGAAAATCATGTGATGATTTCTTCAGACAAATATAATATGGCTTTATTTTCCTACCTATGGCTTTGTGAAATCAGTGTTGTCTATTTTGAGATTTTATTATTGTTGTTGTTGTTGCTATTGTTGTTGCCACAGATTTTGTTGTTGCTGTTGTTATTTCCTTATTTGCCTTGTCATTGCATTTGATTGACACATCAGTATTATTTTGGCACACTTTCAGTTATTATTTTTTTTTTTTACTAAACTTACCCAGCTTCTTGTAAGAGTTTGAAACCCTAAAGATCATATTATATTTTACATGTGCATTTATTTCTGTACCTTTATATGCTAATATCATGTGCTTTTTTTGCTTTGATATTTTATAAGGAAATATATTTTTATAAGATAAATTTAAGTCCCAAAGAACCAAATCTTCTAAGGAATTAGTAAATAGTGTATTTCTATTATTCTTTAATATATGTTTTAAAAAACTTAGTAAGTATACTTGCTTGAAGTACAAAATAAATAAATCTTCTTAAGGTACAGTGTTAAACAGTGAAAGGAGAAGAAAGGTATTCTCCGGCAGGCTGTTCTGATTAGTCCTGTTCTGGATGACTGGGAAATCTGTAAGTCCATCAGAAGTGATCTTGGCCTCAGTTGTCCTGGTGCCATGGCTTAGGATGACTGGGAGCTCAAGGAGAATTTGGACTCAGAAGAGAAGGTCAGGACACTAATGGCTCAGGGTTGACTGGTGCTAACCCCTAGAGGGAAATTTTCCATAAAAGTAATTACTTTACTATATCTAAGTCTCTGTTCAATGTTCAGATGGGAGTGGTTTCATTAAATGTTATTCTTTCCACACCATAAATTAATCCCCATTCTGTATATCCCCTGTGAATCTAAAAAGAACTTGTGAAGATTAATCATTTAATTTGTGTAAACTGGTGAGATTGTTTTCTCTCACTCTCTGAGAAGCCCGGCATATGGCCGGCTGCACACAATAAATGCATTTTCACAAATTAATTTACTGGACAACTACTCTGTGTCTGGGAGGATGTCTGGCCATGTTGGGATAGAGAATAATTATAAGGCAGGGTTTTTTTTAACTCTAAGAAACAAAATTCAGAAAAAATGCAGATTTAAATAGATCATGATTCAAGATACCTACAAGTCTAGGAAGGAAAACAAACAAACAAAAGGCACAAGAGTCAGCTGTCTGGAGGAACTCCAGTAGAAAGGAAGTTCCTGCCCATGTAGGGCCACCTGCTGCCTCCATCAGAGAGGGCAGAGGGGCCAGATGTGTTCCTTCACTCAGGTGGAGCTGCCAGTTGTAATTCCATGTATAATCAGCTAGGAAAACTATCTGTGGGCCAGCTGAAGCACATCTATAGGTCACCTTCGACTGCTAAACTGCACCTTCAGACTGGAAATGAGAAAACCACCTAGATTTAATCCAGCACAAAGTCATATATCACAAGTGACAGGTGCATGAAGGGAAGTGAACCTGAGACATGGGCACAAGAAGTGTTCAGATGAGGAAGACCTGAACTGTAACTTAAGGAAAATATCAAATCATTCAGTATAGAAGATGTAAAGAATAAAAAAGAAAAGAAAAAAGAAAGAAAGAAAGAAAGAAGGAAAGAAAGAAAGAGAATAAGAAAGAAAGAAAAAAAGGTGCTGTCGTGCTATGGCTCATTGGGCTGCTGCGTGGAAATATTCTAATCAAGAGATCCAACATAGATGAAAAATTCTGGAAGGAATTGCAAACATTGACAAAAACAATGAATTGTTTTCAAATGGATTGCACTGTGAACTACAGCCACAACCATGCCCTCCATGTTCGCCAGCAAAAGAAAGCACGCATGATTATGAAGATGGAACCCCCTGCTGTCTCTCCCATTCCTAAGATACAGAAGCTAGTTACTACTCATGCATTATGGGATCAAGAGGGTTTTGTGGATATAGCCATGTCCTTAACATTTGTTTTTTTGGATACTGTGAAATTGTCCGGCTGACAATTATGTGAAGATGATATTTTAAGGGTTAAGGTGCTTTTGCAAACCCCCTTCTCCTGGAAGTACCTTGCCTATGCTAGACATCTGATAAGAAAAAAAGCAAGTGTGTGTGTGTGTGTGTGTGTGTGTGTGTGTGTGTGTGTGTGTGTGTGTGTGTATACACTGCCTGTCCACAGCCACGGCTACCAGAAGCCAAGGAGTCATCATCTGTTCTTTGCAGCTGTGCAAGGTCAGGATATATCCTTCAAACCCACTTTTTATTTCCTGATCAATGGAGATGTAGCCACCATGGAGTGGAGTAAAATAATATTTGTGGCCCTCTGCTAAGAAAGAAAAGTCAAATGCGGAAGCAGCGAAGGTCCTTGTGGGGAGAGAGAAACTGGAGCAACACTGGTTGGAAGATTTAGAGATTGATGAAGAAAGAGTCAGCACTCACAGAGAAACAGCTGATGTCAGGAAGCCTGAGATAGGAGAATTCAAAATTTTCATTTTAATATTTACGGCTTGTAGTGAAATTGATCAGTATCTCCCACATAACGAGGCCATGAAAGGAGAAAGTGTTTCAGGAAAGTTCACTGTCCTTTCTATTTTGATGTTAGTCTATTTCCCCATCAGTAAGCGATCCTACTGAGTGCCTCTCCTCAGTAAGCGATCCTACTGAGTGCCTCCCCTCAGTAAGCGATCCAACTGAGTGCCTCCCCTCAGTAAGCGATCCTACTGAGTGCCTCCCCTCAGTAAACGATCCTACTGAGTGCCTCCCCACTTCTGCCAGTTCTTGGGTAATGTAACTTTCTTGTCACCTTTTATAAAATACAATGTACTAATCTGTTGTGTGTGTATTGGAGGGATCAAAACTGCTTCCTTTAGAGGAAAACACAGGCTCAAGCTGGCTGAGCCATGAGAGGGATATGTCAAGCCTCCAGACTGCCATTATCAAACTATATTGTCTGATGCCAGGGCTGTCCCTCCTCCTGTTCTTAAACTTCTCTCCTCATGGGCAAGAGCTGAACTGTGCTGCCAATTAATACTGAAGTTTGTTCAGTTATACGATAATATCCTGGAGAAGTTTCCTTTTCTTGCCTATTTATTCAAGTGTGATATTTTAATAAAATACTAATTTTGTTTCATTGAAATCAAGAAATTAAACATGGAGAATATCAGAACCAAAAGAAGTAAACAGAGGTCTCAAAAGGCCACTGATCTCAGAGACAGTATCAGCTGTTAGTCTATGTCTCTACAAATATCACCAACCATGACATGAAGGACAGTGTCTGTCCTCAGGGACTACAGCATATGAAACACCCATATTTGAAAACACTCTCACAAGCCTACCATCCCAGCAAGAGCAGCTCCATCTCAGCCATTCTCTCCAACACACGTTGCCTCAGACATTGCAGACCAGCCGAAAGTTATACCAATCTTGAACATGACTCTAGAGAATGACCTTTATGTTCGTTTTGAGGTTACTTTAAATATGATGACATAATAATTATTATTAAAATCTGGAGGAGGCAAGAAGAGATTATTAGAAAATAAAAGCAGAGTTTCCACCAAAGCTTGTACAAATGTGCTGTTAGTGTCTCACCATGCCCACAAAAAGGTCTGAGCTCCATCTGGGGACTCGGCTCCTGAGGCACAGTACGGGTGTAAATGTTCTTAAAGTAATGACAGACATGGTTGAAATCACCCCTAATGCAACAGGTTCTTACTGCAAGCACTTCTGATGTTTATTTTTCCTGTAAGCAAGCAAAGGAACTGAGGAATGGGCAAGCTGATTCCCTGACTCTTCCTTGGTACCCTACCGACCTTGAGCAAAGAAATGTCACTGAAACACTCGCAGGACTATGTATTCTGAACACTCTATGAACACTTTGGAGGAAATCTGTCAGATAACTGTAGCTTCTTGCTGCCATAGAGTATGTCCACTTCTTGATGCTGTGACTCACTCTCAATTTAAACAAACAAACAAACAAACAAACAAACAAACAAAAGCCTAACTATTTCAAACAGCTTGTGCTGGCCTTTCCCATATACATTTCTACCCTGGCCAGAGGACAGTACTTCCCCTAATGCTGACCAGGGGAGTCAGTTGATTCTGGTACAAAAACAAAAAGGTCATGATAGGTGTAAACACTCCTTTCCAAGCTCTGTAAGCAGACTGCTTGCCCTGTGTTGTGAGACAGCTGAGAGACAGCCTGTGCATTCTAATACTGCAGTATCAGGCCGAACGAAAGGTTTCTTCCAAGTAGTATCTTCTAGCCTGCTTTGGCCCTCTAGCATGAGTAAAGCTGCTTGAGCTGATTACATAAAATGCAGTGTCACACTGACAGTGGCGGTGGCATTAAGAGGCAACAAGGCAGCTACAGTGACAATGGTGGCTGAGACAACCTGATGGTGGCATTGATGTTGACAATGGTGGCAACAACAAACGCAGATGGTTCAACCATCCTAATGACAATGGTGACAAGAGCAATGGGAAGCAGCTACAAAAACTCCAGAAAACAGATAGGGGAAATACATCACCATTGGGATTCTAACATTAGGGTGAGAGTAACAGCGTGGAATCACCAAGGTGCTCAGCTATCCACTGTGCTCTTTTTCTCCTGTTGGTAATTTTTTACCTAAGTGCATAGAAATGTAAAATCATGAATGTGCTGTTTCTTAAGAGAGCCCTGGACAAAAGGAATAAGAATGAGATACATGATAATTATGGGGTTCTTGGTTGAAATAGAGACATATAAAAAAAATAAGAGACTTCTGGTCAACCACTACAAGACATTTTCTACAATTTGTTAGCTAATGGGAGGAGTTTAATCCATAGCTAACATCAATTTCTAAGTTAAAACTACACAGAGAGAGAGAGAGAGAGAGAGAGAGAGAGAGAGAGAGAGAGAGACAGAGACAGAGACAGAGACAGAGACAGAGAGACAGAGAGAGAGGAGAGAGAGACAGAGAGAGACAGAGAGAGACAGACAGAAAGAGAGGAAGACAGACAGGCAGACAGACAGACAGACAGACAAATACACAGAGAGGGAGAGAGGGAGAGAGAGAGGGAGAGAGAGAGAGAAAGAGAAAGAGAGAGAGAGAGAGACATACATACAGACAGACAGACAGACACTATGGTTTAATTGCACTTTATGACCATTAAAATTATGTTGAGGCTTTCTTTTCAACATAACTGCTCTGCAAAATGGTGATGATGTCTGTGGAGATGGCACAGTGAATGGCAAATTTTCTAATAAGCATGAGGACCAGAGTTTGGATGTCCTGAACCCAGGTAAACTCAGGAAGGAATGGACATAGCCTGTAATCTCACCACCAGGGGGGTAGAGGGAACTCCTCAGAGCAAACCTGTTAGCCAGATTGGTCAGCCCTGTGACCTCAGGGCTCAGGAAGAGACACTACCCAAAAACATAAAGTGGAGCAAAATCACTGAAGATATTGACACCAACATGGCCTTGCATACATGTGCATGCGAATGAGCATGGACACACAGCCCCAAACAAAAAGGACCCAACTCCAGAGGTGCATGGGTCAGAGGGCACTCCAGCTTCAGAGTGGGGATTGACATACTTCCTAACACAGGTAATTTATTAGGAGGGCCAGTTATGGAAAAAGAAGCCTGGGATTGCTCCTCACTGGGCTAGCCTCCTCTCCCTTCATTCCCTTAGGAGGCCCTTACTAAGATCCAAGCACACGCTGCCAGCAGACTCTTAGATCTGCAGAACAAAAAGGTAAATAGACCACTTTTCTTCATAAGCTTTCCAGTTTTGAGTATGCTTTTATACTAGAAATTCATTTAAATGTGTTTAACTAAAAGTCACTTCCTTGTACCATTTGATGCTTTGTTATACTGCTTGGAAACATTGTTGATTTTCAACTTTCAGATTTAGAAGTATTTATTATATATTTTTTTAAAAGACTTGTTTAAATGCTTGTGAAACTGAGAGACCGTGTTTACTGAGAGTTGTGAATGGTTTGGGGAGGTGTCTTGCTGCAGGCCTCAGAATAATTTACTGACTCTTGATTTATTGATCTGCATCTAGTTACATAAAGTATATAAAAGTTATATTAAAAAGGCTTATGAAGAATCTCTTAGACTTAGGAAAACTACTGAAGTATCCCACATTGAAAAGTGTGTGTGTTTAGAGGTAAAGATAAGAGGTTCTAACAATGTGGAATCTTCACTTACTTAATTATCATGTGTATAAATTCAAGTTCTTGGCAGAAACCATCTCTGTGTCTAAGATCCTACAGACTGATTCACCAACTAGAACATCATGACTGTTGAAAGGTGGAACACTGCCGGTCAACGGCCAGCATTTCATTCCCTTTGACAGCTGATTCACTATCAACCTCTACATCTGACCCACCATCCACATGGCTACTGCCTAACATACCTCTATTGCACCAACTCTTAAGCTAAGAACAAATAAGAACAGATATCTGAACACTATATTCTATGTGCCCCACTTGTTGCAGCACTATCTGATGACCCCCAACTATGTGTAAACACACATGCATACTGTTCTGTGACTGTAAAGGCTCAAGTGACCTCCTCATGGTGGGTCATATCATTCATGATGAGTTGAATCTCAGTTTCTCAGAATCTCTCAAAATCCCCCTCCTTCCCTCGCCCACCCCCCCACACCCCCGTCTCCCAAGTTGGTCTGGAACTTGTGACAATCTTCCAGTCTCAGGTTCTTAAGTGCTGGGATTATGGCTAGGAACCAGGATATCCATCTCAGGGTAAGTTGAATCTTGTTCCCTTGCCATCTCCATAAACAAATAACTCAGAATAAACATTTTTTATATAATAACATTTTTAATAAACATGCTTACTTTAAATCACAATGATTCTTTATTGTCAGTAATGCTTTTGTTAAAAAATTCCTAATATTTATGATAAGAAGATTTCAGGGAATCTAAAGCCTTCTGGGAGAGGGAAGGAAGCTCAGATCCCATCTCCCTGGCTCAAAGCTGCAGTCCCTTGCCATCCTCATCAGTACATGTCCACATTTCCACTGCCCAGTTCTAAGACACTTATTCTTTAAGCTTGAATGCTTCTTACCCTTTTATGGTCTGTTTTCCCTTCATGAACTATTCTCCTCAAGCATTTATTTCATTTCAGAGATGCAAACAAGAAAGCATGTATTTGTAAGTATGTTTATGCAAAAATATCTATTTACAAACAGAGTAAGGCGCTGCTTTGGAATCATTGACTTTCACTGCTTAGAAATCATCAGTATTAAACAAACAGAACCGTCTGTTACTAAAGCCACCTTGCAGCTCTTGGCAGTCCTCATCTGCAGGGCATGTTCCTTCTAAGGGTGGGCTTGTCCTAGCCGGCATCCTAGGGATGTTGAGAGCCTTGGGGTGCTTGTCACTTGGCTTTCCTTGGCCAGTTCTGTCCATGAGACTTGCTGACCTATGTTCCCCTGCCAGTTCTTAGCAGTCATCTCTTGTCCTCAGCCTCACTGTGACTGGCTTCCTGCATGTCTCCAACCTGTCAGGCACGTTTAGAACCCCACTCCTATCCCCCTAGATTTTGCTATTCATCTGACTTTATGACATCCTCACACAAGGGGAGTGTGTAATCTATTCCATCATCTTGGTCACTGATGGGAATGTTTAATAGCCCTGGGCATAGGGCTGACCCCCATGACACACCACCTGTGCCTGCCAAGTTAATGGCGTGCTGCCATTAATTACTCCTTAGGAGAAGTGTAGGGGACAGCAGAGGATGCCACCGCTCTACCATTTCCAAACATGGAGACAAGTGCCCTATGGGCTTGTGGGGGGTTCATTTACATAGCCAGAGCCTTTCAGAATTGGACCAAGCTATAGGCCTTCTTTCCCATACACTGTGTACATATGCAATACCGATAGCATTTTCCATACAATTGCGGTGTATTCAAGGACTCCCCCGGAAGTTCATTTCTGAAGTTCCTAGAAATCTAGAATAAGTTTTATTCATAGTAAAAAGTTGAAAGTACTTAAAGTACTTTCAACTATTATACATATATTCATCTTCAATATAATACTATGTTTAGTGGTTATAATGGAGCAACCATTTTATGGTACTTTCTAATAAAGATGACATCACATATGTGGATGAAAACCATCTTGAGAATTCCTTGTGCTGAATAAGAATTATTCATGCCGTTGAGTTAAAGAACTCTTGTTCTGTTAAGAGGAAAAAAAATTGATTTTAAATTATAATGAAATTCACATTTCTCCAAATGCCCCATCTTAACCATTTGTAAAGTGCTAAGTGTACCCTGGGCAGCAAGAATTGCATCCACATTACTGTACAGCCTATCTTCAGAGCCATGTCAACTGTCAATGAGACTGTTTTGTTTCTTTAATTCAGTAAACACCGTGGTAGCTAAAGTGGCTGATATTGCCACAGTGTTTTTAACTGTTGGTTTTTAGCTCAATGCATTCATTTCTTAAAATTATAAAAAGATCATTTAGTTCATATCTATATTCTATAAAACTCCATAAAATCATGGTAATATCTTCTTTATAAATGTTTACATTGTTTATTTCTGACCCTGGATATTCTCCAGAGTGAAGAGATGGGGGACTGGGAACAGTTGACATTGGAGGAAACCCAAGGACCATAGAAGGACTGGAAGGTACCAGGCCAATTAGCATCATGATCTGGAGGGAGAGGGCTTTGTGAGGAATCTGCAGAGGAGATGGAATCTGGGAAGGTGAGCAGCCATAACCAGGAAACCATGGGGCTGAACACAGATACAAACAATATGAGGTGTGATACAATGTTGGGAGCAGAAATCAACAGAATTTCCCACAGGTTTCCATTACACAGCTGGGTATGGATGGCATCTGTTATAACGCCCTTGACACCAGGGTTGACTGAGGCACAACTAGACACTGAAAGCTACTCACAACCTGTGGTGTAGAAGACTGAGCATTCTATGGCCAGGACATCTTCCCACACTGAGACTATTTTAAGCCTAGGTGTGATTAATGGCCTGTATTTCCTGTGAGTTTGTACAGATCAAAGTGGTAAGTTGCAAGCAGTGAGCCTTCCTTCATATATTTCTCCACCCAAAAGAGGTCAAAATGTTTTAATAACATATTCAATACATATTTATGGTTCCATAATTTATTTGTGACTCTAGAGTTTTGGCGGGCTTTTCTATGTTTGTACTAAATAAGGGTGAACTCATAGCAGAAATATACATATACATATACATAGCAGAAATAGAGACACTAATAGAGACACTCAGAAAGGTGCAGTGGCATATGTGAACATGAGCAGGCAAACATGTAAGGTTTGCCTGGCCTTACTCCCTTTCTCAAGTGACAAATAAGAAAGATTTATTTGGATACTCACCATGCTGTGTTATTGGACAAGCAGCAAAGACTATAGGAACATTGAGAGCTGGTAGAATTTTCAGTGGTGGTGATTTACATTTTATTTGATGAAAAGATGAGTGCTTGGCTTATAGATGCATTGCTTATAATCCCGTCTAGTGGGAGGTACAGAGAAGAGGGTTTCAAGTTCAAAGCCAGCCCTTACCACACCATATGTAGTCTGGCTTACTCTGTATCTCACATTGTTTTAAAGTCCTTCCTGCTTTCATATAGCTTTACTCTATTTAAGCTCAGTGACATTTCATTGTGTATGCATCAGGTTTTATTTACCTAGCTATCTAGTGAGAAGATTTTGCAGAAAGGTGGAAATTGAGCCTAGCCCAAAATAGTTAAGCTCCAGCTAAATCAGATGACTTGGACATCTTGTGTGACTAGGTTTATCCTGGGTGTGCTTTAAATGTTTAATGGAGTCTAAATTAAACATCAATGCATATATTATGCCATTAAAGCATAACCTACATGCTTCAGCTCTTCCATACATATTTCATAGGTAATATAAGGTACCCTGATTGAAACTTTACTTTCTGTTGTGCTGTTTTCCATTTTCTATGGATTTCACCCAAGTGTCAGAAACTCTTGGATTCACGGGGCTGGAGAGAACTTTGGGGATTCTCACTACAAAGACAGGAACTGCTGAAAGGACCCTGCCTCCAGGATGCTGTGATGGTGGCCAAGGAAAACTGGATGTGACACTGTGTCTCCTAAGGAAGGGATAAGGCAGCACAGTGATGGTTGCTTGTCAGGAGGTGTCTGGAGGTCTCAGGTGAATGAAACTCCTGGGACAAACAGCCACAAGAATCGGAGGAACTGCTATGGTTGCCTAAGTTCTCCACCTGAACATGGAGACAGTTGTTAGTTATGACAATTTCACCAGGTTGTAAGATGTGCCATTTTAAGCATTGTGGGATGTACAGTTCAGCTGTGCTAAGTGCACACGTTCCTACGCAGGCATCACTTCTCTCCTTCTCCAGAAATGCTCTCCTTCCCAGCTGAACCTCTGTCTATCAGCTGATCACTTCTGCTTTCCTCCTTCAGCTTTAGGAAATGACTCTGTGTGTGTGTGTGTGTGTGTGTGTGTGTGTGTGTGTGTGCATGCGTGTATGTGTGTGCATGCATGCATGTGTGCTCATGCACATATGTGCATGCGTGAGTGTGCATACATAAGTATGCATGAGTGCATGTGTGTGCATGTGCCTGCATGTAAATGTGTGCGTGTGCACGTGTGCTGATGGATTTGTATCCCAGGTATCTCACACAAAAAACCATACCGCATTCACCACTTTCTCTCTGGCTTGTGTTATTTATCTTTATGCCTTTGAGGTTCTTTCACACTGTGGCATGTATTGAATTTCATTCATTTTTATAGTTACATAAACTTTGTAGTGTGTGTATATCAGACTCTGTTTACCCATTAATCCCCAAATGGGCATCTGAGTTGCTTGCACCTTTTGGCTATTGTAACCAGTGCTACTGTGAACACTCTTATGCAAATGTGTTTGAGCTTCCACATCCAGCTGTTCTATGGGGACATCTTGGGTGTGCCCACTCTGTTCATAGTTCTTAATAGGAAGTACTCGATTGTGATCCAGGGTGGCTGCAGCATTCTATGTTTCTTCAAACAGTTCCAAGAGCCCAGCTTCCCAACATCCTCACCGACACTATTTTTCTCAGTATTTGTTTTGTTCTAGATTTTCTTTAAAAAAAATTAATAATATTTACTTGATTTATATTATATATATGACTGCTTTACCTACATGTAAATGTGTTCACCACATGCATGCTTGTCAGAGTCCCTGGTACTGGGGTTACAGACAGTTGTAAGCTACCATGTGGGTGCTTGGAATAGAGCTTAGTTCCTTTGCAAGATCAACAAGTGCTTTTAACCACCAAGCCATCTCCCCAGCCTTTGTCCCAGTTTTTGACGCCAGTCATCCTAACAGGTGTAATAGTGTAGTAATCCACTGTGGTTTTGATTAATGTTCACTGGTGTCCAGCATATTTCCATGTGCTTACTGACCCATTTCTGAAAATTTGAAAGTGAAAATTTATCAACATTACAGCTTCAGCATGTCAAAGAGATAATGTTTGTAAAGAAAAAACCAAATCAAAGAAACTCAAATAGGTCACTTTTTTTTATGCTGAATATAAGCGTTCTAGCAAATCTGGAAATCCTGAGAGGAAACTCAACACTCATAAGGAGGCAATGAAGAAATGTGTTACAAAGGGCAAACACTTGGTGTGCCACATGGGAGTGGAAGAAGCCGGGCCTGAAGTGGGCACACGGCAATGAAAACAGTGGTGGAGGTGACTACAAATGGGTGGACAGGAGGGCAATGCTATTCTTATAGTGAATATACTTAATTAATGTAGAGACAGATTCTCACTGTGTACACATGGCTAGCCTTGAACTCTCTATCTATCTAGACCAGGCTGGCCTCAAACTCATAGAGATCCGCCTGCTTCTGCCTCTCAACGACTGGGATTAAAGATGTGTACCATCATGTCCAGCCCCATAGGAAATATATTTAAGAGAATTTCAGAAATACATTTTTCTTTTATTCATTAAGGTGTCTTTGGTATATTCATTTAATAAATGTTTATTGCTTAAATCACCCGATCCTAAATTTTTCCAGAAGAGTATGTACTTATAAGAAAACAATCATTTTCAAATAAAATTAAAGTCAAAATCATATGAGTTTTTAAATTCAAACATACATAAATTATTAATATGTAAGTAACCAAAAGCCTCCTACTTCTTTTGACCAAACAGATTGTAAGCTTGGAGTTAGAACCCAAGGACCAACAATGCTGATACACAGAGTAGAAGATTTCTGTCACAGAAAATAGGAAATGTGAGGGCCATGTGGGAAGAAGATTTTCAACCTCAGTTGTCCAATTTGACCAACCATGATCTATCCAGTTAAACCTAAACCTAGTTTTTCTGTTGTTCTGTGTTCTAAGATGGTTATATGTATAAAATTAGGCAATCAAAACATTCAATACTCTATCATCAAACCATACCAGGCCTTAGGTACATAGCAAACACCATCATTATGCCATTAAGGTGTTGTAACAAACCAATATGAAGAAGACACTGATCTGAATAAAGCCCAGTATGTATGGTTAAACAATGTATTCTTTTAGACTCCTATTCAAATCACTGATATACTAAGATCTCCCCATTATGAATTATACTGAATGAGAACAGACAAATCACATGATAAGATATCATTAATACACAATAATTCTCTTGTCTGCATGACTCTTTGATAATTGATTAGGAAACTTGTAGCTTTCACTCCTTGTTAAAGAAGTTTTTTTTTTTTTTTCAGCAGACAGAAGTTGCCATAGAGATCCACAACTGACCAATATACAGAGACTATGTTACTGAGGTGAGCTTAGCTCCAAATTGGTACAACTACAACATAAGCCCTGTACACAAGGCCAGGAAACATCACAGGGGACTGGGTGGAAAGAAAATAAAAACCAGAGAACCAAGATGTCTGCTACTAGTGTCTTCTACACATGAAAGGAAAGCTGCATCCATGGAGTTTTAAAAATATGGTGGCCTACGCAGTAGCTGCATTATAACGTTAGTGTTATGTATACATGTGTGTGTTTATGTGTATAAATAATTATAGAACATGTCATGAACTTGAAGGCAAGTGGGGAGATGAGTCACTGGAGGAGGTAGAGGAGAGACACAGAGGGGGGAATGATACAAATACAGTATTTCTGTTTGAAATTCTCAAAAATAGAAATAACTAAATGACATTCAGTATTTAGGTATGCAGTTATATAAAATGGCTGGGTCCAATTTCTGGTCATTTTTCCAACTATAGGTACATATTCATGGGCTTAATTATTCAATCCAAACTTTTCACATATTTAGTCTTAGTTTATTTACAATCAATTCATCAAATAAATAAAACAAGAAATAGCTGAATGAGCATCCCACATGTTCTTGGTCACAGCAAGGGTGTGACCTGAAAAGGGTGAATTCTTGGGAGAAAAGTGGTCTTGCTTGCCCCAACATTATACCTTTGTCTAGCTTTTTTGTGTCATTGGTGTCTCTGGTAGTTGATTTCCTCATTTATACAACAATTATCGTAAGGATAAAATGAGTCAATCCATATGATAGCCCTGCTACATTTCAGCAAAGTGATCAAGAAATGCTACTTTTTACCTTATATATTTTATAATTATGTTACAGAAAATACCACTGAATTATTTCCAGTACATTTCAGTCCAAATGAGCAAAAATATTCAAATATCTTGAAGCATTACTAACATGTCCAATGCCTCCAAAAGTAATTTTACAAGGAAAAATTATACCTTGATAGTTATTAGTATCATTAGTCAATACATAGCATCTTTAAGTCAATTTGTATGAAAAATAGTGACTATTTACAAAGATCTATCCTCTGACATGACAAAGAATCTGGCGAATTTGGAGGTACTTATAAGAGATAATGGTACATGGAAGTAAATTTCTTCATTTATGAAAAATTATTATAACTGTTTCATAGAAGCATCTATATCTGGAAAAGGCAAATAATCTCCAATTTTGAGGCAAGAAATGTAAGCTATTCTCATAAAGATCACCAAAAAATAATACTGCATTTCCTCTAGGTTAATAATTGTAATCAATAGAAGACAGATACTGTGCAATGCCACGATGAGTTGACTGCACATAGATATTCAAAGAGCCACCAACACACTCCTTGACCTGCATTACAAACATTGACTCTTGGCATAGAGTAGAGAAGCATTCATGTATGAACAACAGATTTCAAATAGGCAATAAAAATCTACGGAAAAATATATTTGTTAAAGAATGATTTTAGAACAACTGGATATCTATATAGCAACAGACAACACCATTACGGCTTTGATACACATTAAGCACCATATAGAAAAGCCAATCCTAGAAGAATCTTAGTTGCTAATGCAATATCCAAGTAACAGAATGTCTACAATAAATAAAAGAGAAACATTTGTCACCTTTGTACAGGCAAATAGTCCAAAGACATTATAGGAAGGTATAAATATAAACATAAAACCGTAGACATAATTACCTGCATTCAATATAAAAGTCTAAAAATTAAAAATTCTTATCTTTGAAAGCTATTAAGAGAATGAAAGTTAGAAACAAAGACCGAGACACATTGTTTGTAATTAAATGTTTGAAAAAGACTTTGGAGCTAAAAGACTGGAAGTTCTGAAATAGTGAACTATATAGAGGCAGGGAACTAAGTGGTTAGAGCATCATCCTAACGTACAGGATCTCAATCATCCAAAAAAGCACTAAACACATTTCTTTTTAATTTCACAAATAAAGATCAGAGAAGATGTATATGGATGGAAGATAAGCATTAAAAATAGGTATAAAGATAAAAGCTATTAAATAGACACAAATTAAAACTATAAGATGTCATTGCACATGCCTCTTAGAATAGTTAAAAACCCTAACCAGAGCAAGAGTTAGCTGGTATACAATGTGGTTAAGCAGAAATTCACAGCTTTAAAAGCTATAACACCCTACCTAAGTATTATCCAGTAAAAATTAGTCATAGTCTGAAATATTAAGAACTAAATAAAACACTTCAAAATGACTCACAAATAAAATAGTACAATGAAATAAAAATAAGTAAGAAAAATTAGAATAATTGTCTAACATAAACATAAAGATACAGCATACCAAAATTCAAAAAATGCAGCTAAAGAAGTATAAGAAACTTTATGAGAGTCAACTCCTAAAAGGAAGATAAATTTCAAATCTGTGACCTCAGGTTGTGCCCTAAGCCAAGACATTGAAATGTATATGAAAAGTAAACCAAGCAGAAAAAGCAAAACAATAAATATCAGATTGAAAAATCAATGTTTGAGAGGAACAGAGAAAATAAAGTGAGCGTGAAGTCTTTTTAAGAAGACAACGTGATGCACTGATTTACTACATTCCTCAGAAAACAGAAGGCACAGCACTGAGGGCAAGGAAGGATGGCTGCTGCTGAGTTTTCACACGGCAAAAACAGTAGTGAAACAGTGAAACAGTGTGAAAACTCAGCAGCATGGTGGTCACACCAGGACCTTTACTTACATGTGCGAGCATATGCACATGTCATGTGTGTGTAGGCCAGAGATGAACATCAAGTTTCTCCATATGATCTTTTGAGACAGGATCTATAACTAAACTGTACATTTACCAACTGGCTAGACAAGCTGACCAGTGAGCTCTGAAGATATGCCTGTCTCTGCCGCATCCTAGTTTTTTTCTTCTACATGGTTATTATGAAGCTAAACTTGTATCCTCAGCCTTGCCTGATTGGCACTTGACCATCTGAGCAAACTTCCCAGTCCACTGTGACCAGTGTTATATCACCAAGTCAGCAATTCTGTGGAAGGGAAGAGAACCTTCCTTGGAAGAGAAATAAAGCATAACACATGTAAACTACAAAACAATACAAGGAATCTTCATAGTCTCATACCTACTGAAGACACCGGATCTTTAAAAAACTCACAGAGAACTACAGGTCTGGATGTTTCTCTTTGCTTGAGAATTCAATCAAACATTTACAGGCAAACACCACCTATTCTCTATGGAGACTTAAGAAAAACTAAAGACAATGTAGCATTCCCAACCCGTCATTCTTAGTCAATATTATTATCATAGAAAACAGACCAAAGGTGTTACATAATATGAAAAGACTGGAGCTAAATAACAGAATATAAACTCTCAGGAAATAAACGGCAAAATTAACAATATTCCATGGGCATGCGTAATGAAACATATGTACAATGGGGTTTCATTCATCCATCCTCTATGGTACTGGTTCTCAACCTTCCTAATTCTGTGACCTTTAAATAAGAGTTCTTCATGTTGTGGTGACCCCAAACCATATGACTTTGCTACTATTATGAATTATAATATGATATCATGTAAATATATGATAAGCTAGATATCTGCTATGTGTCCCCTGTGGAAGGTTGTTTGACCCTCAAAGGGGTCACAACCCATAAGCTGAGAACCACGGGACTAGAGGAAAATAGGTGGAACTACATATCGTCACATGAAGCAAAATAAGTCAGCCTTACAAAACAGGCATTACATATTACCTCCCATAGAAGAATCGTGGAGGGAATATTTAAATAATTATAAAAAATAAAATTCCATAAAAGTAAGGCTGTATTATTTTTTTTATAAAATTAGATCAGTATATTTTATGAGGGTTTTGCCTAACTATATGTATAACACACATATGCATGATGCTCAGAAAAATCAGTCAGGACATCAGGTGAACTGAAACTAGACTTACAAATATTTGTGAGCATGCGGCTGGGAACTGAATGTGAGCCCTCTGCAAGAGCAGCAAGAGTTCTTAGACACTAAGCCATTTCTTCAATTCAAGGTGTACTCTTAGAGGCCGGGGGTGGGGGGGCGGAGAGGGGAGCAGACAAACAGGAAATGAGTATGATCAAAGCACATTATATGCCTGTATGATGATGCCATAATGAACTCAACTTTCGTACAGTCAATATATGCTAGTAAAAAGAAAACAATGCGAAACAACCGGCTCGGGTGTGCTGTAAAACGAAACTTGCATTTAATGTTTGAAAATCATATATAATTTACTATTTTTACAGACGGAAAAAAGCAACATAATGAGCTCACTAGATGTGGTCTAAAAGCATTTGAATAAAAACCCGTATCTATTCCTCTTAAAATTCCACAGAAAATTGGGAATACGAGAGAACTTAGCTAACATCAAAGCTCTCTGAAAAACTAGCTAACAAACAAGATGGTGGGGGACAGAATGCTTTCCCTCAGAGATCTTTAATTCAACGTTATTCATGAGGTTGAAACCAGCCCAAAAAATCAAGAAAAGGAGAACTTCAAGGGGCCGGGGACATGATTCCAAGGATGAGAGTGCTTGCTACACAAGGAGGAGGACCAACCTCAGATCTCAGGACCCAAGGAAAAGGTTGGGTGTGGCCACAGGCACCTGACCATAGCATTGGTGAAGGGAGACAGGCAAAGCCTGGATCTCACAGGAGGCAAGCTTAACCAAAGCAGTAAGCTTAGGACTCAGCCAGAGACCCTGTCTCAAAGGAATAAGCAGGAGGTGACAATAAATGTTGAGAGGGAAGGTTAGGGAAAAATAGAAGGGGGCTAGAAGAGAAAAGAAAAAATAGAGGAATGAGTGTGGCCAGAAAGTCTATATACATTTAGGAAACAACTGAACAATATGTAAAAAAATATATATAATTTGAGGCTTGTTTCTTATTTTTTTGCTTGTTTGTTTGGTTTTATTTTGTTTTCTTTTTTAACTGAGATGGTTTCACCATGTAGCCTGCTTGGCCTGCAACTTTCTGCTTGGCCGACCTCCAATATTTAGACATCCTTCTGCAATGGCCTCCCAAGTGCTGGGATTAAAGACATTACCATTATTCAGTATTTAAAAAAAAATATAAATTCAGTGCATTACCATATTCAGTATTTAAAAAATATAAAAAGTTTTTTAGAAGCTGAAAAAATATATCTTTTAAAACATAGTTAAGCCATTTTTTAAAAAAAGAAGAAAAGAAAAAAGAAAGGGAAAGAGAAGAAATAAGCCCCACAGGTGTGGTGATCGGCACCTGAAGTCTGAGCCCTCCAGAGGCAGAAGGGGGTAGATCAGGGAGTCCAGAGGCCAGTGTGACCTGTAAATTACAGACTAGCTAGGCTGCATCCTGAGACCTTGCCTCAAAATACAAACTCACAAAACAAAACCATCAGCCGAACACACAAACTGCCCTCTTACTGACAGAATACTTTATACAATATATATTTGGTATAAAATATATTCTTGACCCGAAAATATATTTTAAAAACCTCTCAGAACGTAATAAGAAAACAATCTAATCAAATATACTAAGCAAAGACTAATCAAACACTTCACCCAAGAAAATACTGGCTGGATAACAAGCCAAGAGCCATTAAGGAAATACAAAGTTAAACATACATACATAGTGGGACACTACCACCACCCTACTAAAATAGCTAAACAAAAACATCTAATACGATGGACATAGGTGAATTGCTATATCATATCATATCATATCATATCATATCATATCATATCATATCATAGGGTAGCTGGAACCCTACCCCTGCCTTGGGAATACAAACTGGAAATCACTCCAGAATTGTGTGACTTGGTTAATCTAGAAAAGAAAGCAAATTTAACAACACGAATGTTCACAGTAGCTTGGTTTATAATACCATGATCACTAACAATGTCAGCCAGCAGGTGACACAACAGAGCATCCTACTCAGCTGAGGGAAATAATAACAGACAAAAAGAAGGGAGAGCAAACAATTGCTTAGTAAAACAAGCAGGACTACTGAGTATACACAATTCATTCCTACATATATAAGTTCATCCCTAAAAACTACACAAAGTGCAAATAAGCGGAGGCTGACAAGATAGAAAAGTAAAGCTTTTCTAAAGCAGTTGCTGAGGATGTGGGGAGGAGGAAGAAGGACACAGGGGAGCCTTGGGGGAATGGATGCATGTGTCCCCAGGCACAGTCTGAGGAAGGGGGTCCTGATGAGTGACACTAAAACTTACCAATGTATACATTCCAGACAGGGGTGCCTTTCTATCCACCCACTATATCTTCATAGCATTACAGAAGAAGCAGTCCAAGCTGTTTTTCAGGAATAAGACATATAATACAATATTTACTGATAAATAGACACTGAGAATATTCAACAGAAACAGTGATGCTTTGCCATGAAGGGTAAAAAGAAAATAAAGCAAAATCTCCCCGCATAAACTAATGATAACACTGTATTACGAACCAGTAAGCGTGATTAATTCAGTGATTTACATCTAACCAATCCAAACAGAACGAAAGCAAATCACCACTGGTTTTCTAAGCCACTGCATGACTTCCCATTCTTTCCATTTCAGAAACAGAAATTAACAAAACCATAAGCAAAGGTGGAATGTATTTATTTGGAGGGAGACAGTCATAAAAACATAGTGGTTAACATCATCTTTAAGATATATGATCAATATTAGAGGGAAATATTTTCGTCGACCTCATTAGTAACATCAGCCCAGAGGCCTCTCACCACAGGTCTTGGGAGAGTCGGGGGTCTTAGTCTGAGTTCCTGAACGGACCCCCAGCACTCACACAGGCTGCTTTTCTTCTCCAGTGCTCTGCTGGCTGCTTAACACATATTGATCCTGGGCTTTAGGGTCGTTGAATACTTCCTTAATTAAGAGCTCTGGGCTATTGACTACCTTCATTTCCCTGATGCCTCTTTTCTTCATCTTCAGGAAGATTAAAAACTCTCATGTACCATGTTTTCCAGCTCATCCCAAAGGGAATGACTTCAATTTCCTATAAAAATGTCAATGGCTGACTGGCGGCCTAATCTCAAAGGGTCGGGATCCCTGATCCCTGTATCTCCTTTCTACAGTCCTGAGGTCAGGCAGTAATAATTGAGTCTCTCCCACAACTGGTCTGAGAGGCTGAGTTTGCAAAGCCACCCAGGACTTCAGAGTCTTGTGCCACACAGAGGCCATCAATAGCCCATCCGTGACTCTCAAAGGCTGGCCACATAAGCCATCCAGGTTGTAGGCCAGAATGCGTTTACAGACATTTACACTCACGACAGGCAAATGTGTATGATCACAGACACTGAAAATGTACATAAGGTTATTTTTTGGAGAATTCACTCTAGAGATAACTTCCAATTTCTTTGTTATAAAATGATTTGGGAGCTGGGGAGATGGCTCAGTGTGTAAGACTGCTTGTGCAAGCACAAGGACCTGAGTTTCAATCTCCAGAACATAAATAAAAAGCCAGACATATACTAAAGAGTCCGTTACTCCAGGACAATGAGGACAGGAGGATCCCTGGGGCTTTCTGACGTGACGGAAAACTGTGTCTTAAGGGAACAAGGCCAAGAGTGAGAGAGCACGCTGCCCCACATCTTCCTCTGGCCTCTATACATGGACTTGTATGTGTACCCCCCACATACACACATATATATCACAGTCACACACACACACACACACACACACACGACAAATACTAATCCATACATAACCATACCCAACACACACCAAGGAAAAGTACTTTTTTTAAAAAATTGGAAAATAGGTTTAAAATTACCCCAGAGATTATGTGTCAGATGAAATTAAGTCCTACGATATTACTCCACGTCCTTTGGTGCGTCAGAATTGATCGTATGTCATCTCAAAAATGTTTAGGTAAAGAACCATATTTGAAAAAAAAATAAGGCAAGCTTAAGGTGGATCTGTTTAAAGTAGGCTCAAATTCTGAACCTATGTGTATCTTTTCAAACATTGTGATCAAAGAAATAAGACTCCTTAAAAAAAAAATCTGTGATGTAAGAGCCATCCAGAGCTCTGAGGTGGGTCAACCATCAAACCAAGGGCCTCTCTGGTAAAAAAAAAAGCCTGCATTCCTGTGGTGGGACCAACTCTGAGTTGTGATGTGTTCAGCCTCTGAAGGAGATTTGAACGGTGAGTAGCAGGGGCTCAGAAACAAGGAGGAGGCTGTGCATCATAACAATGTGCCAAATTAGGGTAGAAACAAAGCTACAACAGAAGACAAATGAAATATGGTTCAGATAGCATAATGTAGGCAGATTTTTTTTTAAAGGAGCAGTATTCAAATGTTCCCAGGGATTACGTGTCAGATGAAATTAAGTCCTACAGTCTTTTTAGGCAATGTTTGTGTGATACATTTACCTAAAGGCTTATCCTACAGCAGAATGTTTCTGCTTTTATCACTTGCCTGAGGATGGGAAAATATCAATGGGTTTAGAAGTTTTAAACCTCTTTAATATTTGCATGATATTAGATGTACTATAATCACATATAAAACTACCTCACAGACAGCTTTGAGAATTGCTTTTGCCTGGGGTCTCTGGCACTAATACTTGAAGAGATTAGAAACATCTTGATTATTATAAAGGGCGTTCTCCTGCTCATAGAAATCAAACAAGCACTGAAACGCTAAGACAGAAAAGGAGACATTATAAGTCAATGATATTTCCCTTAATTGCCCAGGGATCTTATCATAGATTAAAAACCAATCTCAGAAATGAAAAAGCTGCATGGCCCCATATTTGTCGTAACACTAATTTACTGAATGTACGGAGAAATCCCATTAGCATAGATTTAAATAGATGTCTGTGTGATACTCAGAGGCCAGCCTTACTCACTAGCTTTGGGTTCAGGAAAGCAGAGTAACAACAATTTCCCAGAAAAGACCAGGAGGAGCCATAGCCCAAACAAAACTACATAATTTCAGCATTTCTAGAATGATTTTCCATTAAAATTTTCCCAAACGCTATCCTATTATCATATATTTTACATTCCCCTGGGCTATAATAATTTTTCTCTGCTATAAATAATCTTTCCATAGCTAAAGCATCCTATTATTTTATGACCCAAGAGACCACAGGATTTAAATTATAGTCATCTAGGACGCAGTGCCGCCCTTCCATCCTAACCTTCAGATGCTTTGTTTCTGTCTCTTTTTCTTCCAAACGTGTAAAATTAGGGTCATTTATATGCTGAATATTGATCAGAAGAGAAAAATATATGGAGTGTGAGTTATGCTCTGACACCAGTGGCTTTCCATTCTTGTAGTATTACTTATCACGTCAATCACTTAACCCCGTGCATAACTTGTTTCTTTATGATGGAAACAGCTTTTATTTTTTGAAGGAAGAATCCCAAGTAATCTGACTCCCCTCAGACTTCACAAATCCAGAGAGAAGACTCACTCAAAACTTCTTGCTTAAAAATGACAGGACTTTGATTACCCTCCCCCTTTATGGCTATACTGTTAGTTTTGGTCATCCCTGAGTGTGTGTAAAATGAACAGAAGCTTTCTGAGAGGTAGCATAGTAAGAACTTTTATTGTTTTACATACAATTGATTGCTGAGGCCATATCTCCTTTCTGACTTGTAGATGGGGCTAAGAGAACATAAAGGTATCCACAGAATTCCATCCATAAACATTAGCAGCTTCTGGGTGTGGTTGTGAGTGCTTTGGGCTGGAAACAGACATTTTAGTGGGTAGGGCTGAGAAGGTTGGACACAAGAAGCACCAGAGCAGATGACACAGATAGCCTAAACAGGCTCCCTAAGAAAACAACCAGCCTTCCAACAATACTGCTTGCAAGTGACAGAAACCCTGCTTGTTCCTTGCAAGTGACAGAAACCCTGCTTGTTCCTTGCAAGTGACAGAAACCCTGTTTGTTCCTTGCAAGTAACAGAAACCCTGCTTGTTTTATGGGCATGGTCCTGTTTGCCTTTCCATTTCCTTTCTAGGAACAAGTATTTATTGAGCAACTATGACATCATAGACCTAGAGAAACATTGGAGAATAAAGTACAATTTTTCGCTACCTAGAAAAGAGGCTGGCAAACACAGGACTTTGTAGACATATATCTACTTTTGAACCAGGAGCAGTAACCAATAAACAAATGGAAGTTTTGACATGAAAGCCATTAGTCTGTCTGGTAAAGAGAACAGAGCCTGGGTATAGGCTCAGCAAAGAGCTGGCAATTATTGAGTGAGGTGGTAGGAATGTGTCACATACAGGAGCAGGAGTGACAGGCTGGATACAAAGGACATATGTCTTCAGCATGGAGGAAAACAGAACAAAGACACAGGAGGCTCAATGAACTCCACTAAGACGGCAGGGCCAAGATGGCTAGGGATAGTGGCATCACTACTTTGTCCATAAATGTATGTCCTGTACTTACACAACCTTTTCCTTTTATCCCCAATTATTGTGATAGATCTTCATGAGCCACTAAGCCATCTGTCACTTTTGTGGTTGCTGACCATCAGCCTGGTTTTCAGCCTAGAATTCAGTTGCAGAGATTTATCTGAATTCTGGAGAGTGTGCCTGTCACTCCGTGGATCTTCTCTTTCGCCAAGCTTTTGAGTTAAGTAGTCCCTTATGCATTCCTTCTGTGTTTTCACGAAGCAAATGGAAAAAGTCTGGAAGGCAGAACAGAACATGTGACCCTGACACGACACCAGAAATTTTGCTCTTTCAACTGCACAGTTGTATTAAATAGGTTGTTCCAGGAGCCACAGAGCCACCTGCCACTACTGTGTTTGCCTATGAAGGATTGTAAAAAAAACCAAGTATGTGCTCTGTGTCCTCCACTCTGATACTTCCTCGCCTGCTCAGCCCAAGGAAAGGCTTATATCCTAATCTCTACATAACGAATCTTGCTCTGGAGGAGACAGACAGCCAACTCCAAGCTACATTGCCCAGTTACGGAAGTGAGCTCTGGTTCACAACTCCCCTCTCAATCACAGATACATCAAGGGTAGTGAATCTGAGGCCACAGCTCAGGCCTCCCTTCATCCATCCACCAACATCCACAGATTACAAGTCCAGTATCCAAATAATTACTAGACAGCAGGTCCAGCTTTCTACTGATCATTGAAGCACACACAGGCAATTTCTTTAACAATTGCCAGAAACAGGTGCCCAGTTCACAGTGATTCACAGCTGTTGTGAAAACAGAAACATCATTCTTTTCTAGTCTCCATCATCTGTGCCAACAGTCAGTTGTCAGTTCAAAGAGCAGACAGAGGTTTTTGTACCTTTTAGAATATTCTCTGGGCTCTACAACACAGAAGATTTGAGTCCCTTGGAAAATAGTGACAATGAAACCCATGGACACCAAAGGCACTCACTGACACTGGCCTTACTACATCCTAGCCTTGGGAATCAGGGCAAAATCTTTAGACTCTTTAACTTCAGTCTCTCTTAGAGTAAAGTGGGGTCAATAATAGTAGTTATACCATCCATGTGATGGTTTGCTAACGCATGGTTTGTCCATGTCAACTCTTGAGGTTCAGTCTTCTATGTTATGCTATGGGGCTATAAGGACCAGAGCAATCCAGTTTTGTCTTTAAGAGGGACTAATTATTTTCCCAAGCATGAATTTGCTTGCTATTTTTGGAAGAGTTTAGTTCTCCCCAGCATGGGTCAATTAAAGTGAGCCTGAAGACATTCTGGTTTCCTGTTCTCTGTTCTCAAACAGCCTCCTGATACATAATACTGAGTGTTATGTGATCACACAACTGGGAATCATTCCCCAATGCTGGTGTCACACGGCTGATGCTTTCCAGCCTTCAGAACTGTGAGCTTCCTCACCTATTTTATTTACAAAGTACTCAGCCTCAAGTATTTTGTTGAAGTCAAAATTAAATAAAAGTAGTAGTTTTGTTGGGAAAAATCAATTGGATGATATTTTGCAAGTATTTAACCTATTGCTAGGGGACTGGAAAGAGCAGAGACCCAGCTATCAGGTCAGGAAGCTAACTCTTTTCCTACTATCACTTATTTGCAATAAATTTTATTACTTCTGTTTTTTCCCTTTCTGTATATTTATGTTTTAATGCTAACAAAATAAGCTAGCAGAAAAGGCTAAACAATTCTTTATTGCTTAACTGTCCATTAATAATAATTAATGAAGTGAAAGTATAAATGGTCCAAAAATATTAAAGAACCAAGGACAACTATGAAATATGACAGGACACTACAAAATATTTCATGGAAATGAAACAACAAATCATTTATAGTTATTATATCTGGTGGGTGGCCTGGAAGACAGAATGTATGAATGGGTAGGTAATGACATTGATAACATCATGTGATCAATCTTAAACTACAGGACAAATTTTCAAGTGTCAGTAAAATTCTGAATAAGATAAAGTACAGTTATTTTATTTATTTGTCCATCTGTTAATCTATCCACCCATATTCCCACCTACCCATTCATACATTCTGCCTTCTGGGCCACCCACCAGATATAATAACTATAAATGATTCGTTGTTTCATCTCCATGAAATATTTTGTAGCATCCTGTCATATCTCATAGTGGTCCTTGGTTCCTTAATATTTTTGGACCATTTATACTTTCACTTCATAATAGGAATTCATTGAGAAACACCTAAATTCGTTTTGTAAGAAGCCATACCATTTCCTCTCCTAACATCACCAGATGTCATTGAGTCATAGCTTCTTCCTGCTATGTAAATTGCTTACTACAAGTTGAGTCCTGTGCTCCCTTCTGTACCTGAGGGCATCCGTTTCCCTTAGACCCCTGGCATGGTCCTGGTTGTCATCACATTTCCTTTCTTGTTGATGAAGACCTCCATAATAATGAAGTCCTTGTTTCTGACACTGAAACTTATACTAAAAAATATCTGGTCCCTTTGGAGTTCCTTCTGCTTTTTGAGAAAATGCTGACAGGTGGAGTGAAGAATTGTATCTATTTTCAGTAGGAAATATTGAAAGTGTGTGATCAATAAACAGCTTGGGCTCCTGCAACACAGTATGAAGAATGGAGTAGTCCCAAGACCAATATGAACAAGGGTAATCCACCCCAAATGTTGAGGGAGGAGGTGTGTATTCTGATCTTTAAGGCTCAAAGGTAGGCCCAACCTAGGTTGAACCAACCCAGGGAACTGCTTCCTTTGGCTGCATGCTGCATTAAACGTAACAAGAAGCCACTTCCCCAGAATACAAGAGTTACTCATGAAAACATAAACTGTTTAATTCCAAGTAAATAAATAAATAAATAAATAAATGCCTAGAAGACCCAGTATCTGTGTCCTAGATGGTTTTTGCCAACTTGACATAAACCTAGACATATTTGGAAAGAGAAAATCTTAATCAAGAAAAATATCTTTGTAAGAGTAGCCTGTAGGTAAGTCTGCAGGACAGTTTCTGAATTAACGCTTGATAAATGAGGACATAGTCCACTGTAGGTGATGCCAATCCTAGCACACGACTCTGGGCTGTATAAGAAAGCACAGACTGAGCAAGCCATTAGGAGGAAGCCAATAAGCAGTGTTTCTCTGTAGATTCTACATAAGTTCATGCCTTAAGTTCCCACCCTGACTTCCCTAGATGACGGGTTACAGATTGAAAGCAGAAATAAACCTTTCTTTTCCAAGTTGCTTTTGGTAGTGGTGTTTTATAACAGCAATATAAACCCTAAGATGCCTATTTACTTACCGAAGGCAGAGTTTCTGTAGCAGAAAACTCAGCTATAGACAAGGACATACTGCCCCTGTACAGAGATAAAGAGAATGTCTACTGGCTGACAACCAACCACACAGGCACATCCTGGGTTGAAGAACACAACCCTGTCCACTCTGAGCCTTACAGACATTCATGATTACCTCAGCCACCCTACAGCACTGCTACAATGTCCCTATACATCAGGACTTCTATAAATCAAGTCTACCATTACCGTTCCCTTAGATTTTTAAATTATGCTATCAGTGTAACCCAGGCTACATCAGCCCATATGGCACCTAGTGAATGACTGGGAGAAGGTGCCCTCAGTCCTCTTTGCAGCCATCTGTCAGAAAACTGCTGTGGATTACTGATTTTATTAGATCATAATGGATGTCTTCCCTATGCTCAATTTTTCATAATAAACAGTAAGCATCAAACTTGATAAGCTCATGGATGACAATGCCCACTCTCAGGTGATGCAGGGAAGAGGGAGCCAGTCTATACCAACGCCATCATGGGCCTCAACTGGACCTTCTTCTCCCCTACTCTGCTTCCCAAACCAATGCGTGCTTTTTTACTTACCACTTTCCAAGACCACTTTTCCTGTCATGAAACTCCTCATCTTTCAAACCATTATTTCTACCATGTGTCTTTCTTAGCAAAGTTTGATCTTGATGTATTTTGGTGTTATTTGAAATGCCATTAGTGAAGTCTCCACTAAGTTCCAAGATCCTTGAGAAAACACCCAGGATGCTTATTTCTCTAACTCTACAAAATACTGCATGCTGCTGCCACACTTTGACTCCCTTTCCAGTTTTAAATCAAAAAGGCAGGTAGTGATTTCTTGACATAAAAAGGGACAAATTACCATTTTCCTCCAGAATGTTCCTCCTTTTTCTACTCTGAGTCACTTTACTTTCTTTCAGTTGAGTATTCATGATGTGCACGTGGAATTCAGTTTATTGTAACACAGTTGGAGTGTCCTTTCTTCTCACCAGATTAGAAAAATAGGGGTTGCTGGTTATCTAAACTTCCAGGTCAGGGTACCAGGCTAGATTTCCAGCACCACTCCAAAAGTAAAATACCAGAAAGTCACCATAACTGATAAATAGACCAGCTATAAAAAATCAATAATAGTCAATAGAAATAATTACTATTCCAATTCCAAGAGTTTTGAAAGGAGCATGGATAACCTTGATGCATATGGTAAGATCTTAGTAATAAATGTGTAAATGTAAAGAACAAAGGAAGAGTAAGAGCAGTGGGGGTAGTAGAGTTAGCACAGCAGGATGGAAAGAATGTAGGAATCAAGGAAGACAAAGGCTCTCCAGATAAAAGACAACAGAAAGAGATTCAGTAAAAATGAACTCAGATAACTGCATACAATCCTAACCTGGGAAGCTGGAGCAAGAAGATCCTCAGCTCTGGGCCAACCTGTGCTCTTCCTCAAAAAAGCCTATCTCAAACAAAAAAAGAATAAACAAATACAAAAAGGGAGAACAGGATGAAGCCAAGTAGTCTACATGATTCGTGTTAGTTAATAGCATCTATCTCACCCAGAGATGTGTTTACTCGGCAAGCTCAGGTGCAGAGCATCTCTGTGCTGACACACTCATGCTAGCAGGTGCAGGACTTGTCTCCATGTGGTCGGCCCAGCTCAAACCTGAGGCCAGGTTCAGACGCTGTGGAACACTGTGGCTCTGGACCAGTTTTCTCCTAAAATCTAGAGATATTCTGAAGGCCACACATCGGGGTAAATTCCCTTGGCATTTGCTCTTACATCATAGCTTTGCAATGGTGGGTTTGCATAAAAATGTTGTGAGAGTAAAACCAGGACTTGGAGTATTCAAACTGGAAAAGGCCTGCATACTCTGGGATAATCTGGTCTCAGGAAAGAACAACTGGCTTCAAGTAACAGCATAGATTCATCCACATGGGTTGGCTTTCTTAAAGCAGTGTGGGTCCCACCTCACTAGAGCCCTCAGCCTCAACACAAAACAGAATAAATCAGTTCAGTAAGCACAGGTGATGTCTCCATGAAATGCCTGAGATGACCAGGAATATCTGCGGTGTCTTAGGTTCAAAAACCTCTGTCTGACGACAACTTAGGTATTGGGTTATTTTCATAAAACTCGACAGAAAATTTATGTCAAAACTTTTAAAATCATAAAACACTCACAGTGCTATCTTTAGTGTGTGTGTGTGTGTGTGTGTGTGTGTGCGCGTGCGCGCGCATGCACACACCTATGCACACTCTAGAAATGAGGCTTTACTCTCTTTGCTCCAACTTCAGTAAGTGCTCTGACTCCAAGTCTGCTTTGTGCTGCTGCCTCAGAGGAATGTTTGCGTAATGGAGAACACTGTATCCAAACAGTGTCCGCAATTGAAAAGTTAAAGCCACCCATCTGCCACAGTCGACAGTGCCAGCAGCTGAGGACAGAACAGATAGTGATTCCAAGCACAGTGCTCATTCTCTGTGTTCAGGAGGAATTAAAGGAAAGATTGATGTCTACCATCTCCTCAACACTGTCTCACACTGAATCTCCATTAAGGAGCTCAGATTACACGTGGAACACGTGACAGGTGTCCTGTAATGCCGAGCCAGAGTGACACTTGTTTTCTGCAAAAGTGGGTTTTCTTAAAGGAGGGTCTCAACTGAAAACTAATTTCTGTGAAGTTCATGAAACTTCATTATGTCTTTAAAAAGACTTTAAGCTCATGTCTAACAGGGATGGAAACTTGCTTCCATGGGCATGGGGACTCAAATGGATTCAACACTGTTATTCAACATACAAAAGTCAGAAGAAACAGTGGGGTGTGTAGGGCTGAACTTTGTTTTCAAAGCGTGAGCTTTGGTGCAGGCACACGCCAATAAAGTAGGGTTCTTCCATTCTCCAAGAACATGATGATTAGTTCTTTCCGCTCAGAACTTCTAATGCAAGTGTAGCATTTCCAAAGTTCCTGGTGGGCTCAAGAGTCAAAGACTGTGTCTCTGAGTGGTGGATGGGCGTACCTGCGTTTGGAGAGAGGGGCTCTGGATTCTGTGGCTGTCAGGTGAAGATTACTAAAGTCTCACCTAGAAGAGTGTAATCAGAAGCTCAGCTCCTGAATTCAATGATTATTTCAGCACACTATATCTTTCTGGGCTTTACTGTTATTACTCCAATTAGGACAGATATTTAATTAGCAAATTCTTATCTCTAAAGGGAAATATTGACTTGAAAACAACCACTTTCAGCCACAAGATTGTAAACACAACCTGGCAAACTAGGATTAACCAGCCTAATTAGGAAAGAGTTTTTTAAAAATCCAACCAAATATTTCTTTAACAAAATGCCACCCAAGATCTCAGTTAGGAACCATCAACATTTTTTCCCTCTCTCCTTTCTACATGCGCAAGACCTGCGTGGTCGGTCTGGTATTTACATAAACTGAAAAGGCTCGTCTTTAACTGATCTGGCAATGAAACAATTCCTGTCCTTTCTGACTTCGGTGCATCTAGGTCATAATTAGACTTATAAATGTATGTTGTTTATGCTGCTGTATTAGCACACATGAATAATCCCCAGCATATTCAGATTTAATCAGCTTTAAGTAAATGAAGAGGGATTTGAGAACCCAAAAAGAACAGGTAGAGCTCTTGCTTATGCAGAAATCTTCATATGGGCAGTTTCCCAAGGAGCTCCTCTGCCTCTCTGACAGCTGCAGTGTCAGCGGGCACTAATCTATCATCATTACTCTTTGGTTCACACTGGCTGCTGGGACACAGGGATATAAGCACAAGAAATTAATGACATGACAGTCAAATGGGAAAGAGATTTAGGAATGCAGAGGAGATTGGAGCAAAGGAGCTGAATCACTGGACTAAGGAGACATAAGCTAGGGCACGGGACTAAGAAAACATTAGAGCATTGCTTTTTAGAACTAAGGAATAAATTGCTTCTAATAATGTTTTACATAACAGGTCTATTTCATTATAGCGTATAGTAAATACACATTGAAAATCATTTGGTTTGCAATACAGTTTTGAAGTGAATTTGGAGTTTGTGAAAGAATTTAGTGGCTCTAGATGCTGATGCAGTGGGCTCAGTACCTGGGAGTAAGGAGAAGAATAAGAATCTGTTCCTGACCAGGGTTCTTGCAATTGGCAAGGAACTGAGGCAGGCATGCACAACCATAACAGCAGGTGACCAGGGAGTCTTGGAGCAGTAATCCCCCTCTTGCTTGTAATTTCCTGTCTCATGTGCCCCCAAGAATGCCACAAAGTCTCTAAGTTCTTGGTTTTGTTCAAATTACTCATACATCCTTCATTTTAATTAATGTAGATAGAATATTCCAATAGAATTCTGTCTTGATAAGTATTTATTGGCTACATTCTAAATTTTCAGCCACTGTCCTGGGAATTGGTTGGGGAAAGTTAACTTTTGAAAGGTTTGTGACTAAAAAAGATATAGTCAAACCAAGGTGAAATTCTTCCTGAATACAAATGTCGAGGATTTCTCCAGATAGGAGATGGAGCATTCACAGAGAGGAGATGGAGGGAAAGGGACGTGGTCACTCACCTATACTC